>NC_135232.1:1077958296-1078278296 GCF_051348905.1 Ranitomeya variabilis | reverse complement strand
ATGACAAGATTATTCAGTTAATCTGACATGGATTTCTAAAGTATGTACAGTAGCCTCATCAGACTAAAGATCTATTTAATTATATATGCAGATTGCATTGTGAAATCTTTAAGTCCTCATCCAACAAAGGCCTTATATCCATGCTTATAATTGGAATCTTTTATAAGTGCTGCCTTAGGCCTGGGACCTTGGACATTTCATTTCCATTTGAATTTCCATACAAATGGAGGGACTGTGTGAATTTATGGTGCAGCTCAAGCTCAATCTCTATAGATATTTTACAGCTCGTACCGTCAACTAGTCTGCTGAATTTCAATTATCTATGCTTAACGATAAAAAAGCAATTATTAAAAATGTAGCTCACAAGTAACATCTTGATAATTGCACATCAATTTCATGTTAATATCAAAACAGGCTCCTGATGGGTGAAATTAGGCAAAACTAAACTACAGTAAGGACAAACCTCTAAATTGTTATGGCGTTTCTAGATTTTCACTGTTCTTCTTGTTTTCCAATTAGAAACCCCTGCCTCCTCAAAATTGCTTTTTATTTTGTTTTGTATGCATTAGCAAAATTGATGCGCTCAAGAGTTCTTCAAACTGAATTATGCAAAAGTATAATGTATTGCATCTGTCTGCATTGCAAACTATGAAGTGAGAGTGAGAGAATTTGTCGAAACTTGGAAAGGCAAAAACTAATTAGGTTTGGCAAGCTCTGAAAAGAAAGCAACCAAAGCTTGGCACATGGCTAGTAAATGCAGCACTGAATGTAAGAACTCTGATTACTGCCTCCTGGCACCAATTATACAAAACTATTAATTTGTGTGTAATTTAGACCAACATAATTATTCAAATTCAAAATCACTGTTATCTTAGAATAATGGAGACAATTCTCTTTGCTTCTGTGGCTGAACTCTCTGAAATATTTCAGGATCTGTTATATCAATGGGAAGTTTAACCTCTCATAGGCTTAAATCTTTTCAGAAATATACTCAAGAGCTTTATTTGTGTAATTAACACCAGCTATGAGGAAATTTGTTAAAAATCTGCAGACATTCAGATTTAGCATTTTGCAAAAATTTGACCAGAAAATGTATTTACATTGTATTTATTAGATGCAAATTGAATGCGCCTCTCCAAAGCATAATAAAAAACATATAAAAAAGCATGACGAAAAATGAATACTCACCATGCCGCTTTCTTGTTTACTTCTCCGCTGCACACGACAACCTCTTTCTCCAACCTTACTCTGGGCCAAGAATTCCAGAGCCAAGGAGACCTTTGAAGACATTGTCTTCTAAATCTTCACTGCGTCCTGGGGCATCTTGGTCCAGGAAGAACTAGTGAGTGCTTCAGGCAATGCCCATTATTATGTTTTTTCTTATATACAGCACCATCATATTCCATAGCACTTTACAGACATCATCGCTGTCCCCATTGGAGCTGACAATCTAAATTCTCTACTGGTATGTATTTGGAATGTGGGAGGAAGCACGAACACCCAGAGAAAACACAGGGAGAACATACAAACTCTTTGTAGTTGCTGTCATTGGTGGGATTTGAACCCAGGTCCTCAGCGCTGCAAAGCAACAATGCTAACCACTGAGCCACCGTGCTGATGTCACAACATTCATCATGATGTCAAAGGCCCCAATGCAGAGTGATGAAGGAGGATGATCATTTCTTGTCCAGTATAGAAGTAAAGGATGCTGGGAATTGTGCAAACGATCAGAAAGGGTGCTGCAGCGGCAAAACAATTGATCAGTGAGGTGCATGCCATTTATTATTTTTTTCACCTTTCTCAGCCCTCTAAAAATTAGTAAAATGGCAACCAGTTTTTCCCCATTTTTCTGACTTCACATGCAACGAATCACAAATAATGTGTTTCTGGGACAATCCAAATTCTTGGTAAACTTCAAAAATAATTTAATCTGCCTCAAACCCATTTGTTCATCTCCGGTTACTACCTCAAGTGGTAAGTGTCATCATTGTTTAAAGGAGGGACACATGGCAACATACTTATAGAGGGGTTTTACCACAAATAAAGTTCATTTTAATCAGTAGATCCGGGAATAATAATAATTTCCACAATTGGATGTGATGAAAAAAAAATGTTCCTGTGCTGAGATGATCTTTAGTGATGAGCGAACATACTCGTTACTCGAGATTTCTCGAGCACGCTCAGGGTCCTCCGAGTATTTTTTAGTGCTCGGAGATTTAGTTTTTCTTGCTGCAGCTGAATGATTTACATCTGTTAGCCGGCTTGATTACATGTGGGGATTCCCTAGCAGCCAGGCAACCCCCACATGTACTTATGCTGGCTAACAGATGTAAATCATTCAGCTGCGGCAAGAAAAACTAAAACTCAGAGCACTAAAAAATACTCGGAGGACACTTGAGCATGCTCGAGAAATCTCAAGTAACGAGTATATTTGCTCATCACTAATAATCTTATAAATGTGCCCCTGCTGGGTACGGTATAATGGCTGTGATGTGCCTTTTCTGGGGTGGCTGCGGGCTGCTATTTTTAGGCCAGGGAGGCCCAATATTCAAATGGGTTGAATGTGGAAGATGGGTGCTGGGAACAGAGCTGCGTCCTTAGAGACAATGAAGCACATCAGTGGGCTGGAGAGGAAGCAGCAGACTGAAGGAAGGAGCCATGTGTGTAGCGCCAGCGGTGCTCCAGCTGGTAGCATCCCTGGATACCTGTATCCAAGACGGACAGCGGCACTGGAAAGGCGTGTGATGTCACAGAGTACGGTGTCCTGAAGGATTAAAAAAGGATAACCAATGCATTTCGGGGTATGCTCAGTTCCTATTTGTCGTCCTTGTTGATGTGCTTCATTGTCTCTAAGGACACAACTCTATTCTCAGCAACCAACTTCCACGTTCTACCCACTTATAATGCCAACCTATAGGCACAGTAAGTACGGCTCTTTATAAACTTTGTAACACCACACCACTAATGAAGACATCTAAGATCACTTTCTAAATGGTTATAATTTGAATTCTGTTATCTTAGCCATTAGCCTGTCTGGCACAAAGCACAGTAATTGTTTAAGTTGTAGACATCTAATAGACAGTTTAACTACACTCTGGATGGACATCAGTTTTTGAACTATCTGCATACCGGTAAATGTTTTGAGAGTTATTTATTAGCTATTTTATTATTTGGTTTTTATGGTTACACATTTTTGTTCTCAGGTTGCAACTAAACCGGGTTGCACTACATAGAAGGAATTAGTGCAACAGATAATTTTATATTTTATTTCCTTGTTCGTATTCACAGAATTCCACACAGATCTACAGATGCTTCTCAAAAAATTAGAATATCATCAAAAAGTTGATTTATTTCAGTTCTTCAATACAAAAAGTGAAACTCATATATTATACAGAGTCATTACAAACAGAGTGATGTATTCTAAATGTTCATTTCTGTTAACAATGATGATTATGGCTTACAGCAAATTAAAACTCAAAAGTCATTATCTCAGTAAATTAGAATAATTAACAAAAAATCACCTGCAAAGGCTTCTTAAGCATTTAAAAAGGTTCCTTGGTCTATTTCAGTAGGCCCCACAATCATGGGCAAGACTGCTGACTTGACAGATGTCCAGAAGGCAGTCATTGACACACTCCACAAGGAGGGTAAGCCACAAAAGGTCATTGCTAAAGAAGCTGGCTGTTCACAGAGTGCTGCATCCAAGCATATTAATGGAAAGTTGAGTGGAAGGAAAAAATATGGTAGAAAAAAGTGCACAAGCAACCGGTATAACTGTAGCCTTGAAAAGAAAAGGCCATTAAAATTTTTTGGGGAGATTCACAAGGAGTGGACTGCTGCTGGAGTCATTGCTTCAAGAGCTACCACACACAGTCGTATCCAGGACATGGGCTACAAGTGTCACATTCCTTGTGTCAAGCCACTCATGAGCAATAGACAACGCCAGAATTGTCTTACCTGGGCCAAGGAGAAAAAGAACTGGACTGTTGTTCAGTTGTCCAAGGTGTTGTTTTCAGGTGAAAGTAAGTTTTCAGAGTCTGGAGAAAGAGTGGAGAGGCCACAATCTAAGCTGCTTGAGATCCAGTGTGAAGTTTCCACAATCAGTGATGGTTTGGGGAACCATGTCATCTACTAGTGTAGGACCACTGTGTATTATCAAGACCAAAGTCAGCGCAGCCATCTACCAGGAAATTTTAGAGCACTTCATGCTTCCCTCTGTCGACAAGCTTTTTGGAGTTGGAAATTTCATTCTCCAGCAGGACTTGGCACCTGACCACACTGCCAAAAGTACCAATACCTGGTTGAAAAACAACAGTAACACTGTGCTTGATTGGCCAGCAAATTCGCATGACCTTAATCCCATAGATAATCTATGAGGTATTGTCACCAGGAAGATGAGAGACACCAGACCTAACAATGCAGATGAGCTGAAGGCTGCTATCGAAGCAACCTGGGCTTCCATAACACCTCAGCAGTGCCACAGGCTGATCGCCTCCATGCCACACCGCATTGATGCAGTAATTGACGCAAAAGGAGCCCCGACCAAGTATTGACTGCATTTATTGAACATACATTTCAGTAGGCCAACATTCCAGATTTTAAAATCATTCTTTCAAGCTGTTGTTATAAAGTATTCTAATTTACTGAGATAATGACTTTTGGGTTTTCATTGGCTGGAAGCCATAATAATCAACATTAAGGCTATGTGCACACTTCAGGATTCTTTGCAGAATTTTCCTGAACAAAATTGGACTTTTTCTGCATTAAATCCGCTCGCGTTTTTTTCTGCAAATTTTTCCAGAGCTTTCCACTACTATATTATATAGTGGCAAATCCGGAGATTTTTCGCAAAATTAATGAACATGCGCTTTTTTTTTGCGGAAAAAAATGCAACATGTGCACAGAAATTGTGGATTGCATTCTAATAAATAGAATGCTTAATGTAAGCATTTTTTAGCATTTTTATATCGAAAAAAGGTGAAAAAAGCGAGAAATCCTGAACGTGTGCACATAGCCTAACAGAAATAAACAGTTGAAATAGATCACTCTGTTTGTATTGACTATATAATATATGAGTTTCACTTTTTGTATCATTGAAGAACTGAAATAAATTAACTTTTTGATATTTTAATTCTGTGATAAGCACCTGTATGTGTCTGCTTGCAGCTCTTCCCTCATCTCCAGTACCTCTATCTCTGGATCTCTGGGGCGCTTATGTATATATATATATATATATATATATATATATATATATATATATATATATATATATATACATATACATACAGTATATGTGTATATATATATACATATATATATATGTGATATATATATATATATATATATATATATATATATATATATATATATATATACAGTGGGGCAAAAAAGTATTTAGTCAGTCAGCAATAGTGCAAGTTCCACCACTTAAAAAGATGAGAGGCGTCTGTAATTTACATCATAGGTAGACCTCAACTATGGGAGACAAACTGAGAAAAAAAAATCCAGAAAATCACATTGTCTGTTTTTTTATCATTTTATTTGCATATTATGGTGGAAAATAAGTATTTGGTCAGAAACAAAATTTCATCTCAATACTTTGTAATATATCCTTTGTTGGCAATGACAGAGGTCAAAAGTTTTCTGTAAGTCTTCACAAGGTTGCCACACACTGTTGTTGGTATGTTGGCCCATTCCTCCATGCAGATCTCCTCTAGAGCAGTGATGTTTTTGGCTTTTCGCTTGGCAACACGGACTTTCAACTCCCTCCAAAGGTTTTCTATAGGGTTGAGATCTGGAGACTGGCTAGGCCACTCCAGGACCTTGAAATGCTTCTTACGAAGCCACTCCTTCGTTGCCCTGGTGGTGTGCTTTGGATCATTGTCATGTTGAAAGACCCAGCCACGTTTCATCTTCAATGCCCTTGCTGATGGAAGGAGGTTTGCACTCAAAATCTCACGATACATGGCCCCATTCATTCTTTCATGTACCTGGATCAGTCGTCCTGGCCCCTTTGCAGAGAAACAGCCCCAAAGCATGATGTTTCCACCACCATGCTTTACAGTAGGTATGGTGTTTGATGGATGCAACTCAGTATTCTTTTTCCTCCAAACACGACAAGTTGTGTTTCTACCAAACTGTTCCAGTTTGGTTTCATCAGACCATAGGACATTCTCCCAAAACTCCTCTGGATCATCCAAATGCTCTCTAGCAAACTTCAGACGGGCCCGGACAGGTACTGGCTTAAGCAGTGGGACATGTCTGGCACTGCAGGATCTGAGTCCATGGTGGCGTAGTGTGTTACTTATGGTAGGCCTTGTTACATTGGTCCCAGCTCTCTGCAGTTCATTCACTAGGTCCCCCCGCGTGGTTCTGGGATTTTTGCTCACCGTTCTTGTGATCATTCTGACCCCACGGAGTGGGATTTTGCGTGGAGCCCCAGATCGAGGGAGATTATCAGTGGTCTTGAATGTCTTCCATTTTCTAATTATTGCTCCCACTGTTGATTTCTTCACTCCAACCTGGTTGGCTATTGCAGATTCAGTCTTCCCAGCCTGGTGCAGGGCTACAATTTTGTTTCTGGTGTCCATTGACAGCTTTTTGGTCTTCACCATAGTGGAGTTTGGAGTCAGACTGTTTGAGGGTGTGCACAGGTGTCTTTTTATACTGATAACAAGTTTAAACAGGTGCCATTACTACAGGTAATGAGTGGAGGAAAGAGGAGACTCTTAAAGAAGAAGTTACAGGTCTGTGAGAGCCAGAAATCTTGATTGTTTGTTTCTGACCAAATACTTATTTTCCACCATAATATGCAAATAAAATTATAACAAAACAGACAATGTGATTTTCTGGATTTTTTTTTCTCAGTTTGTCTCCCATAGCTGAGGTCTACCTGTGATGTAAATTACAGACACCTCTCATCTTTTTAAGTGGTGGAACTTGCACTGTTGCTGACTGACTAAATACTTTTTTGCCCCACTGTATATATATATATATATATATATATATATACTAGCTGTACTACCCGGCTTCGCCCGGCTTAATGACTGCTGTTAGCAAAATAGAATGTGTTAACAAAAATTTATTCTACACACAAAAACCACAAAACAAATAGATAGAAATGTAATTATTAAAAGGCAAAAACTAAGCTAATAGAAGCATTTCACAACATATATTAGCTTTGTTATACTGAGAATGTCTTTGTTGCCTATATTAACCAATCAGAGCTCAGGTTAATTAACTGTAGCAAAATAGAAGCTGAGTTGTGATTGGTTGCTATTGGCAGCCTGATAAATCCCCAGCCAACAGGAAGCCCTCCCCCCTGGCAGTATATATTAGCTCACACATACACATAATACACAGGTCATGTGACTGACAGCTGCCGTATTTCCTATATATTACATTTGTTGCTCTTGTAGTTTGTCTGCTTATTAATCAGATTTTTATTTTTGAAGGACAATACCAGACTTGTGTGTGTTTTAGGGCGAGTTTCATGTGTCAAGTTGTGTGTGTTGAGTTGCGTGTGGCGACATGCATGTAGCGACTTTTGTGAGATGAGTTTTGTGTGGCGACATGCGTGTAGCAACATTTTGTGTGTCGAGTTGCACGTGACAGGTTAGTGTAGCAAGTTGTGTGCAGCAAGTTTTGTGCATGGCGAGTTTTGCGCGTGGCGAGTTTTATGTGTGGTGCGTTTTGAGTATGTGCAAGTTTTGTGTGAGGCAACTTTTGCATGTGGTGCAACTTTTGTACATGTGGCAATTTTTCTGTGTGTGCAAGTTTTGCATGAGGTGAGTTTTCCATGTGGTGAGTTTTGCACGTGTGGCGAGTTTTGCGTGAGCCTAGTTTTGCACGTGTGGCGAGTTTTGCATGTAGCGAGTTTTGCGCGTTGCGAGTTTTGAGTGGTGACTTTTGTGTTTCGACTTTTATGTGGCGAGGTTGGTGTGTGTGTGGTGAAATGTGTGCTGAGGGTGGTATATGTGTTCAAGCACATGGTAGTGTGTGGCGAATTTTGTGTTTGTGTTCATATCCCCGTGTGTGGTGAGTATCCCATGTCGGGGCCCCACCTTAGCAACTGTACGGTATATACTCTTTGTCGACATCGCTCTCATTCTTTAAGTCCTCATTGTTCACATCTGGCAGCTGTCAATTTTCCTCCAACACTTTTCCTTTCACTTTTTCCCCATTATGTAGATAGGGGCAAAATTGTTTGGTGAATTGGAAAGCGCGGGGTTAAAATTTCACCTCACAACATAGCCTATGACGCTCTCGGGGTCCAGACGTGTGACTGTGCAAAATTTTGTGGCTGTAGCTGCGACGGTGCAGATGCCAATCCCGGACATACACACATACATACATACACACATTCAGCTTTATATATTAGATATACCTGTATGTAATCTCCTGTATATAGTATATACCTGTGTGTCATCTCACCTATATATAGTATATATCTGTGTGTCATCTCCTCCTGTATATAGTATATACCTGTATGTCATCTCCTCCTATACATAGCATATACCTGTATGTCATCTCCTCCTGTATGTAGTATGTACCTGTATGTCATCTCCTCCTCTATATAGTATATACCTGTGTGTCATCTCTCCTGTATATAGTATATATCTGTGTGTCATCTCCTCCTGTATATAGTATATACCTGTGTGTCATCTCCCCTGTAAATAGTATATACCTGTGTGTCATCTCCTCCTGTATATAGTATATAGCTGTATGTCATCTCCTCCTGTATTAGCCCTCGTTCACACGTTATTTGGTCAGTATTTTTACCTCAGTATTTGTAAGCTAAAATGGCAGCCTGATAAATCCCCAGCCAACAGTAAGCCCACCCCCTGGCAGTATATATTAGCTCACACATACACATAATAGACTGGTCATGTGACTGACAGCTGCCGGATTCCTATATGGTACATTTGTTGTCTTGTAGTTTGTCTGTTTATTAATCAGATTTTTATTTTTGAAGGATAATACCAGACTTGTGTGTGTTTTAGGGCGAGTTTCGTGTGTCAAGTTGTGTGTGTTGAGTTGCATGTGGCAACATGCATGTAGGGACTTTTGTGAGATGAGTTTTGTGTGGCAACATGCATGTAGCAACTTTTTGTGTGTCGAGTTGCATGTGACAGGTTAGTGTAGCAAGTTGTGTGCAGCAAGTTTTGCGCATGGCGAGTTTTGCGCGTGGTGAGTTTTATGTGTGGTGCCTTTTGAGTATATGCAAGTTTTGTGTGAGGCAACTTTTGCATGTGTTGCAACTTTTGTGCATGTGGCAATTTTTCTGCGTGTGGCAATTTTTCTGCGTGTGCAAGTTTTGCGTGTGGCGAGTTTTCCATGAGGTGAGTTTTGCACGTGTGGCGAGTTTTGCATGTGGAGAGTTTTGCGCGTGGCGAGTTTTGAGCGGCGACTTTTGTGTTTCTACTTTTATGTGGCGAGGTTGGTGTATGTGTGGTGAAATGTGCGCTGAGGGTGGTATATGTGTTCGAGCACGTGGTAGTGTGTGGCGCATTTTGTGTGTGAATTCATATCCCCGTGGTGGTGTGGTGATTATCCCATGTTGGGGCCCCACCTTAGCAACTGTACAGTATATACTCTTTGGCGCCATCGCTGTCATTCTTTAAGTCCCCCTTGTTCACATCTGGCAGCTGTTAATTTGCCTCCAACACTTTTCCTTTCATTTTTTCCCCATTATGTAGATAGGGGCAAAATTGTTTGGTGAATTGGAAAGCGCGGGGTTAAAATTTCACCTCACAACATAGCTTTGACGCTCTCAGGGTCCAGACGTGTGACTGTGCAAAATTTTGTGCCTGTAGCTGCGACGCCTCCAACACTTTTCCTTTCACTTTTTCCCCATTATGTAGATAGGGGCAAAATTGTTTGGTGAATTGGAAAGCGTGGGGTTAAAATTTCACCTCACAACATAGCCTATGACGCTCTCGGGGTCCAGACGTGTGACTGTGCAAAATTTTGTGGCTGTAGCTGCGACGGTTCAGATGCCAATCCCGGACATACATACATACATACATACATACATACACACATTCAGCTTTATATATTAGATACACACACACTATACCTATAAAATAAAAGAACCCTTATCTAACAGTTCTGGCTGATCTCCAGAGTAAGTGGAGACATTCTGCTATAATGTCTCCCATAAACAGTGCACACAGAGAAGAGAGGATCCTACTCCCCAATCTCACACATAGGTAAAACTGCAGCAGCATAAAGACGATTCAAATGAGAAGTACTGCTTTAAATCTACCTTACAAGTTAAATTACTGTGTATATTCAAGATATTTAACATTTTAAGTATCTTTCAGGGTATTTTCCCATAAGTAATATAAATTCTAGTGTATCTAGGTATTGTTGTTGCATATTTGTTATGACACCCCTTCATGTTCTATAGATTCCTTATCAGACAGCAGAGTGATTTCTGCTATAAAGTCTGTCAATAAGAATGAGAACAATATAAATGGCTTCTCCTTCCAAGTTCTGGTTACATAAGGTCAACTTTCTGAGAGGGAAAAATATAAAAAAAAATAGAATATTTTTTTAAATTGTTTCAATTGTAATTTGAAAATAATAATTATATTTTGTTTTTGTATTTTTATATCACCAACATATTCCACAGCACTTTATAATTCAGAAGGGACATGAACAAACAAGTCAATATCTGTACAAGCACAGAAACAGGGTGTTGTTACGCTCATGGAGGGTATATAAACTGATAGGTGGACTAAGATTCTGAGGAAAATTTAGGAAGGGCAAAAAGAGAATAGTTATGATAGTGAGATGAGATGATAGACTAGTTTAAAGAAATGCAATTTTATGGCACGCTTAAAACTGTGGATACTGGGAATTAATCTAATTGTCCGGGGTAGTGCATTCCAGTGAACTTGCACAGCCTAAGAGATGTATTAGAGTCAGGAGTGGGAGGTTCAGATTATTCATTATGTTAGTCTTAGGTAATTAGAGGGACAGAGGGCATGAGAATTGAGGAAGAGATATAGTGTGGTGCATGTTGTGAACTCTATTTTTAGGCTCCCTCTAGTGGTCACAAGCGGTACTGTGTAGTGTTGTCTTCTGCAGGTTGGCTGCATCAGCTGGTTCGTTATCCTTGGTTCGTTTCCTATTTAACTCACCTGGATACTCAGTTCCTTGCCTGCTATCAATGTATTCAGTGCTCTTCAGATTCCTTGTGATTACCTTGCTCCCAGCCTCTCCAAGACAAGCTAAGTTTTTGTCCGTTCATTTTTTGATTATCAGCATTCATCATGTTTCTTGTCCAGCTTGCTAAGATGTGATCTCCTCGCTTGCTGGTTGCTCTAGGGGACTGAGTTTCTCCCCCCACACCGTTAGTTGGTGCGGGGGTTCTTGAAATCTCAGTGTGGATATTTTGTTAGGGTTTTTTACTGACCGCACAGACCCCTTACTATTTTCTGCTATCTAGTATTAGTGGGCCTCATTTGCTGAATCTCTTTTCACCCCTGTGTATGTGCCTTCCTCTTACCTCACCGTTATTATTTGTTGGGGGCTTCTATATCTTTGGGGATTATTTCTCTGGAGGCAAGAGAGGTCTTTCTTTATCTCTAGGGGTAGTTAGTTCCTCAGGCTGGCTCGAGACGTCTAGGATTTTTTAGGCACGTTCACCGGCTACTTCTAGTGTGTTTGGATAGGTTCAGATTTGCGGTTAGTCCAGTTTGCCACCTCCCTAGAGCTTGTCCTATGTTTATTACTTAGCTGGAGTAATTTGTGATCCTCAACCACTAAGGATCATAACAGTATAGCAGGCCTAAAGAGTGTTTAATGCATCGCAGAAGTGGGATAAAAAGAAGACCTGAGTATATTTTTTTTTTCCCGCTTTTCCTTTGCTGCAGTCTGTTTAGTTTCTTTCATCCCCTTGAACTCTGGGTGGTTTTGAGCTCAGCTGCAGACATGAATATTCAGACTCTGACTTCTAGTGTGGATCATCTTACTGCACGGGTGCAAAGTATTCAGGATTTTGTTATTCATAGCCCTATGTCAGAACCAAAGATACCCATTCCTGAGTTGTTTTCTGGAGATAGATCTAGGTTTCAGAATTTTAAAAATAATTGTAAGTTATTTCTGTCTCTGAGACCTCGTTCCTCTGGTGATTCCGCTCAGCAAGTTAAAATTGTTATCTCCTTG
The DNA here is from genome assembly GCF_051348905.1 of Ranitomeya variabilis. NCBI lineage: Eukaryota > Metazoa > Chordata > Amphibia > Anura > Dendrobatidae > Ranitomeya > Ranitomeya variabilis. The sequence goes on along the minus strand of NC_135232.1, from coordinate 1,078,266,122 downwards.
TTGCGCGGCGACCCTCAAGATTGGGCCTTCTCTCTGGCGCCAGGAGATCCTGCATTGCTTAATGTAGATGCATTTTTTCTGGCTCTTGTACTGCTTTATGAGGAGCCTAATCTTGAGAATCAGGCAGAAAAAGCGTTGCTGGCTATCTCTCAAGGTCTGGATGAAGCAGAGGTGTATTGTCAAAAATTTCGGAAATGGTCGGTGCTTACTCAATGGAATGAGTGTGCCCTGGCTGCAAATTTCAGAGAAGGTCTTTCTGAGGCCGTTAAGAATGTTATGGTGGGGTTTCCCACCCCTACAAGTCTGAGTGATTCTATGGCTTTAGCCATTCAGGTTGATCGGCGTTTGCGGGAGCGCAAATCTGTTCATCCTTTGGCGGTATTTTCTGAACAGAGACCTGAGTCTATGCAATGTGACCGAACTCTGACCAGAATTGAGCGACAAAGTCATAGACGTCAAAATGGGTTGTGCTTTTACTGTGGTGATTCTACTCATGTTATCTCAGCATGCTCTAAACATTTTAAAAAAATCTCTAAACCTGTCACCATTGGTACGATACAGCCTAAAATTATTTTGTCTGTTACTTTGATTTGTTCTTTGTCGTCCTACCCGGTTATGGCTTTTGTGGATTGGGGTGCTGCCCTGAATCTGATGGATTTGTCATTTGCCAGGCGCTGTGGTTTTGTCCTGGAGCCTTTGGAATTTCCTATTCCTCTGAGGGGAATTGATGCTACGCCATTGGCTGAGAATAAGCCTCAGTATTGGACGCAAATGACCATGTGCATGACTCCCGTACATCAGGAGGTGATTCGTTTTCTCGTTCTGCATAATTTGCATGATGTTGTCGTTTTGGGTCTGCCATGGCTGCAGGCTCATAATCCAGTTTTAGATTGGAAAGCTATGTCTGTGTCAAGTTGGGGTTGTCAGGGAATTCATGGCGATACTCCGTTGGTGTCTATTGCTTCTTCCACTCCTTCTGAGGTCCCTGAGTTTTTGTCTGACTACCAGGATGTATTTAATGAGCCCAGGTCCAGTGCCCTGCCCCCTCATAGGGATTGTGACTGTGCTATAAATTTAATTCCTGGTAGTAAATTCCCTAAGGGACGACTTTTTAATTTGTCTATACCAGAGCATGCCGCGATGCGGAGTTATATAAAGGAGTCTTTGGAGAAGGGACATATTCACCCATCCTCTTTCCCTCTTGGTGCAGGATTTTTTTTTGTGGCCAAGAAGGACGGTTCTTTGAGACCTTGTATAGATTATCGTCTTCTGAATAAAATCACAGTCAAATTTCAGTATCCTTTGCCACTATTGTCTGATTTGTTTGCTCGGATTAAGGGGGCCAGTTGGTTCACTAAGATAGATCTCCGTGGTGCGTATAACCTTGTGCGCATTAAGCAGGGAGATGAATGGAAAACAGCATTTAATATGCCTGAAGGCCATTTTGAGTACTTAGTGATGCCTTTTGGACTCTCTAATGCTCCTTCTGTGTTTCAGTCCTTCATGCATGACATCTTCCGAGAATATCTGGATAAATTTATGATTGTTTATCTGGATGACATTTTGGTCTTTTCTGATGATTGGGAGTCCCATGTGAAGCAGGTCAGGATGGTGTTTCAGGTCCTGCGTGCTAATGCTTTATTTGTGAAGGGCTCAAAATGCCTCTTCGGAGTACAGAAGGTCTCCTTTTTGGGTTTTATTTTTTCTCCTTCTACTGTGGAGATGGACCCAGTCAAGGTCCAGGCTATTCATGACTGGACTCAGCCTACGTCTGTTAAGAGTCTTCAGAAGTTCTTGGGTTTTGCTAATTTTTACCGTCGTTTCATCGCTAATTTTTCTAGCGTGGTTAAACCTTTGACGGATTTGACCAAGAAGGGTTCTGATGTGACTAATCAGTCTCCTGCGGCCGTGGAGGCCTTTCGGGAACTGAAGCACCGGTTTTCTTCAGCTCCAGTCTTATGTCAACCAGATGTCTCTCTCCCCTTCCAGGTCGAGGTTGATGCTTCTGAGATTGGAGCAGGGGCTGTTTTGTCACAGAGAAGCTCTGATGGCTCTGTGATGAAGCCATGTGCTTTCTTTTCAAGAAAGTTTTCGCCTGCCGAGCGGAATTATGATGTTGGTAATCGGGAGTTGTTGGCTATGAAGTGGGCATTTGAGGAGTGGCGACATTGGCTCGAAGGAGCTAAACATCGTGTGGTGGTCTTGACTGATCACAAAAACCTGATTTACCTTGAATCTGTCAATCGCCTGAATTCTAGACAGGCTCGTTGATCGCTGTTTTTCTCCCGTTTCAACTTTGTGGTCTCATACCTGCCTGGTTCGAAGAACGTGAAGGCTGATGCACTTTCTAGGAGTTTTGTGCCTGACTCTCCGGGAGTTTCTGAGCCGGCTGGTATTCTCAGAGAGGGAGTGATTTTGTCTGCCATTTCCCCAGATTTGCGACGAGTGCTGCAGAAATTTCAGGCGGATAGACCTGACCGTTGTCCACCAGAGAGACTGTTTGTTCCGGATAGATGGACCAGCAGAGTTATTTCCGAGGTTCATTCTTCGGTGTTGGCGGGTCATCCTGGGATTTTTGGTACCAGAGATTTGGTGGCTAGGTCCTTCTGGTGGCCTTCCTTGTCGCGGGATGTGCGTTCCTTTGTGCAGTCTTGTGGGATTTGTGCTCGGGCTAAGCCTTGCTGTTCTCGTGCCAGCGGTTTACTTTTGCCTTTGCCTGTCCCGAAGAGGCCTTGGACGCACATTTCCATGGATTTTATTTCGGATCTTCCAGTATCTCAGAAAATGTCTGTCATCTGGGTGGTGTGTGATCGTTTTTCCAAGATGGTCCATTTGGTGCCCTTGCCTAAGTTGCCTTCCTCCTCCGATTTGGTTCCTCTATTTTTTCAGAATGTGGTTCGCTTGCACGGCATTCCTGAAAATATTGTGTCTGATAGAGGATCCCAGTTTGTGTCCAGGTTTTGGCGGACTTTTTGTGCTAAGATGGGCATTGATTTATCTTTTTCGTCGGCCTTCCATCCTCAGACTAATGGCCAAACCGAGCGAACTAATCAGACGTTGGAAACTTATTTGAGATGTTTTGTTTCTGCTGATCAGGATGATTGGGTGACTTTTTTGCCATTGGCCGAGTTTGCCCTTAATAATCGGGCTAGTTCTGCTACTTTGGTTTCGCCTTTTTTCTGCAATTCTGGTTTCCATCCTCGTTTTTCCTCAGGTCAGGTTGAGTCTTCTGACTGTCCTGGGATGGATTCTGTGGTGGATAGGTTGCAGCAGATTTGGAACCATGTAGTGGACAATTTGAGGTTGTCACAGGAGAAGGCTCAGCGCTTTGCCAACCGCCGCCGCGGTGTGGGTCCCCGACTTCGTGTTGGGGTTTTAGTGTGGCTGTCTTCTCGGTATGTTCCTATGAAGGTCTCCTCTCCTAAATTCAAGCCTTGCTTCATCGGTCCTTATAAGATCTTGGAAATCCTTAACCCGGTGTCTTTTCGTTTGGATCTCCCAGCATCGTTTGCCATTCATAATGTGTTCCATAGGTCTTTGTTGCGGAGGTATGTGGTACCTGTGGTTCCTTCTGTTGACCCTCCTGCTCCGGTGCTGGTCGAGGGTGAATTGGAGTACGTGGTGGAGAAGATTTTGGATTCTCGTATCTCTAGACGGAGGCTTCAGTATTTGGTGAAGTGGAAGGGCTATGGTCAGGAGGATAATTCCTGGGTTGTCGCCTCTGATGTTCAAGCGGCCGATTTGGTTCGTGCCTTCCACGCGGCTCATCCTGATCGCCCTGGGGTCTTGATGAGGGTTCGGTGACCCCTCCTCAAGGGGGGGTACTGTTGTGAACTCTATTTTTAGGCTCCCTCTAGTGGTCACAAGCGGTACTGTGTAGTGTTGTCTTCTGCAGGTTGGCTGCATCAGCTGGTTCGTTATCCTTGGTTCGTTTCCTATTTAACTCACCTGGATACTCAGTTCCTTGCCTGCTATCAATGTATTCAGTGCTCTTCAGATTCCTTGTGATTACCTTGCTCCCAGCCTCTCCAAGACAAGCTAAGTTTTTGTCCGTTCATTTTTTGATTATCAGCATTCATCATGTTTCTTGTCCAGCTTGCCAAGATGTGATCTCCTCGCTTGCTGGTTGCTCTAGGGGACTGAGTTTCTCCCCCCACACCGTTAGTTGGTGCGGGGGTTCTTGAAATCTCAGTGTGGATATTTTGTTAGGGTTTTTTACTGACCGCACAGACCCCTTACTATTTTCTGTTATCTAGTATTAGTGGGCCTCATTTGCTGAATCTGTTTTCACCCCTGTGTATGTGCCTTCCTCTTACCTCACCGTTATTATTTGTTGGGGGCTTCTATATCTTTGGGGATTATTTCTCTGGAGGCAAGAGAGGTCTTTCTTTCTCTCTAGGGGTAGTTAGTTCCTCAGGCTGGCTCGAGACATCTAGGATTTTTTAGGCACGTTCACCGGCTACTTCTAGTGTGTTTGGATAGGTTCAGATTTGCAGTTAGTCCAGTTTGCCACCTCCCTAGAGCTTGTCCTGTGTTTGTTACTTAGCTGGAGTAATTTGTGATCCTCAACCACTAAGGATCATAACAGGTGCAGGACCATGGAGAGCTTTGTGCGTGAGAGTGATGAGTTTATATTAAACTCGTTAGCACATGAGCAACCAGTGCAATGACTGGCACAGGATGGAGGCATCGGTGTAGCGGTTGGACAGGAATTCGTTCCTGGCTGCTGCATTTAGAAAGGATTGGAGAGAGGAGAGTTTAGAAAGAAGGAGACCAATTAGTAGAGTGTTTTAATAACCAGGAGAGTTTGAATAACAGCAACAGTAAGAGTTTTTGCAGGGTCAAAGGTAAGAAAAGATTGAATTCTAGAAATGTTTTTCAGGTGTAGGTGACATGAGCGAGTGATCAGATATAGGGAGTGAGGGAAAGATTAGACTCAAATATAACACCAAGACAGCTGTCATGTTGCTTCAGAGTAATAGTAGAACCACATACGGAAATAGCAAGATTGACTTTCAGTAGATTAGTGGAGGGGGAAACACAAGGAGTATAGTTGTTGACAGATTCAGTTTTAAAGCCCGCAACAACTACTTTCTGTGCCAATCTGTCATTGCTAGCTTACATTTATATCCTGTTTGAAACCCCTTCCCATGCAGAGCACCATGGAGTTAATGGTGTTCGAAAAAAATAAAAATAATAATAGATAAAGGGAGGACATTATGTTTAAGACAGCCAACAGATAATCACCGATGAACCAAATCTGCTGATGGTTTGTCCAATAGGGGCTGTGTACTCTGAAAGAGAAAAATCATATTTAATTACCACTTAAGGTCTCAATTACTTTTAGCTGGAAGAATATAGTTATAAGATATGTCCAATAAGTATAAGAGCGTCAAATGATAGCCCTATATCTCAGAGAAGTTGTACAGTCTTAATATACTCAAGGGCATCATCTCTAACTTTCTACAGTAGTTCTAGGTTTAAAATTTGCTTTTTCGAAAGTGGAGTTTTTCTATTAGGTTCAGATGGTAAATTTTAAGTGACCTGCATGAGTAGTCATTCACTAGTTATGCAACATGATTTAGTAAGCTTTTATTCATCATTGTTAGTATGCAGAAGTTCTAAGAGCCTTGTAGTTGTCTTCTATGAAATTAACAATCTTATCGGAGCATTTTGCGAAAAATATGGAGACAACTCATTTGTATTCAACTAAAAGATAAGTATTATATACGGACCCCATGAACTACTGATATTTGACTCTCACTGTTTACACATTTTTACATATAACTATTATATCATTTCTTGAAAATAATCCCTCATAACGATTCCTTCCCTGGGAACATGAATCCATCTCATTACTTGGTATGCTTAGATCCATTGGTATTCTGCTAGTGCTTTCTGACTCGGTTATTCTGTCTGAAAACCGCAATAACATTTTCCATCATTAACTTTTTCACCTTCCAGGATTCTAAAACTTGTATGAGTCTTCTCATACATTTTCTTTTTTTTTTTTTAAATATAGATACAGCAGTCTTGTGTCTGCCATATACGCAACTTAGCAACATAGTCACTGGAGACCTGAGCGACAGAACAGCCACATAGACAAAGGAATTTATTTGACCCAAAAACATAATATTTTAGATTCCTGTAGAGCAATGTGTTTAAAACTCTTCATTTGGGAATTCTGTATAACTGCATGCAAGGGAACACGCGTCCCACAGGTATGCCCGTTCAGTCAGTGAAACTAAGTGCCGTCCCTAAGTGACTATTCATTTTCTAGATTTTTTTCTTTTGCGGTGAGTGAGTCTGACACATGAATTCTTATTTGCGCATTTCTTCATAATCATTAAACATTCCAGCTGGTAGTAAATTAGCCAGAAAGTTTGCAGGTGATAAAACATGTATCCATCATCTCCCTTCTATTTGGGAGTGAGGACTTGACCATGACGATACTTCCCCACATTTGTTATCTTAGATGTTAAAATTTTTGTTTTAAGTGCTAGCTTAGCCCAGCTTAGCCTACCATAGCAACATTTATCCCAAGCATATTCTTCTCCATCTATCTCAGTGGTACATGTAATCATATTATAGTACCTTACTATAAAAAATATAGATTTTTGTATTACTGCTAAAGCATAGAGTAGGACATGTATAAAAAGAGATAAATATCTTGGGGACATAATTAAAGGGAATTTTTTTTCTACCTAATCTGAAATTAGCGTAAAGTAGACACAGTGATGTGTCACTCACTAGGCTGCATCCTGTAGCTTTGATAAAATAACTAATAGACAAAATAGACACCGCGCTTAAGGATCCCAAGACAGATAACACTGAGGTGGAAGATTAGGAAACGAGAAATCCACAGGGTCTCCACTTGGATTCCTAGTACAGAAAACCCCTCAAAACCCTCAAAAAGAGTAGCAAGTTCTTACTCAGACCCCATAACACAATACAATCCTACATTGGCCGCACAATGCATTTGACAAGTCAGGTGCCAATAAACTTTTAGCTTACGCTTACCTCTTGTGTGGTTGCAGCGACTGAGTGTGAGCCTTTGCTGGATGTGTATTCTCGCCCACCCGATAGGTGCAACTGGGGGCTTAGGCGCAGTACGCACCGGATGGCAGAGTGCAGTATATACCCAGGGAAGCCCCGGCCGGTAGCGTTCCCTGGATACCGCATGCAAAAAAAGATGGCCGCTAAGTTCCTCCTACTTCGTGACATCACCTGTAGTACGGAGCGCTGGAAGACTCAAAAAGGGGAAGAGGATCAACCAACGCGTTTCGAAGAGCAGCGCTCTTCTTCCTCAGGGTTAGCGCTCCCCTGGCTCATCCTATCTTATATAGTCTCTAGCCATCGATACGCACCACCCCCAACTTACCCCCAGGTTTCCCGGCCCATATTGCAACATCCATATCGTTCCTATGTCTTAGCAACGGCAACTGAATTCACCCCGGGGCCGGATACATGTGCATTCTTTGTATTTCTCTGTATGTTTTTTATACATTTTTTTACATGTTTTCTAGCCCACTTTAATAAGCCACCACCAGGTTAGAGTCTGTAAATACATGAATATATAAATATGTGTGCACGTTAAAACCATAACTTTATTTAGAAATTTTAGATCTATAAAAATAAGTGAAAAATAAAAGATAAAAATATATCAAAAATATATACACATATATATATATATATATATATATACATATACATATATATACACATATATGCATATCGAAAAGCACGCACATACAGTACATACAAAAACATATAAAAAATATCCATATATAAAAAATCCATATTAGGAATGTTACAAATGTTGAGAAGATTAAGAATATTACAAATATTACAAATATTAAAATGCCAATAGGATACATAAAAACAATTTAGAGGAATTCCCTTAGAATCTGAACAAAGTAATTATTTACATTTTATCTTAATACTCCTACTTGGCATTAGCTTAAAGGGTGTCCTGTCATGATCTCCATGGCCAGAGAACTAGCATAAGCCTCTATAGGAACAAGCTCTTGGAAGATGTAACTGTACTGACCATGAACTAAACCTACCGCATCATCTAGAAGTAGCCAGGTAGCATGTCCTACTTTTTATCCCTATATGCCCAGCGCCGGCCGGAGAACTAAATAATGCTAGCAGAGGGAAATATAAGACCTGACTCACCTCTAGAGAAATGCCCAAAAAGGAGACAGAAGCCCCCCACATATATTGGCGGTGATATGAGATGAAACAACAAACGCAGCAGGAAAATAGTTTTAGCAAATTTGAGGTCCGCTTTCTAGATAGCAGAAGACAGAAAGCATACTTTCATGGTCAGTAGAAAACCCTAACAAAACACATCCAGAAATTACTTTAGGACTCTGGCATTAACTCATAATACCAGAGTGGCAATTCCTGATCAACAAGAGCTTTCCAGACACAGTAACGAAACTGCAGCTGTGAACTGGAACCAAAATACAAAAACAAAACATGGACGAATGTCCAACTTATCTAGTAGATGTCTGGGAGCAGGAACAAGCACAGAGAGGCTTCTGATAACATTGTTGACCGGCAAGCATCTAACAGAGAAGCCAGGTTATATAGCGACACCCAGATCTAATCAGAACAGGTGAACAGGGAAGATGATGTCACAAGTTCAATTCCACCAGTAGCCACCGGGGGAGCCCAGAATCCAAATTCACAACAGTACCCCCCCCTCAAGGAGGGGGCACCGAACCCTCACCAGAACCACCAGGGCGATCAGGATGGGCCCTATGAAAGGCACGAACCAGATCAGAGGCATGAACATCAGATGCAGTGACCCAAGAATTATCCTCCTGGCCGTATCCCTTCCACTTGACCAGATACTGGAGTCTCCGTCTGGAAACACGGGAGTCTAGGATTTTTTCCACAACGTACTCCAACTCACCCTCAACCAACACCGGAGCAGGAGGCTCAACGGAAGGCACAACCGGTGCCTCATACCTGCGCAATAACGACCGATGAAAAACGTTATGAATAGAAAAGGATGCAGGGAGGTCCAAACGGAAGGAAACAGGGTTAAGAATCTCCAATATTTTATACGGACCGATGAACCGAGGCTTAAACTTAGGAGATGAGACCCTCATAGGGACAAAACGAGAAGACAACCACACCAAATCTCCAACACAAAGCCGAGGACCAACACGACGGTGACGGTTGGCAAAAAGCTGAGTCTTCTCCTGGGACAACTTTAAATTGTCCATCACCTGCCCCCAGATATGATGCAATCTCTCCACCACCGCATCCACTCCAGGACAATCCGAGGATTCCATCTGACCGGAGGAAAATCGAGGGTGGAACCCCGAATTACAGAAAAACGGGGACACCAAAGTGGCAGAGCTGGCCCGATTATTGAGGGCGAACTCCGCCAATGGCAAAAAAGCAACCCAATCATCCTGGTCAGCAGACACAAAACACCTCAGATATGTCTCCAGGGTCTGATTAGTCCGCTCGGTCTGGCCATTAGTCTGAGGGTGAAAAGCAGACGAAAAAGACAAATCTATGCCCATCCTAGCACAGAATGCCCGCCAAAATCTAGACACAAATTGGGTTCCTCTGTCAGAAACGATATTCTCAGGAATACCATGCAAACGAACAACATTTTGAAAAAACAGGGGCACCAACTCGGAAGAAGAAGGCAATTTGGGCAGGGGAACCAAATGGACCATCTTAGAAAAACGGTCACACACCACCCAGATGACAGACATCTTCTGAGAAACAGGCAGATCTGAAATAAAATCCATCGAGATGTGTGTCCAAGGCCTCTTAGGAATAGGCAAGGGCAACAATAATCCACTAGCCCGAGAACAACAAGGCTTGGCCCGAGCACAAACGTCACAAGACTGCACAAAGCCTCGCACATCTCGTGACAGGGAAGGCCACCAGAAGGATCTTGCCACCAAATCCCTGGTACCAAAAATTCCAGGATGACCTGCCAATGCAGAAGAATGTACCTCAGAGATGACTCGACTGGTCCAATCATCAGGAACAAACAACCTATCAGGCGGACAACGATCCGGTCTATCCGCCTGAAACTCCTGCAAGGCCCGCCGCAGGTCTGGAGAAACGGCTGACAAGATAACTCCCTCCTTAAGAATACCTGTGGGGTCAGAGTTGCCGGGTGAATCAGGCTCAAAACTCCTAGAAAGGGCATCCGCCTTAACATTCTTAGAACCCGGTAGGTACGATACCACAAAATTAAACCGAGAGAAAAATAATGACCAGCGCGCCTGTCTAGGATTCAGGCGCCTGGCGGTCTCAAGATAGATCAAATTTTTGTGGTCAGTCAATACCACCACCTGATGTCTGGCCCCCTCGAGCCAATGGCGCCACTCCTCAAACGCCCACTTCATGGCCAAAAGCTCCCGATTCCCAACATCATAATTCCGCTCAGCGGGCGAAAATTTACGGGAAAAGAAGGCACAAGGCCTCATCACGGCGCAGTCAGAACTTTTCTGCGACAACACTGCCCCAGCCCCGATCTCAGAAGCGTCGACCTCAACCTGAAAAGGAAGAGTCACATCAGGCTGACGCAACACAGGGGCAGAAGAAAAACGGCGCTTAAGCTCCTGAAAGGCCTCCACAGCATCAGGGGACCAATTAGCAACATCAGCACCCTGTCTAGTCAAATCGGTCAATGGCTTAACGACATCCGAAAAACCAGAAATAAATCGACGATAAAAGTTGGCAAAGCCCAAAAATTTCTGAAGACTTTTAAGAGAAGAGGGCTGCGTCCAATCACAAATAGCTTGAACCTTGACAGGATCCATCTCAATGGAAGAGGGAGAAAAAATATATCCCAAAAAGGAAATTCTCTGAACCCCAAAAACGCACTTAGAACCCTTGACACACAGAGAATTAGACCGCAAAACCTGAAAAACCCTCTTAACTTGCCGGACATGAGAGTCCCAATCATCCGAAAAAATCAGAATATCATCCAGATACACTATCATAAATTTATCCAAAAAATCGCGGAAAATATCATGCATAAAGGACTGGAAGACTGAAGGGGCATTGGAAAGACCAAAAGGCATCACCAAATACTCAAAGTGGCCCTCGGGCGTATTAAATGCGGTTTTCCACTCATCCCCCTGCCTGATCCGCACCAAATTATACGCCCCACGGAGATCAATCTTAGAGAACCACTTGGCCCCCTTTATGCGAGCAAACAAATCAGTCAGCAACGGCAATGGGTATTGATATTTAACCGTGATTTTATTCAAAAGCCGATAATCAATACATGGTCTCAAAGAGCCGTCTTTTTTTGACACAAAGAAAAAACCGGCTCCTAAGGGAGATGACGATGGACGAATATGTCCCTTTTCCAAGGACTCCTTTATATATTCTCGCATAGCAGTATGTTCAGGTACAGACAGATTAAATAAACGACCCTTTGGGTATTTACTACCCGGAATTAAATCTATAGCACAATCGCACTCACGGTGCGGAGGTAGCGAACCCAGCTTGGGTTCTTCAAAGACGTCACGATAATCAGACAGGAACTCAGGGATTTCAGAGGGAATAGATGATGAAATGGACACCAAAGGTACGTCCCCATGAGTCCCCTTACATCCCCAGCTCAACACAGACATAGCTCTCCAGTCAAGGACTGGGTTGTGAGACTGCAGCCATGGCAATCCTAGCACCAAATCATCATGTAGATTATACAGCACCAGAAAACGAATAGTCTCCTGGTGATCCGGATTAATACACATAGTCACTTGTGTCCAGTATTGTGGTTTATTATTAGCCAATGGGGTGGAGTCAATCCCCTTCAGAGGAATAAGAGTCTCCAAAGGCTCTAAATCATACCCACAACGATTGGCAAAGGACCAATCCATAAGACTCAAAGCGGCGCCAGAGTCGATATAGGCGTCCGTAGTAATAGATGACAAAGAGCAAATCAGGGTCACAGACAAAATAAATTTAGACTGTAAAGTGCCAATGGGAACGGATTTATCAAGCTTTTTAGTACGCTTAGAGCATGCTGATATAACATGAGTAGAATCCCCACAATAGAAACACAACCCATTTTTCCGTCTAAAATTCTGCCGCTCGCTTCTGGACAGAATTCTATCACACTGCATGTTTTCTGGCGTCTTCTCAGTGGACACCGCCAGATGGTGCACTGGTTTGCGCTCCCGCAGACGCCTATCGATCTGAATGGCCATTGTCATGGACTCATTCAGACTTGCAGGCACAGGGAACCCCACCATAACATCCTTAATGGCATCAGAAAGACCCTCTCTGAAAGTAGCCGCCAAGGCACACTCATTCCACTGAGTAAGCACAGACCATTTACGGAATCTTTGGCAGTAAATTTCAGCTTCATCTTGCCCCTGCGATAGGGACATCAAAGTTTTTTCTGCCTGAAGTTCCAAATGAGGTTCCTCATAAAGCAAGCCCAAGGCCAGAAAAAACGCATCCACATTGCGCAACGCAGGATCCCCTGGTGCCAATGCAAAAGCCCAATCTTGAGGGTCGCCGCGGAGCAAGGAAATCACAATCCCAACCTGCTGTGCAGGGTCTCCAGCAGAACGAGATTTCAGGGACAAAAATAACTTACAATTATTTCTAAAATTCTGAAAGCTAGATCTATTCCCTGAGAAGAATTCCGGCAAAGGAATTCTCGGCTCTGATACCGGAGCATGAACAACAAAATCTTGCAAACTTTGTACTTTCGTGGCGAGATTATTCAAACCTGCAGTTACACTCTGTAGATCCATTATAGACAGGTGAACATAGAGCCATTCAAAGATTAGAAGGAGAGAGAAAAAAAAGAAAGACTGCAGCATAGACAGACTGGCAAGTGATCCAATTAAGAGCACACTAACTACTAGAGAAAAAAAAAAAAAAAAAAAATTTTCAGCAGACTTCTTATTACTCTCCTTTCTCAGCCAAGGATTTTAACCCTTTAGGGGGCCGGTCAAACTGTCATGATCTCCATGGCCAGAGAACTAGCATAAGCCTCTATAGGAACAAGCTCTTGGAAGATGTAACTGTACTGACCATGAACTAAACCTACCGCATCATCTAGAAGTAGCCAGGTAGCATGTCCTACTTTTTATCCCTATATGCCCAGCGCCGGCCGGAGAACTAAATAATGCTAGCAGAGGGAAATATAAGACCTGACTCACCTCTAGAGAAATGCCCAAAAAGGAGACAGAAGCCCCCCACATATATTGGCGGTGATATGAGATGAAACAACAAACGCAGCAGGAAAATAGTTTTAGCAAATTTGAGGTCCGCTTTCTAGATAGCAGAAGACAGAAAGCATACTTTCATGGTCAGTAGAAAACCCTAACAAAACACATCCAGAAATTACTTTAGGACTCTGGCATTAACTCATAATACCAGAGTGGCAATTCCTGATCAACAAGAGCTTTCCAGACACAGTAACGAAACTGCAGCTGTGAACTGGAACCAAAATACAAAAACAAAACATGGACGAATGTCCAACTTATCTAGTAGATGTCTGGGAGCAGGAACAAGCACAGAGAGGCTTCTGATAACATTGTTGACCGGCAAGCATCTAACAGAGAAGCCAGGTTATATAGCGACACCCAGATCTAATCAGAACAGGTGAACAGGGAAGATGATGTCACAAGTTCAATTCCACCAGTAGCCACCGGGGGAGCCCAGAATCCAAATTCACAACAGTGTCCTGACATTCTTCCAAATAATATACTCTAGAAAAAATCACCCCCAAATTTTTTTATAACAATTTATACTAAAACCTGTATTAAAAAGTATATATATATATATATATATACAGTGGGGCAAAAAAGTATTTAGTCAGTCAGCAATAGTGCAAGTTCCACCACTTAAAAAGATGAGAGGCGTCTGTAATTTACATCATAGGTAGACCTCAACTATGGGAGACAAACTGAGAAAAAAAAATCCAGAAAATCACATTGTCTGTTTTTTTTATCATTTTATTTGCATATTATGGTGGAAAATAAGTATTTGGTCAGAAACAAAATTTCATCTCAATACTTTGTAATATATCCTTTGTTGGCAATGACAGAGGTCAAACGTTTTCTGTAAGTCTTCACAAGGTTGCCACACACTGTTGTTGGTATTTTGGCCCATTCCTCCATGCAGATCTCCTCTAGAGCAGTGATGTTTTTGGCTTTTCGCTTGGCAACACGGACTTTCAACTCCCTCCAAAGGTTTTCTATAGGGTTGAGATCTGGAGACTGGCTAGGCCACTCCAGGACCTTGAAATGCTTCTTACGAAGCCACTCCTTCGTTGCCCTGGCGGTGTGCTTTGGATCATTGTCATGTTGAAAGACCCAGCCACGTTTCATCTTCAATGCCCTTGCTGATGGAAGGAGGTTTGCACTCAAAATCTCACGATACATGGCCCCATTCATTCTTTCATGTACCCGGATCAGTCGTCCTGGCCCCTTTGCAGAGAAACAGCCCCAAAGCATGATGTTTCCACCACCATGCTTTACAGTAGGTATGGTGTTTGATGGATGCAACTCAGTATTCTTTTTCCTCCAAACACGACAAGTTGTGTTTCTACCAAACAGTTCCAGTTTGGTTTCATCAGACCATAGGACATTCTCCCAAAACTCCTCTGGATCATCCAAATGCTCTCTAACAAACTTCAGACGGGCCCGGACATGTACTGGCTTAAGCAGTGGGACACGTCTGGCACTGCAGGATCTGAGTCCATGGTGGCGTAGTGTGTTACTTATGGTAGGCCTTGTTACATTGGTCCCAGCTCTCTGCAGTTCATTCACTAGGTCCCCCCGCGTGGTTCTGGGATTTTTGCTCACCGTTCTTGTGATCATTCTGACCCCACGGGGTGGGATTTTGCGTGGAGCCCCAGATCGAGGGAGATTATCCGTGGTCTTGAATGTCTTCCATTTTCTAATTATTGCTCCCACTGTTGATTTTTTCACTCCAAGCTGGTTGGCTATTGCAGATTCAGTCTTCCCAGCCTGGTGCAGGGCTACAATTTTGTTTCTGGTGTCCTTTGACAGCTCTTTGGTCTTCACCATAGTGGAGTTTGGAGTCAGACTGTTTGAGGGTGTGCACAGGTGTCTTTTTATACTGATAACAAGTTTAAACAGGTGCCATTACTACAGGTAATGAGTGGAGGAAAGAGGAGACTCTTAAAGAAGAAGTTACAGGTCTGTGAGAGCCAGAAATCTGGATTGTTTGTTTCTGACCAAATACTTATTTTCCACCATAATATGCAAATAAAATGATAAAAAAAACAGACAATGTGATTTTCTGGATTTTTTTTTCTCAGTTTGTCTCCCATAGTTGAGGTCTACCTATGATGTAAATTACAGACGCCTCTCATCTTTTTAAGTGGTGGAACTTGCACTATTGCTGAATGACTAAATACTTTTTTGCCCCACTGTATATATATATATATATATATATATATATATACCCCTCTACGGCCCCCTGGATGGTCTTCCCAAGGACGGAACCTTATTACTCTCAAAAATTGTGCTACGGCTCCCATTGACAGATATGGACACATTTCTAATACCCTTTTCTCTGGTTTACAGTTTCATTCCTCATTTTACATTTAAACAGGAAAAGAAACCTTTTTTGCACCTCAAAAAGCAAACAGTTCCACCTCATGGTTCAAACCCTTTGGGGCCAGGCTGTCCAGGGTGAATATCCATTGTGTCTCTGCCCTGGACATGCTTTTAATGTAATCACCGCCCCTGGGATTTTGGTGGACCTGTTGGATGCCAGTAAAAATTATTCCCTTAGTTGATTTGTTATGTTTCATTAATAAATGCCGGGATAGGGGATGTCCCACGTGGCCTTTCTGGATGTTTTTCAGATGCTCTTTAACTCTAGTCATGAGACATCGCTTGGTACGTCCCACGCATAATTTATCACATGGGCATAGGATCACATATATGACCCTTGTGGAGAAACAAGAGATCTTATCCCTTATAACAAATTCCTTATTTCCACTTGCATCTTTGAATGAGGTCTGTAAAGTTTTCTTAAAATTGGTGTTAATACAACTAAAGCAACTTATTTATTTATATATTTATGTATTTACAGACTCTAACCTGGTGGTGGCTTATTAAAGTGGGCTAGAAAACATGTAAAAAAATTTATAAAAAACATACAGAGAAATACAAAGAATGCACATGTATCCGGCCCCGGGGTGAATTCAGTTGCCGTTGCTAAGACATAGGAACGATATGGATGTTGCAATATGGGCCGGGAAACCTGGAGGTCAGTTGGGGGTGGTGCATATCGATGGCTAGAGACTATATAAGATAGGGTGAGCCAGGGGAGCGCTAACCCTGAGGAAGAAGAGCGCTGCTCTTCGAAACGCATTGGTTGATCCTCTTCCCCTTTTTGAGTCTTCCAGCGCTCCGTACTACAGGTGACGTCACGAAGTAGGAGGAACTTAGCGGCCATCTTTTTTTGCATGCGGTATCCAGGGAACGCTACCGGCCAGGGCTTCCCTGGGTATATACTGCACTCTGCCATCCGGTGCGTACTGCGCCTAAGCCCCCAGTTGCACCTATCGGGTGGGCGAGAATACACATCCAGCAAAGGCTCACACTCAGTCGCTGCAACCACACAAGAGGTAAGCGTAAGCTAAAAGTTTATTGGCACCTGACTAGTCAAATGCATTGTGTGGCCAATGTAGGATTGTGTTGTGTTATGGGGTCTGAGTAAGAACTTGCTACTGTTTTTGAGGGTTTTGAGGGGTTTTCTGTACTAGGAATCCAAGTGGAGACCCTGTGGATTTCTCATTTCCTAATCTTCCACCTCAGTGTTATCTGTCTTGGGATCCTTAAGCGCGGTGTCTATTTTGTCTATTGGTTATATTGCTATACAGGGGGGGCACTACCCTGGTTGACTCCAGCAGCTGAGGATCACTAATTTCTGGGTGAGCGCCAGTGTCATTATTTTAGTCTATTTGATAAAATAACTGTTTTATCACCAGGAGATTATCACTTGAGGACTAGTGAACATTCTGACAGGTAGTCAAGATTATTCATATGCTCTGTATAAGCTTGCGCCCACCACTAATTTGTAACTTTCTGTGTACAATGTGCATAGGCAGAAAGCATACAATTAGAGATGGGGCAGGGTTATAAAGAGATCACTATTCAGAGAACTGGTTGATCTTTAGTAGAGTAAACATAGATTATTTTTAAATGACAGCAAACAGCACAGCAAGTGATGCATTACTGCTATCATAGTCTATGTCCCTATATTATGCTTCTGTCAGATAGGCCAGTTAAAACCTGGTGATAGACTCTTTAGCCCCTTTACCCCCCCCCCAAGGTGGTTTGCCCGTTAATGACCAGGCCAATTTTTATAATTCTGACCACTGTCCCTTTATGAGGTCATTACTCTGAAACGCTTCAACAGATCCTGGTGATTCTGAGATTTTTTTGTGACCTATTGTACTTTATGATAGTGGTAACATTTCTTCGATATGACTTGCATTAATTTGTGAAAGAAAATGGAAATTTTTGAGAAAGATTGGGAAATTTTGAGATTTTCAAACTTTGAATTCTTATGCCCTAAAATCAAAGAGTGGTGTCCCACAATATAGTTAATAAATAACATTACCCACATGTCTACTTTACATCAGCACAATTTTTGAAACAAAATTTTATTTTGTTAGGAAGTTATAAGGGTTAAAAGTTGACCAGCAATTTCTCATTGTTCCAACAAAATTTACAAAACCATTTTTTTTAGGGACCACCTCACATTTGAAGTGAAATCACTGACTGAGGTGGAATAACACAATAAAAAAAACTTTAAATAATCACTTGGTAAAAATTGTATTATCAAATCCCCAGTGTTCAATTAACACATCCGGAATCACCGCGCGTACAGAAGGGGGCGGCGCTTTGGGCAGAGCGGGTTTTCCCGGCAATCCAGACCATGGACACACACCCTAATAAAATGCCTTGACTGGACCTATTGCACACTGCCCTCTAACATAAGCGAGATAGGTCATGTGCAATGGAAAATCCCCGTATTAGATACTGTGGCCAAACTCAAACCACCACACTCTAAAAACAATTTATACCAGTGTTTCTTATATAGATAAAACACTGCTCAACCTAACAGCTCCTATTAAGAAGCCGAGGAGTGATATAGAGTTTATGGAGAGATCACCTCTATTCTCAGCCATTCATTTCACCACAAGCACAAATCATCTCTTACAACATTTCAGGGACAGATTACTCTATAAACTGACACTGGTGCTGGACCGTGATGCTACAGTCCTTGGCGCCTATGTTATATCGCCTCAGGAGGAGGATATGATAATATATTTTAATCAAGAGATTATTAAAAGTTATTTTTTATTATCTTATTCCACCACAGACAGTGATTTTTGTTTAATCGGTGGAAAACTTTCTTTGAGTCTATAGGATCCTCAATCAGTGATAGTTAAATTTGAAGTGACATTGAGGGACTATGATAGAAAACACCCCAAAATGACACAATTCTAAAAACTGCACCCCTCAAGGTGCTCAATACCGCATTCAAGAAGATTATTAACCCTTCAGGTGTTTCACAGGAATTTTTGGAATGTGGAAAGAAAAATGAACATTTAACTTTTTCACAAAAATTTTAATTTAGACCCAAATTTTTTTATTTTCACAAGGGTAACAGGAAAACATGGACCACAACCATTGTTTGGGTGCACGGTAGAGCTCGGAAGAGACGGAGCGCCGTTTGAATTTTTAATGCAAAATTTGCTTGAACAACTAGCGGATGCCATGTTTTGTTTGAAGGGCCCTTGATCTGCCTAAACAGTGGAAACCCTATAATAATTAAAAATCAAAGGGTGCTATATAAAGTGACTAACATAAGGAACCCCAGAAAAAAGATAAATTATTAAAAATTAACTTTTATTAAGCAATTAAAAAGACTAACAACAATCATGGACACACACCGACAAAAAACAACAAAAGGGTGCAACACTAGGTAACTTTGTTAATTAATAGCTATCCTGTTGCCTGCTTGCCAATGGAGGTTGGCACCCTTTGATAGCGTAATTGGCACACCCGTTCAAAGGCGGCTGTCCCTTGCTGCCCTACAAAGCCATAGACGTGTGATTACAGCACTCAGACACAGCAGTCTTAGATAAGAATCCAACTGGCTGTTTATTAAGTGAAAAGAGCTTGCAGCAATGACACTAGTGGCAACAAAGATGAATTGCATAAAGCATGGTCTGACCACATGGATAGGCTATTGATATGCCAAGATGCATAATACAATGACAATGTAGATATATATAGATGTTCAAAAGACCCCTAAATATGACCCTAGACTGTCTCCTAATCTGCTAATCACTGAGCACCTGTCAAGCCAGTGGAGGTTGGCACCTTACTTGTCAGCGGATGTGGCGCCCCCGCTCCTCAATGGCTGTCCATTGGAAGCCCTGCAGAACTAATATACTGACAGCCAGGAAACCAAATCTCAGATCAGTTGGAAAAGCCAGTATGTTTGCAGTTATATAGGTCTATGATATAAAACCCATACACGGCATCAAATGTAATAACAGTGATAAAGTAAAAATAAAAAGTCAAAAAAGCCTCCTCTAATAGAGAACAAGGCCATCAGAGATAATACCCCCAAAATTCACAAAAAATATTAGATATACAGCCTGTTATATTGATTATACAGCCTAAGCAATGCATATAGACAGTCTGGGAAACAAGAGATGGGGTACTTATTCACGTGGATTTATCTTTACCTCAATGCGTTTCACCACCAGGGATCATCAGGAGGTATGATAGACAGATATGTTATTCCACATCAGTCAGTTATCATGTTTAATCGGCTGTAAAGTTATTTCGAGTCTATAGGGTCCTCAAGCAGTGATACTTACATTTGAAGTGGCTTTGAGGGTCTATATGATAGAAAATACCCAAAAGTGACTCAATCCAAAAAACTACACCCGTCAAGGTTCTCAAAACCACATTCATGAAAAGTATTAACCCTTCAGGTGCTTCACAGGAAATTTTGGCATGTGGAAAGAAAAATGGACATTTAACTTTTTCACAAAAATTTTACTTTAGACCCAATTTTTTTTATTTTCACAAGGGTAACAGAAAAACATGGACCAAAACTACTGTTTGGGCACATGGCAGAGCTCGGAAGGGAAGGAGCGCCATTTGACTTTTTTAATGCAAAATTTGCTGGAACAATTAGCGGATGCTATGTTGCATTTGGAGAGCCCCTGATGTGCCTAAGCACTGGAAAACCCCTCCACAAATGACACTATTTTGAAAAACTAGACCCCTGAAGGAATGTATTTAGATCTGTAGTGAACACCTTGAATTCCCAAGTGCTTCCCAGAAGTTTATAACGTTGAGCCGTAAAAATAATAAAATCACATTTTTTGCCACAAAAAGTTATTTTAGCTCCAATTTTTTTATTTTCACAAGGGTAACAGGAGAAATTGCACAATACAATTTGTTGTGCAATTTCTCCTAAGTACGCCAATAACCCATATGCGGTAGAATACTACTTTTGAGGCACAGTGCAGAGCTCAGAAGGGGGTCATGTCACATTATCAGAACCCCTGAGGAGCCAGAACAATAGAACCCCCACATATGTGAATTCATTTTATAAACTGCACCCCCCAAAGAGTTCATCTAGGGATGCATTGATGATATTGACACCTCATGCCTCACAGAGTTTTAAACTATTCAGCAGTAAAGAAAGAATAAATTACATTTTTACCACTAAAATGTTGTTTTAGCCCCAAGGTTTTAATTTTTCTAAAGGCTAATAGGACATTTTCTAAAAAACAAACAAACTGAGCTCCATTTTCTTTCTGAGTGCGCGAATACCCTACATGTAAATGGGAAATATTTTTCAGGCAAAATGCAAAGCTCAGAAAGGAAGTAGCGCACTATTGTGCAGATTTTCCTGTTATGGTTTGCGGATGCCATGATGGTCCACTTGGAGAGCTCCTGAGTTGCCAGAACAGCAGAACCCCCCATAAGTGACCCCATTTTACAAACTAAACTGCTTATCAAATTCATCTAGGGGTGCAGTGATCATATTGACACCACGGGTGTGTCACAGAATCTTTTACCATTGGGCAGTGAATCGAAAATAATTTATATTGTTACCACCAAAATTTAGTTTTAGGCCTAGATTTTACATTTTCACACAAGAAGTGGGTAAAAATGGCACTATAATTTGTCCCACATTTTCTACTGAATGTGGCAATACCCTATATGAATACCCTACAAAGCGCTATTTGCCTCCTGGATAACAGATTTTTCTAGAATACTTTGCAGACTTCATATACAGAGCCCATAAGTGGTAGAAGGGCAGAATCCTCCCTCAAGTGACCCAATTTTTGAAATTATACCCCTTTGCGAATTTATCTACAGGTGTACCGATTTTGACTCCATGGGTGTTTTCCAGAAACAAGCAGCAATGAATGTTACCAAGTTAACCCCTTACTGACATCGGACGGGATAGTACGTCCGATGTCAGCTCCCCTGCTTTGATGCAGGGCTCCGCGGTGAGCCCGCATCAAAGCCGGGACATGTCAGCTGTTTTGAACAGCTGACATGAGCCCGCAATAGCGGCGGGTGAAATCGCGATTCACCCGCCTCTATTAACTAGTTAAAATGCCGCTGTCAAACGCAGACAGCGGCATTTAACTACCGCATCCGGCCGGGCGGCCAGAAATGACGGCATCGCCGAACCCTGTCGCATGATCGGAGGTCGGCAATGCTTCTCCATTGTAACCATAGAGGTCCTTGAGACCTCTATGGTTACTGATCGCCGGTAGCTGTGAGCGCCACCCTGTGGTTGGCGCTCACAGCACACCTGATTTTCTACTACATAGCAGCGAACAGCAGATCGCTGCTATGTAGCAGAGGCGATCGTGCTGTGCCTGCTTCTAGCCTCCCATGGAGGCTATTGAAGCATGGCAAAAGTTAAAAAAAAGTTAAAAAAATGAAAAAAATAAAAAAATAAAAGTTTAAATCACCCCCCTTTCGCCCCAATCAAAATTAATCAATAAAAAAAAAATCAAATCTACACATATTTGGTATCGCCACATTCAGAATCGCCCGGTCTATCAATAAAAAAAAGCATTAACCTGATCGCTAAATGGCATAACAAGAAAAAAAATCGAAACGCCAGAATTAAGTTTTTTTTGGTCGCCGCGACATTGAATTAAAATGCAATAACGGGCGATCAAAAGAACGTATCTGCACCAAATTGGAATCATTAAATATGCCAGCTCGGCATGCAAAAAATAAGCCCTCAACTGACCCCAGATCATGAAAAATGGAGACGCTACCAGTATCAGAAAATGGCGCAATTTTTTATTTATTTTTTTTTTTAGCGAAGTTTGGAATTTTTTTTCACCACTTAGGTAAAAAATAACCTAGTCATGTTAGGTGTCTATGAATTCGTAATGACCTGGATAATCATAATGTCAGGTCAGTTTTAGCATTTAGTGAACCTAGCAAAAAAGCCAAACAAAAAACACCTGTGGGACTGCCCTTTTTTTGCAATTTCACCGCACTTGGAATTTTTTTCCTGTTTTCTAGTACACGACATGGTAAAACCAATGATATCACTCAAAAGTACAAGTCGTCCTGCAAAAAATAAGCCCTCACATGGCCAAATTGACGAAAAAATAAAAAAGTTATGGCTCTGGGAAGGAGGGGAGTGAAAAACGAACACGGAAAAACGAAAAATCCCACGGTCATGAAGGGGTTAAAATTGAAAACTGCCTTTGTAGTGACCAGCACATTGTAGCTCTGAGTATGATCAAGCAACTTTGCTAGGTCTGGTGACCTGGATGTTATCATGACAACATTAGGTCACCCTGCAACAATAGGGATCCAGCGATGAGATGCGGATTTTTCGATCCAAGCGCAGAGGAGTGTTCCTCCCTCTACCTGCTTCCAAAATGCTGTGAAAGAGTTTGATAGCAGCATATATAGGGTTAAGGTGCCAGAAGCGGTGCGAGACCACTCATGGCAATGAGTGTCGGGTGTCAGCTGATTCTGAGAGCTGACACCTGGCAGAAATTGTGCAATTGTGCACGCACAGCGTCTGTGAGTGCAGAATCGCCAGGATGTCCTCATGCATCCCAGGTCAATAAGTACCAGTTCACAGGGATGAATGGATGTCTAAGGTTTGTGATGCCGCGATCACTAATGGGTTGAGGAATACTCACTTGGCAACAGGATAAACGTAGACAGGTACGGTTTTTCACATAAAACAGTCTATTTGGGTCATGAAACACTTGAGGTCATGTTATATATCACAAGCTTAACACATACTGTACAGCACTTCATAGTAAATACCCTAACCCTAAATACCCTAACTCGCAGTCCCTAAACACGCCGGACCTCTTTGTCTTGTTACCGTGGGTGACCGCACGCCGAACAGTTCATTAATGTCCATGGAACACAGCCGGCACCAGCACACAACATTAGATTACAGTCTCTAAACATGCTGGACCTCTTTCTGTCCAGTTACCATGGGTGACCGCATAGTTCATTAACTGATCCCCTGTCAGTACACACAGTTCCCCATACTCTGGGTTACCTTCAAGGAGCTCCTTCTCCACACGCTGACTCCTGTCAGTACTCTCTCTCCCAGGGAAGCTGCCGAACTGGGATCACCATCCCGGACAATGCCTTGCTCACCAGGCCACCTGACAGTCCATATCCTCAGATGGATGGTAGCTCTCCCAATGCAGTGCCATCACAGTCTCTGCACATACACTCACCGGCCACTTTATTAGGTACACTTGTCCAACTTCTTGTTATCACTTAATTTCTAATCAGCCAATCACATGGCGGCAACTCAGTGCATTTAGGCATGTAGACATGGTCAAGACAATCTCCTGCAGTTCAAACCGAGCATCAGTATGGGGAAGAAAGGTGATTTGAGTGCCTTTGAACGTGGCATGGTTGTTGGTGCCAGAAGGGCTGGTCTGAGTATTTCAGAAACTGCTGATCTACTGGGATTTTCACGCACAACCATCTCTAGGGTTTACAGAGAATGGTCCGAAAAAGAAAAAAAATCCAGTGAGCGGCAGTTCTGTGGGCGGAAATGCCTTGTTGATGCCAGAGGTCAGAGGAGAATGGGCAGACTGGTTCGAGCTGATAGAAAGGCAACAGTGACTCAAATCGCCACCCGTTACAACCAAGGTAGGCCTAAGAGCATCTCTGAACGCACAGTGCGTCGAACTTTGAGGCAGATGGGCTACAGCAGCAGAAGACCACACCGGGTACCATTCCTTTCAGCTAAGAACAGGAAACTGAGGCTACAATTTGTACAAGCTCATCGAAATTGGACAGTAGAAGATTGGAAAAACGTTGCTTGGTCTGATGAGTCTCGATTTCTGCTGCGACATTCGGATGGTAGGGTCAGAATTTGGCGTAAACAACATGAAAGCATGGATCCATCCTGCCTTGTATGGAGCATCTTTGGGATGTGAAGCCGACAAATCTGCGGCAACTGTGTGATGCCATCATGTCAATATGGACCAAAATCTCTGAGGAATGCTTCCAGCACCTTGTTGAATCTATGCCACGAAGAATTGAGGCAGTTCTGAAGGCAAAAGGGGGTCCAACCCGTTACTAGCATGGTGTACCTAATAAAGTGGCCGGTGAGTGTATGTGGCCTCTCCATGCACTATTCAGGAAGTCCTACGCCCAGGATCTTCCAACACAGGATGTGCTATTCACAAAATCCTACTCCCAGGATCTTCCAACACATAGGCCTCCAGGTCCAAGGCCTCAACATGTGCTTTTCAGGAAGTATGTCCCCACCTGGGACCTTCCAACACTGATAGGACTGGCAGAATGTACCAAATATAAATAAGAGGCGATATAAGATGCGTTCGCAGTCCAGGGTCCACCGTGCAGAGAAGACACTTGCTGCTCGGTAATGGCGGACTATATGGCGGTATTAAGAGAAGACACACATGGGTTAGCTTCACCCGATATGAAAGAAGCGAACCCTGTTGCGTCACAGGGCCACGATACCACACAGAGAGAGTAAGCAAGGAGTCACAGAACTCTGCCCCAAGACTCAGGGTCAAAGTCCCTCAAGACCTCTTGCACTCAACATCGCTACAGTGGTGTCAGGAGTAAACTAAACTTAAAATATATTTAGCGCACTTAGTGCGCACAGTGCCGCTCTGGCGGACGCTGCTGATAGACGCTATAGATTGTGTCTGGTGCTGGATGGCACTAACAGGCGCTAGGCAGCTCCAACATTCGCGAGCATTCATCAACATTAGGGATGGATATGATTCAGAGTTTTCACCAGAACAGTCATACATCCACACACACACACACAATAACTGATTTATACCAGAGCATGGCCGTGCGGCCATCTGAACCTTTTATAGCTGTAGCTCTCCAGGACCTTCCTAGTGATCTAATAGGAGCCGCTACAGGACCTTAGCATGTTACCCCCAATCTCCAATGAGAGGTCGACCCGTGGGCAAGCTCAGTAGGGGAAGAGTAGGACATAGTCCCTGGAACGTTTGCTTGCCACTGATCAGTGCTGGCTACAAGGGCTGAGCCTGGAAAGGCAGCAGTAACCAAGTGCACAGTATTAGCTTGAGCCAGATGCTGGGATCTACGTCTCTGCTGAGCAGGTACCACTGCAGCTGGAGGAGAATGGGAGACCGCAGCAGAAATGGTTCAAGATTCCCCCTGTGCAGCAGAGGGAAACTCAACATCTAGCAAAGACATAGACCTTCCAAGACCTTACACACTCTCCGTGTGAACACACCATGGTCACATTATATACTTGTGACCACTCCCATAGGTGGGAGGTGTGTAGTTAGTCAGTCCGCCCAGCTCTCCGACTAACCCTGTAAGCCTCTCTTTAAAACTACACAAACACAACTCTTATGGAACTACAAGTTCCAGAACAACAATACTGGCTTACAGTGCAGACTCCCTGTGAGACACATACCGGCCATTTATAATCATGCTGGACCCTGTTTCACAAACCCCGTTATGCCTCCATGTGTATCCTGAGGAGCTCACACAGCGCCCCCTAGCTGCAGCATGGGCCACTGCATCACAGGCGGTATAGGATTTAAAAGAAGGAATGACAGAGGGAGGATTTAATTTGTTGGCATGCTCCTCCAGTGACTGGTTGGCATACTGGTGAACGCTAAATGTGCAACTTTACAGTCAGAGTTGCAGGATAAAACTGTCTGTGACACAGAGAATTTAGTAGCCAAGTGAGAAGCCAAAGTAGAAATAAACAAATGAAAACAGTGGACTGATACCTCATTAAGCATTGATGAGGATGCTTTTAAGAGATAACAATGCTGTAATAAAGTGACTGTGTCTGAGAGTTTGATTTAGGTAGTTGTAAAGAGCGAAGGGCAGTCTGCAGAGTTGAGAAAAAGTTGAGAAAGTTGTAAGAAACAAAGGGCACCTGGTGTACCTACAGCATGACAAATGATCAGATCAGCCTGTATTGTTCCTGCACATTTTTCCCAGTGTGAATTAATAGAAAAAAGTTTACAAACACTACATTACATTTTATAGACCGTATTATTGACTAAGTTGAGAGACTGATTACTTTCACACAATAAGTATCATTTAGTTGGGTACAAAGTGTTCTATGTCCCTTTACTAAACATTCCGGTAGAGCTCCATCAATTGGTTGTTCTGCCATATTCATCAAAGACTAATATTTTAGGACAATTCTTATCAACTATTGAGATTGATACCATTATTAAAGAACTGTTGATTATCATTTGCTTTCTCGCTCCATTAACGTGTACCTTAGTAAGCATAGAGCTCCATCTACCTTTACATACATGGTGTTTGATATTCGTATTACTTCTCACACTGTGCAAACAATCAACTTACTTGAATTCAAGCAATTTACATTTTAAGTTTTGTCATTTCTCTCCCAATAAAGTTTATACAGTTTTGCTCTTGTTCTAATTTTTTTTATTGTAGTTGTGAAACACTTTTGAATTCTATCGGGAAGAAACATTCAAAACAAAATAAAGTGATTATTAAACTCACAGCTCAGTAAATAACACCTAACGGAGATTAATTCTTTCCAAATATGAAAAGCCCTCAAGGTTCAATAAACATAATTTGGTAATATAAAAAATGTAAAACTGCAGTATTAGCTGGGGCCAGGATGTTTTGCTTGCATAGATCAGCAATTTTAAAGTTTAGCCAGAACAAATCTCAAATCGGCACACTCCTGTTGTTTTTGTAATATGGCTATAGTTTTAAGCCTTTGATTCAGTTTTTCTATATCACAAATGCTTCAAACAAGAAATTGCTCATTAATTTCTAAAATAAACTTTATTTGGAGCATTTAACTTGCCTTCCTTGAAATGTCATAAAATGTAAAGGTCTGTTGAAATTTTCTACTTTTTGGAAATGAAAGGAAGAGAATAAGAAGCCCCAATATGGACCTATAATTTGGCTATATGCACGTTTTTTTAATACAAAGGGTACAGGTGATTGTGGGGTTGATAGGATATGCATTTCAGGAGTGCCAAAAAAACACTCTAAGTTGTCCATAAAATTTAGATACAAAGCTAGGGTATACCCCAATTTAATTCTTTATTAAAGACAAAGAGATGACTATCTACAGGGTGGGCCATGTATATGGAAACACCTAAATAAAATGGGAATGGTTGGTGATATTAACTTCCTGCTTGTGGCACATTAGTAGATGGGAGGGGGACAACTTTTCAAGATGGGTGGTGACCATGGCACCATTTTGAAGACGGACATTTTGGATACAACTTTTTTTTTCCAATGGGAAGAGGATCATGTGACACATCAAACTTATTGAGAATTTCCCCCAAAAAACAATGGTGTGCTTGGTTTTAACATAACTTTATACTTTCATGAGTTATTTACAAGTTTATCTTTGTTTACAGCCATTGACATGTCGCAGAGGTTAAAACGTGAGGAGTGGATAGAAATTGTGTTGATGTCTGGTGAACGCAGTACCAGGGTCATTGCAGCAGATTTCAATGCAAGACACCCTACGCAAGAAAACTGTCACCATTCCCATGTTATTTAGGTGTATCCATTTAAATGTGCCACCCAAAAAAGTTTGCCTCATCACTGAACATAATGTTCTGTTCAAATTGAGGGTCCTGTTTCAATTTTTGCTTTGCACATTCTGCAAATTCAGCGCGCCGATCTGGTATCAGTTGAATATCCCTTTGGCGGATATTAGCTGCTCACAAATGGCACCCTTACAAAATCCAGCTGCAGCATCTCAACGAGGATGACCCAGATTGGCGTGCTTATGTCATGTGTAGTGTAAGATGTATGCCTATGTAATCTGCTAATGTAAGGAATTATACTGCATAGTGATGTGATGCATGAAAGACATAGGTTAGGACTTAGGAAATAAGGTAGTGTTTGCATAGAATGTAGGTGAAGGGATTTCCCCAGCAACAGACACAGGGGGAGTTCTTAGCCCTAGGACAAGTGACCTGCTTCCTAAAGTTAGTCAGAGCAGAGTTAGAGTCTGAAGTGACAAGTGTGCAGAGCTGCCATTGGGTGAACTACAGCAAAGAAGACAACGGGACAATGAGGTAGTGTGACTAGACACTGACAGAAGAGGCAGAGTGACCTTCTACCTTAAAAGGGTCTTTGAATAAGACGACATGTCACAAGAAACCGTGAGCTTGAGAAACACCTAAGAAGGTATGGACCTAAAGAGGACTGAGACTGTGGGACTAGCAAGGGTCCTGAGTGGTAGATCCAGGGCGTCCATAGTGACAGGATGCAGAGCCACCAAGCAGGTGTAGAGAAACTGCCTGAACTGTACTGTGGTGACAAGCTAGGCTGTGACGAAGTAGGGCAAAGCAGTGTGCTATACCAGACCTGTAGCAGACTACAGTGGAAGAACAATGTCAGCGAGAAGGCTACTTACTGTGAATAAAAAGTGCTGAAGACTGTGTACTCGCTATCTATTGTATATAGCCTTCATCAAATTCAATAAAGTTCCCATGTTTGAACAGAAGTCTCCTTTGCTAATCTGTGGAACTCGTGGTCCTTGCCAGCCAATACCATCAACTACCGGTGGCCTGCACGGGCATAAGACCCTCACAACACTAACACCCAGCTAGGACCCACAATTGTCTGTAGGATGCCAAAGCAAGTGAGGACAGAATCTTGCCCATGACTACCTCGTTTGGGCATCTGAGGGTATGTGCACACGTTGCGGATTCTGCTGCGGATTTTTCCGCAGCAGATTTGGAAAATCTGCAGTGCAAAACCACTGCGGTTTTCACTGCGGATTTTCTCGCGGTTTCTTCTGCGGATTCCTCTGCGGTTTTTCAACTGCACTTTCCTATTGGTGCAGGTTGAAAACCGCAGAGGAATCCGCATAAAGAATTGACATGCTGCAGAAAATAATTTTTCCGCAGCATGTGCACAGCGTTTTTTTTATCCCATAGGTTTACATGGTACTGTAAACTTTGGGAAAACTGCTGCGGATCCGCAGCGTCAAATCCACTGCGGATCCAAAGCAAAATCCGCAGCGTGTGCACATACCCTTACACATTTCTGCTACACAGAGCAGGGCTGCAGCACAGGCGATCAGAAGATCTCAGCTTCTGGTCTCCCATGCAGGCTATTGAAGCAGGTAAAAAAAGTTTTAAAAAATATATAAAAGTTCAAATCACCCACATTCAAAATAAAACAATGAAAAAAAAAATCACATATATGGTATTGCCTCATTCAGAATTGCTTGATCTATCAATATATAAAAATAATTAATCCGATTGGTAAACGGCGTAACAAGAAAAAATCAGAACACCAGAATTCCTTTTTTTTAAATGCAATAACAGGCGATCTAAACATCGTATCAACCACAAAATGGCATCAATAAAAACATCAGCTTAGTGTGCAAAAAATATGCCCTCACCCAGCCCCAGATCCCATAAAATAGAGACGCTACGGGTCTCAGAATCTGGTGCCAATATTTTTTATTTGATTTTTTTTTTTACCACTTAAATAAAAAATAACCTATACATGTTTGGTGTCTTTGAACTCGCAATGACCTAGAGAATCATAATAGCGGGTCAGTTTTTGCATTTAGTGAACATGGTAAAAAAAATTGTGGAATTACACTTTCTTTCAATTTCACATCACTTAGAGGTTTTTCCCCATTTTCTAGTACACGATTTGGTAAAATCAATCGTGCCATTCCACAGTGCAGCTCGTACCACAAAAAAGCAAGCCCTCACATGGTCATATTGATGAAAAAATAACAGTTATGGCTCTTGAAAGAAGGGGAACAAAAATGGAAATGCAGAGACGGAAATACTCCTGGTCCTTAAGGGGTTAAGAAAAATTGTTGTCATCATTGCAAATAACATTTGTGTGAAGAAAGCCGGAAATATACAGATTTGATCTCTTACATTCGTCTATGTGCTTCCGGTGCTCAAGGTGACTGCTGTCAATAGATTCAAGAGGCGTTCGAAAACAAAACTCTGAATTATTCTTACTTGAAAAGTTTTCATTAGTCAGATGAACATTTAAATGTTGTAATTTCTTTTTTGATGATTTGCAGTGACATTTTCTGGAAAGACATTTAACAGTCACAGAAATAACTATTGACACGTAACCAGGCAAATGATCCTTGAAGTGTTTCAGTCAACTATGAAATAGACAAATGTGTAATATGGAAATATGAATAGGAGCCAGTCATCAATTTCTCCCAAAACCGATAACAGCACAGTGTCGTGCATTGAAAGACATGTGAAATGATAACTGTCTTGGCGCTGATCAGCTCTCATTTACTGTCATTTTGAAGAAGTTTCAACTGAGAAGGAGAACATGAAAAAATATGTATTAACAAATGTTGAAAAAATATTATACCCAACTTAGTTTTATATGCAGTTTAACAACTGGTTTTACGTATGCTTTAGGGGGAAAATGAACTTTATTGTCCCTGACAGCGTTTTGGTTTCAGTCATGGGGGCGGCAACTGCGCTGGTAAAGTCACCGCACTGAGAATACAGAGCAGTGGGTGTAACCATATACCCGATCCAGACTGACAGATGGCACTAACGCAGAGCCAGTGTTTGTCAGGGCCGGGTGCGTGGGTACAGCAGCCTCCCTGCATACACTGAGTGGTAACTGAACCCGTGTCAGCGTCGCCCCATGACTAAAACTATAATGCTGTCGAGGAGAATAAAGTTAATTTTCTCCTAGCAGAATTCAGCTAAGTGGAGCGCCGGGCAGGTAAATAACTCTATTAATCTACAGATTATCCTCGTGTCTGCAGATTAATAGCATTTCTGGTGACAGGCTCCCTTTAGGTGCACTTTAGAAATATTAAATAAATGTAATCACATTGTATATATTTTTCAATGTTACCACCACCACTAGGGTTGAGCAAAACGGATCGGTCATTTTCATAAGTCGCCGACTTTTGGCAAAGTCGGGTTTCATGAAACCCAACCCGATCCCTGTGTGGGGTCGGCCATGCGGTACACGACTTTCGCGCCAAAGTCGCGTTTCAATGACTCTAAAAGCGCCATTTCTCAGCCAATGAAGGTGGACGCAGAGTGTGGGCAGCGTGATGACATAGATCTCAGTCCCCACCATCTTAGAGAAGGGCATTGCAGTGATTGGCTTGCTTTCTGCGGCGTCACAGGGGCTATAAAGGGGCGTTCCCGCCGACCGCCATCTTACTGCTGCTGATCTGAGCATAGGGAGAGGTTGCTGTCGCTTCGCCAGAAGCAGGGATAGTGTTAGGCAGGGTACATTTGCAGCACCCCAGAGTCCTGGTCGTTGCAGTACTGATGCTCCGCCGCTAAGGGGGGCTATGGTATGTCTGATGGCACTGAAGGAGTTCATCTGACCAGGTATCACAGACACCAATACACTTCACAGTCTGGCCTCCAGGGGGAGCTAAGGGTTCTATGTATTAGGCCACTCCTCACAATCTGGTAAAACTGGGGGTTAGGCAGGAAGTTAGTTGAGAAAGCTGACTGGGTTGGAACCAGGCAACACCTTGTGGCAGAGGGTGTTGTAGGGGAAGATTCAGAGGGGTCCCTGTCAGGGGTTGGATCCTGACAGAGGCCTAGGACCAGAGAAAACGTTACGGGACCGCGCCTGCACGATATAGCGGCGGTACCCCAAGAAAGGACAAGAAGCGAGGTATATTGTGCTGAGTGAGAAACGAGATCAACGCAACAAGGAGAAGACACAGGGGGGTAACAACAGGAGTGGGGCGACGCTAGAGTCCCAGAAGAGCTCCGAGCCTCCCCGTCATACGGGTGCATCCTAACCATAAGATCTGGGGGACGTAGAAGAACATCAGAATCGAGTTGTGAGGGAACACGAGAAACAGACACAACAGTTGTGAGGACTATCCCGTGGTGCTTAGCAGGGAAGGACTACAACACACAAGCGCTAGAAGGTAGGCACAGATTTCCACCTGCAAAGGGAGCTCTGGATGTGCCGTCGGACCGGCCAGGCTTGCGCAGCCCGGTTAACCGTATTCCGGATTGAGGATCCTGAAGCCTTCAGTAAAGAGTGTCCTCGTTATTTACTGCAACCTGCACCGCACCACCACGACACTTTTGTGTGCAGCTGTCCTTTTTATAGCTGCCTGCCATACTTTTCTGAGATTACTGCAGGGAGATAAAGATTGGCAAGTCTGCCTCTGTGCCAGTGCTGTGTGTGGCATCTGTCTCTCATTGTGTGCCACAGAAAACCTAGTGTGTAATAGTGGGCCATTTTTTTTTTATTCTCCCTGAAAAAAAAAAAATAGTGAGAGATAAAGATTGGCAAGTCTGCCTCTGTGCCAGTGCTGTGTGTGGCATCTGTCTCTCATTGTGTGCCACAGAAAACCTAGTGTGTAATACTGGGCCATTTTTTTTTTTAATTCTCCCTGAAAAAAAAAAAATAAATAGTGAGAGATAAAGATTGGCAAGTCTGCCTCTGTGCCAGTGCTGTGTGTGGCATCTGTCTCTCATTGTGTGCCACAGAAAACCTAGTGTGTAATACTGGGCCATTTTATTTTTTTTTAATTCTCCCTGAAAAAAAAAAAATAAATAGTGGGAGATAAAGATTGGCAAGTCTGCCTCTGTGCCAGTGCTGTGTGTGGCATCTGTCTCTCATTGTGTGCCACAGAAAACCTAGTGTGTAATACTGGGACATTTTTTTTTAATTCTCCCTGAAAAAAAAAATAGTGGGAGATAAAGATTGGCAAGTCTGCCTCTGTGCCAGTGCTGTGTGTGGCATATGTCTCTCATTGTGTGCCACAGAAAACCTAGTGTGTAATACTGGGCCATTTTTTTTTAATTCTCCCTGAAAAAAAATAAATAAATAGTGGGAGATAAAGATTGGCAATTCTGCCTCTGTGCCAGTGCTGTGTGTGGCATCTGTCTCTCATTGTGTGCCACAGAAAACCTAGTGTGCAATACTGGGCCATTTTTTTATTTTTTTTTATTCTCCCTGAAAAAAATAAATAAATAGTGGGAGATAAAGATTGGCAAGTCTGCCTCTGTGCCAGTGCTGTGTGTGACATCTGTCTCTCATTGTGTGCCACAGAAAACCTAGTGTGTAATACTGGGCCATTTTTTTTTTTAAATTCTCCCTGAAAAAAAAAAAAATAGTGGGAGATAAAGATTGGCAAGTCTGCCTCTGTGCCAGTGCTGTGTGTGGCATCTGTCTCTCATTGTGTGCCACAGAAAACCTAGTGTGTAATACTGGGCCTTTTTTTTAATTCTCCCTGAAAAAAAATAAATAAATAGTGGGAGATAAAGATTGGCAAGTCTGCCTCTGTGCCAGTGCTGTGTGTGGCATCTGTCTCTCATTGTGTGCCACAGAAAACCTAGTGTGTAATACTGGGCCATTTTTTTTTTAATTCTCCCTGAAAAAAAAAATAAATAGTGGGAGATGAAGATTGGCAAGTCTGCCTCTGTGCCAGTGCTGTGTGTGGCATCTGTCTCTCATTGTGTGCCACAGAAAACCTAGTGTGCAATACTGGGCCATTTTTTTTTTAATTCTCCCTGAAAAAAAAAAAAAATCGTGGGAGATAAAGATTGGCAAGTCTGCCTCTGTGCCAGTGCTGTGTGTGGCATCTGTCTCTCATTGTGTGCCACAGAAAACCTAGTGTGTAATACTGGGCCATTTTTTTTTTTATTCTCCCTGAAAAAAATAAATAAATAGTGGGAGATAAAGATTGGCAAGTCTGCCTCTGTGCCAGTGCTGTGTGTGGCATCTGTCTCTCATTGTGTGCCACAGAAAACCTAGTGTGCAATACTGGGCCATTTTTTTTTAAATTCTCCCTGAAAAAAAAAAAATCGTGGGAGATAAAGATTGGCAAGTCTGCCTCTGTGCCAGTGCTGTGTGTGGCATCTGTCTCTCATTGTGTGCCACAGAAAACCTAGTGTGTAATACTGGGCCATTTTATTTTTTTTATTCTCCCTGAATAAAATAAATAAATAGTGGGAGATAAAGATTGGCAAGTCTGCCTCTGTGCCAGTGCTGTTTCTGGCATCTGTCTTTCATTGTGTGCCACAGAAAACCTAGTGTGCAATACTGGGCCATTTTTTTTTTTTATTCTCCCTGAAAAAAATAAATAAATAGTGGGAGATAAAGATTGGCAAGTCTGCCTCTGTGCCAGTGCTGTGTGTGGCATCTGTCTCTCATTGTGTGCCACAGAAAACCTAGTGTGTAATACTGGGCCATTTTTTTTTTAATTCTCCCTGAAAAAAAAAATAAATAGTGGGAGATAAAGATTGGCAAGTCTGCCTCTGTGCCAGTGCTGTGTGTGGCATCTGTCTCTCATTGTGTGCCACAGAAAACCTAGTGTGCAATACTGGGCCATTTTTTTTTTAATTCTCCCTGAAAAAAAAAAATCGTGGGAGATAAAGATTGGCAAGTCTGCCTCTGTGCCAGTGCTGTGTGTGGCATCTGTCTCTCATTGTGTGCCACAGAAAACCTAGTGTGTAATACTGGGCCATTTTTTTTTTTTATTCTCCCTGAAAAAAATAAATAAATAGTGGGAGATAAAGATTGGCAAGTCTGCCTCTGTGCCAGTGCTGTGTGTGGCATCTGTCTCTCATTGTGTGCCACAGAAAACCTAGTGTGCAATACTGGGCCATTTTTTTTTTAATTCTCCCTGAAAAAAAATAAATAAATAGTGGGAGATAAAGATTGGCAAGTCTGCCTCTGTGCCAGTGCTGTGTGTGGCATCTGTCTCTCATTGTGTGCCACAGAAAACCTAGTGTGTAATACTGGGCCATTTTATTTTTTTTTAATTCTCCCTGAAAAAAAATAAATAAATAGTGGGAGACAAAGATTGGCAAGTCTGCCTCTGTGCCAGTGCTGTGTGTGGCATCTGTCTCTCATTGTGTGCCACAGAAAACCTAGTGTGTAATACTGGGACATTTTTTTTCTTTTTAATTCTCCCTGAAAAAAAAAAATAAATAGTGGGAGATAAAGATTGGCAAGTCTGCCTCTGTGCCAGTGCTGTGTGTGGCATCTGTCTCTCATTGTGTGCCACAGAAAACCTAGTGTGTAATACTGGGCCATTTTTTTTTTTTTATTCTCCCTGAAAAAAATAAATAAATAGTGGGAGATAAAGATTGGCAAGTCTGCCTCTGTGCCAGTGCTGTGTGTGGCATCTGTCTCTCATTGTGTGCCACAGAAAACCTAGTGTGCAATACTGGGCCATTTTTTTTTTAATTCTCCCTGAAAAAAAAAAAATCGTGGGAGATAAAGATTGGCAAGTCTGCCTCTGTGCCAGTGCTGTGTGTGGCATCTGTCTCTCATTGTGTGCCACAGAAAACCTAGTGTGTAATACTGGGCCATTTTATTTTTTTTATTCTCCCTGAAAAAAATAAATAAATAGTGGGAGATAAAGATTGGCAAGTCTGCCTCTGTGCCAGTGCTGTTTCTGGCATCTGTCTTTCATTGTGTGCCACAGAAAACCTAGTGTGCAATACTGGGCCATTTTTTTTTTAAATCTCCCTGAAAAAAAATAAATAAATAGTGGGAGATAAAGATTGGCAAGTCTGCCTCTGTGCCAGTGCTGTGTGTGGCATCTGTCTCTCATTGTGTGCCACAGAAAACCTAGTGTGTAATACTGGGCCATTTTATTTTTTTTTAATTCTCCCTGAAAAAAAAAAAATAAATAGTGGGAGATAAAGATTGGCAAGTCTGCCTCTGTGCCAGTGCTGTGTGTGGCATCTGTCTCTCATTGTGTGCCACAGAAAACCTAGTGTGTAATACTGGGCCATTTTTTTTTTTAAATTCTCCCTGAAAAAAAAAAAAAAAATAGTGGGAGATAAAGATTGGCAAGTCTGCCTCTGTGCCAGTGCTGTGTGTGGCATCTGTCTCTCATTGTGTGCCACAGAAAACCTAGTGTGTAATACTGGGCCTTTTTTTTTTTAATTCTCCCTGAAAAAAAATAAATAAATAGTGGGAGATAAAGATTGGCAAGTCTGCCTCTGTGCCAGTGCTGTGTGTGGCATCTGTCTCTCATTGTGTGCCACAGAAAACCTAGTGTGTAATACTGGGCCATTTTTTTTTTAATTCTCCCTGAAAAAAAAAATAAATAGTGGGAGATAAAGATTGGCAAGTCTGCCTCTGTGCCAGTGCTGTGTGTGGCATCTGTCTCTCATTGTGTGCCACAGAAAACCTAGTGTGCAATACTGGGCCATTTTTTTTTTAATTCTCCCTGAAAAAAAAAAAATCGTGGGAGATAAAGATTGGCAAGTCTGCCTCTGTGCCAGTGCAGTGTGTGGCATCTGTCTCTCATTGTGTGCCACAGAAAACCTAGTGTGTAATACTGGGCCATTTTTTTTTTTTTATTCTCCCTGAAAAAAATAAATAAATAGTGGGAGATAAAGATTGGCAAGTCTGCCTCTGTGCCAGTGCTGTGTGTGGCATCTGTCTCTCATTGTGTGCCACAGAAAACCTAGTGTGCAATACTGGGCCATTTTTTTTTTAATTCTCCCTGAAAAAAAATAAATAAATAGTGGGAGATAAAGATTGGCAAGTCTGCCTCTGTGCCAGTGCTGTGTGTGGCATCTGTCTCTCATTGTGTGCCACAGAAAACCTAGTGTGTAATACTGGGCCATTTTATTTTTTTTTAATTCTCCCTGAAAAAAAAAAAATAAATAGTGGGAGACAAAGATTGGCAAGTCTGCCTCTGTGCCAGTGCTGTGTGTGGCATCTGTCTCTCATTGTGTGCCACAGAAAACCTAGTGTGTAATACTGGGACATTTTTTTTTTTTTAATTCTCCCTGAAAAAAAATAAATAAATAGTGGGAGATAAAGATTGGCAAGTCTGCCTCTGTGCCAGTGCTGTGTGTGGCATCTGTCTCTCATTGTGTGCCACAGAAAACCTAGTGTGTAATACTGGGACATTTTTTTTAATTCTCCCTGAAAAAAAAAATAGTGGGAGATAAAGATTGGCAAGTCTGCCTCTGTGCCAGTGCTGTGTGTGGCATATGTCTCTCATTGTGTGCCACAGAAAACCTAGTGTGTAATACTGGGCCATTTTTTTTTAATTCTCCCTGAAAAAAAAAAATAAATAGTGGGAGATAAAGATTGGCAATTCTGCCTCTGTGCCAGTGCTGTGTGTGGCATCTGTCTTTCATTGTGTGCCACAGAAAACCTAGAGTGCAATACTGGGCCATTTTTTTATTTTTTTTTATTCTCCCTGAAAAAAATAAATAAATAGTGGGAGATAAAGATTGGCAAGTCTGCCTCTGTGCCAGTGCTGTGTGTGGCATCTGTCTCTCATTGTGTGCCACAGAAAACCTAGTGTGTAATACTGGGCCATTTTTTTTTTTTAAATTCTCCCTGAAAAAAAAAAAATAAATAGTGGGAGATAAATATTGGCAAGTCTGCCTCTGTGCCAGTGCTGTGTGTGGCATCTGTCTCTCATTGTGTGCCACAGAAAACCTAGTGTGTAATACTGGGCCTTTTTTTTTTAATTCTCCCTGAAAAAAAATAAATAAATAGTGGGAGATAAAGATTGGCAAGTGTGCCTCTGTGCCAGTGCTGTGTGTGGCATCTGTCTCTCATTGTGTGCCACAGAAAACCTAGTGTGTAATACTGGGCCTTTTTTTTTTAATTCTCCCTGAAAAAAAAAAAAAATAGTGGGAGATAAAGATTGGCAAGTCTGCCTCTGTGCCAGTGCTGTGTGTGGCATCTGTCTCTCATTGTGTGCCACAGAAAACCTAGTGTGCAATACTGGGCCATTTTTTTTTTAATTCTCCCTGAAAAAAAAAAATCGTGGGAGATAAAGATTGGCAAGTCTGCCTCTGTGCCAGTGCTGTGTGTGGCATCTGTCTCTCATTGTGTGCCACAGAAAACCTAGTGTGTAATACTGGGCCATTTTTTTTTTATTCTCCCTGAAAAAAATAAATAAATAGTGGGAGATAAAGATTGGCAAGTCTGCCTCTGTGCCAGTGCTGTGTGTGGCATCTGTCTCTCATTGTGTGCCACAGAAAACCTAGTGTGCAATACTGGGCCATTTTTTTTTTAATTCTCCCTGAAAAAAAAAAAATAAATAGTGGGAGATAAAGATTGGCAAGTCTGCCTCTGTGCCAGTGCTGTGTGTGGCATCTGTCTCTCATTGTGTGCCACAGAAAACCTAGTGTTTAATACTGGGCCTTTTTTTTTTTAATTCTCCCTGAAAAAAAATAAATAAATAGTGGGAGATAAAGATTGGCAAGTCTGCCTCTGTGCCAGTGCTGTGTGTGGCATCTGTCTCTCATTGTGTGCCACAGAAAACCTAGTGTGTAATACTGGGCCATTTTTTTTTTAATTCTCCCTGAAAAAAAAAATAAATAGTGGGAGATAAAGATTGGCAAGTCTGCCTCTGTGCCAGTGCTGTGTGTGGCATCTGTCTCTCATTGTGTGCCACAGAAAACCGAGTGTGCAATACTGGGCCATTTTTTTTTAATTCTCCCTGAAAAAAAAAAATTGTGGGAGATAAAGATTGGCAAGTCTGCCTCTGTGCCAGTGCTGTGTGTGGCATATGTCTCTCATTGTGTGCCACAGAAAACCTAGTGTGTAATACTGGGCCATTTTTTTTTTTTATTCTCCCTGAAAAAAATAAATAAATAGTGGGAGATAAAGATTGGCAAGTCTGCCTCTGTGCCAGTGCTGTGTGTGGCATCTGTCTCTCATTGTGTGCCACAGAAAACCTAGT
Organism: Ranitomeya variabilis; assembly: GCF_051348905.1. Classification (NCBI taxonomy): domain Eukaryota; kingdom Metazoa; phylum Chordata; class Amphibia; order Anura; family Dendrobatidae; genus Ranitomeya; species Ranitomeya variabilis. Next base: position 1,078,226,906 of record NC_135232.1, on the reverse strand, counting down.
GTGTAATACTGGGCCTTTTTTTTTTAATTCTCCCTGAAAAAAAATAAATAAATAGTGGGAGATAAAGATTGGCAAGTCTGCCTCTGTGCCAGTGCTGTGTGTGGCATCTGTCTCTCATTGTGTGCCACAGAAAACCTAGTGTGTAATACTGGGCCATTGTTTTTTAATTCTCCCTGAAAAAAAAATAAATAGTGGGAGATAAAGATTGGCAAGTCTGCCTCTGTGCCAGTGCTGTGTGTGGCATCTGTCTCTCATTGTGTGCCACAGAAAACCTAGTGTGCAATACTGGGCCATTTTTTTTTTAATTCTCCCTGAAAAAAAAAAATCGTGGGAGATAAAGATTGGCAAGTCTGCCTCTGTGCCAGTGCTGTGTGTGGCATCTGTCTCTCATTGTGTGTCACAGAAAACCTAGTGTGTAATACTGGGCCATTTTTTTTTTATTCTCCCTGAAAAAAATAAATAAATAGTGGGAGATAAAGATTGGCAAGTCTGCCTCTGTTCCAGTGCTGTGTGTGGCATCTGTCTCTCATTGTGTGCCACAGAAAACCTAGTGTGCAATACTGGGCCATTTTTTTTTTAATTCTCCCTGAAAAAAAATAAATAAATAGTGGGAGATAAAGATTGGCAAGTCTGCCTCTGTGCCAGTGCTGTGTGTGGCATCTGTCTCTCATTGTGTGCCACAGAAAACCTAGTGTGTAATACTGGGCCTTTTTTTTTTTAATTCTCCCTGAAAAAAAATAAATAAATAGTGGGAGATAAAGATTGGCAAGTCTGCCTCTGTGCCAGTGCTGTGTGTGGCATCTGTCTCTCATTGTGTGCCACAGAAAACCTAGTGTGTAATACTGGGCCATTTTTTTTTTAATTCTCCCTGAAAAAAAAAATAAATAGTGGGAGATAAAGATTGGCAAGTCTGCCTCTGTGCCAGTGCTGTGTGTGGCATCTGTCTCTCATTGTGTGCCACAGAAAACCTAGTGTGCAATACTGGGCCATTTTTTTTTTAATTCTCCCTGAAAAAAAAAATTGTGGGAGATAAAGATTGGCAAGTCTGCCTCTGTGCCAGTGCTGTGTGTGGCATCTGTCTCTCATTGTGTGCCACAGAAAACCTAGTGTGTAATACTGGGCCATTGTTTTTTAATTCTCCCTGAAAAAAAAATAAATAGTGGGAGATAAAGATTGGCAAGTCTGCCTCTGTGCCAGTGCTGTGTGTGGCATCTGTCTCTCATTGTGTGCCACAGAAAACCTAGTGTGCAATACTGGGCCATTTTTTTTTTAATTCTCCCTGAAAAAAAAAAATCGTGGGAGATAAAGATTGGCAAGTCTGCCTCTGTGCCAGTGCTGTGTGTGGCATCTGTCTCTCATTGTGTGTCACAGAAAACCTAGTGTGTAATACTGGGCCATTTTTTTTTTATTCTCCCTGAAAAAAATAAATAAATAGTGGGAGATAAAGATTGGCAAGTCTGCCTCTGTTCCAGTGCTGTGTGTGGCATCTGTCTCTCATTGTGTGCCACAGAAAACCTAGTGTGCAATACTGGGCCATTTTTTTTTTAATTCTCCCTGAAAAAAAATAAATAAATAGTGGGAGATAAAGATTGGCAAGTCTGCCTCTGTGCCAGTGCTGTGTGTGGCATCTGTCTCTCATTGTGTGCCACAGAAAACCTAGTGTGTAATACTGGGCCTTTTTTTTTTTAATTCTCCCTGAAAAAAAATAAATAAATAGTGGGAGATAAAGATTGGCAAGTCTGCCTCTGTGCCAGTGCTGTGTGTGGCATCTGTCTCTCATTGTGTGCCACAGAAAACCTAGTGTGTAATACTGGGCCATTTTTTTTTTAATTCTCCCTGAAAAAAAAAATAAATAGTGGGAGATAAAGATTGGCAAGTCTGCCTCTGTGCCAGTGCTGTGTGTGGCATCTGTCTCTCATTGTGTGCCACAGAAAACCTAGTGTGCAATACTGGGCCATTTTTTTTTTAATTCTCCCTGAAAAAAAAAATTGTGGGAGATAAAGATTGGCAAGTCTGCCTCTGTGCCAGTGCTGTGTGTGGCATCTGTCTCTCATTGTGTGCCACAGAAAACCTAGTGTGTAATACTGGGCCATTTTTTTTTTTATTCTCCCTGAAAAAAATAAATAAATAGTGGGAGATAAAGATTGGCAAGTCTGCCTCTGTGCCAGTGCTGTGTGTGGCATCTGTCTCTCATTGTGTGCCACAGAAAACCTAGTGTGCAATACTGGGCCATTTTTTTTTTAATTCTCCCTGAAAAAAAATAAATAAATAGTGGGAGATAAAGATTGGCAAGTCTGCCTCTGTGCCAGTGCTGTGTGTGGCATCTGTCTCTCATTGTGTGCCACAGAAAACCTAGTGTGTAATACTGGGCCATTTTTTTTTGTTTTAAATTCTCCCTGAAAAAAAAAAAATAGTGGGAGATAAAGATTGGCAAGTCTGCCTCTGTGCCAGTGCTGTGTGTGGCATCTGTCTCTCATTGTGTGCCACAGAAAACCTAGTGTGTAATACTGGGCCATTTTTTTTTTTTAAATTCTCCCTGAAAAAAAAAATAGTGGGAGATTAAGATTGGCATTTCTGCTTGAGTGCCGGTCCTGTGTGTGCCATCTGTCTCAAATTATTGGTGCACAGAAAACCTAGTGTGTCATACTGTTAATTTGTATTTATTTTTTTTAAATTCTCCCTGAAAAAAAAAATAGTGGGAGATTAAGATTGGCATTTCTGCTTGAGTGCCGGTCCTGTGTGTGCCATCTGTCTCAAATTATTGGGGCACAGAAAACCTAGTGTGTCATACTGTTAATTTTTTTAATTTTTTTTAAATTCTCCCTGAAAAAAAAAATAGTGGGAGATTAAGATTGGCATTTCTGCTTGAGTGCCGGTCCTGTGTGTGCCATCTGTCTCAAATTATTGGGGCACAGAAAACCTAGTGTGTAACATTGGGCCTGATTTTCCTTTCAGTGTCAGGCACCTATAAAGGTATATATAAATCCTACAGAATTTTGAGTTCACCTTATAAGTTGTTTTACAGTAACAAATCGCGTTACTTTGGTTACGTTTTGCAAACAATGAGGAAGTCTAGTGGAAGAGGTCGTGGCCGTGGGCGGTCATTGTCAGCTGGTAATGATGGTAGTGGTGGTGGAGCATCAGGTGGTCATGGTAAAAGCAGTACAGCACCTAAGTCTGGAGTTGTTGAGCCAGGTTCGTCGTCTGGCTACACAAGGCCTCGAACGCTCCCTTTTCTGGGAGTAGGAAAACCGCTTTTAAAGCTGGAGCAGCAAGAACAAGTTTTGGCTTTCCTTGCTGACTCAGCCTCTAGCTCTTTTGCCTCCTCTTCTGAAAGTGCTAAATGTAAAAGCAGCGCGTCGTTAATGGATGTTCACGGTCAGGGAAAAGTCGCTTCCTTGTCTTCTTCACCCAGCACAAGAGAGAAAGATGCGTCAGGCGACACAACGGGTTACTCCATGGAGCTCTTTACACATACCGTTCCTGGGTTAGACAGTGAAATAGTTAACAGGCCATTCCCATTAGAAGTTGAATCGGACATGGAGTGCACAGATGCACAGCCACAGGGAGATTACTATGCTGTTCCTTTGACTCAGACCAGAACATTGCCCTCGCAGTGTACTGAGCCAGAATCAAACCCAGCGGATACTATGGTGCCCCGTCACGAACGCTATACCACTGGCTTACACGGTGACACAGACGAAGTTGCACACGTCATAGATGACCCGGTTGTTGACCCCGATTGGCAGCCATTGGGGGAACAGGGTGCAGGCGGCAGTAGTTCTGAAGCGGAGGAGGAGGAGCCGCAGCAGGCATCAACATCACAACAGGTTCCATCTGCCGGGCCCGTATCTGGCCAAAAATGCTTGGCAAAACCAAAACCAGTTGGAGGACAGCATGGCCATCTGGTTAAAGAAGCTCAGTCTGCAATGTCTGAAAAGGTATCCGATAGTAGAAAGAGTGCAGTCTGGCATTTTTTAAAACAACATCCAAATGATCAGCGCAAAGTCATCTGTCAAAAATGTTCAACTACCTTAAGCAGAGGTCAGAATCTTAAAAGTCTAAATACAAGTTGCATGCATAGACATTTAACCACCATGCATTAGCAAGCCTGGACTAACTACCAAACTTCCCTAAAGGATGCAGCACCCTCGGCCAATGAAGCTAGTCAGCAACGCTACATCCCTTCCCTCCCTGTAAGCCCACCTTTTCCCGCACCACCTGCAGTATCTGTGCAGCTTTCGCAAGGCCAAAGCAGTCAGGGAATCACCAGGTTAGTAGTAGGAAACACTGCATGTAGGGCACCAGCAAGAATACCATCTCCAACCCTCTCTCGGTCACCCATGTCCACCGACAACCCCGCTAGTTCCACCGTATGCAGCTCTCCAGTCCAGCTCACCTTTCATGAGACTCTCGTTAGGAAAAAGAAGTACTCATCCTCGCATCCGCGTACACAGGGTTTGAACGCCCACATTGCTAGACTAATCTCATTAGAGATGATGCCCTACCGGTTAGTTGAAAGCGAAGCTTTCAAAGCGCTGATGGACTATGCTGTACCACGCTACGAGCTACCCAGTCGACACTTCTTTTCGAGAAAAGCCATCCCAGCCCTCTTCCACCATGTTAAAGAGCGCATCGTCCATGCACTCAGGCAATCTGTGACTACAAAGGTAAACCTAACAACAGATGCATGGACCAGTAGGCATGGCCAGGGACGTTATGTGTCCATCACGGCACACGGCACACTGGGTGAATGTGGTGGATGCAGGGTCCACAGGGGACAGCAATATTGGGACAGTTCTGCCTAGCCCACGGTCTAGGAAACAGTTGGCTGTAGGTGTTCGCCCCCCCTCCTCCTCCTCGTCCTCCTGCAGAAGCGAGAGCTCATCCACAGACAGCAGTCGCACATCCACTCCATCCGCAGCTGCCACTGTTGCACACCAGGTGTGCCATTATGGGACAGCTAGTGGCAAGCGTCAGCAGGCTGTATTGGCAATAAAGTGTTTGGGCGACAACAGACACACCGCGGAAGTTCTGTCCGAGTTCTTGCAGAAAGAAACCCAGTCATGGCTGGGCACTGTACATCTTGAGGCAGGCAAGGTAGTGAGTGATAACGGAAGGAATTTCATGGCTGCCATAGCCCTTTCCCAACTGAAACACATTCCTTGCTTGGCTCACACCTTAAACCTGGTGGTGCAGTGCTTCCTGAAAAGTTATCCGGGGTTACCCGACCTGCTCCTCAAAGTGCGCAGACTTTGCTCTCATATCCAGCCGTATGCAGAACTATCAGCGGTCTTTGAACCTTCCCCAGCATCGCTTAATCATCGATGTTGCAACAAGGTGGAACTCAACACTGCACATGCTTCAGAGACTGTGCGAACAGAGGCGTGCTGTTATGTATTTGTGGGAGGATACACATACACGGGCAGGCAGTTGGATGGCAGACATGGAGTTGTCTGCTGTGCAGTGGTCGAAGCTCCAAGACCTCTGTCAAGTCCTTCAGTGTTTTGAGGAATGCACACAGCTGGTTAGTGCAGACAATGCCATAATAAGCATGAGCATCCCCCTAATGCGTCTGCTGATTCAAAGTTTGACGCACATAAAGGAGCAGGCGTCTGCAGCCGAGGAAGAGGAAAGCCTTGATGACAGTCAGCCATTGTCTGGTCAGGGCAGTCTACAGGAAGAGGTAGCGGGCGAAGAGGAGGAGGACGAGGAGGATGATGGGGATGAGTATTTTTTAAATGAGGAAGCTTCTCCGGGTCCAATGGAAATTGCTGGTGTGTCAAGGCCGGGTTCAGGTTTTTTGAGGGAGACAAGTGACGTAGATTTGCCTGTAACTGCCCCTCAAACCAGCACAACCGCAGATTTGACAACTGTAACTTTGGCCCACATGGTGGATTATGCCTTACGTATCCTCAAAAGGGACCCACACATTCTTAAAATGATGACCGATGATGATTACTGGTTGGCCTGCCTCCTTGATCCTCGCTATAAAGGCAAATTGCAAAATATTATGTCACATGAGAACCTCGAACAAATATTAGCAACCAAACAAGCAACTCTTGTAGACCGTTTGATTCAGGCATTCCCAGCACACAGCGCCGGTGATGGTTCTCACACGAGCTGCAGGGGGCTACAGGGCAGAGGTGTTAGAGGTGCACAAATCAGAAGTGGCGTTGGACAGAGGGGTTTTCTGACCAGGTTGTGGAGTGATTTCGCAATGACCGCAGACAGGACAGGTACTGCAGCATCTATTCAAAGTGACAGGAGACAACATTTGTCCAGTATGGTTACTAACTATTTTTCAGCCCTTATCGATGTTCTCCCTCAAGCGTCATTCCCATTTGACTACTGGGCATCCAAATTAGACACCTGGCCTGAATTGGCAGAATATGCATTGCAGGAGCTTGCTTGCCCAGCAGCTAGTGTGCTATCAGAAAGAGTATTCAGTGCTGCTGGTTCAATATTAACCGAAAAAAGGACTCGTCTGGCTACCCAAAATGTTGATGATCTAACCTTCATTAAAATGAACCACTCCTGGTTTTCAAATTATTTTGCCCCACCTTTCCCAGCTGACACCTAGCTTTCCTATGAAAAGGTCTTGCTTGTGGACTGGTCTTACTGAGTGTTCCAATCTCTTAATTTGCAGCAGCTGTTTGTCCAGCATACGACATGTTTACACCTCCCTAAATGGGAAAACTACCCCCGGGGCCGTGGTCTCGCCACTTGGCGCAAGCACCCATTAGAGTGCCGTTTGTCTGAAGAGGTGGGTGTGCCCGCTTTTGGTCGACGGCACTGCCACTGGGTCCCTCATAGTACAATAAAGTGTCTCTGGCGGTGGTGGCGCGCAACCAACGTCAGACACACCGTTGTAACATGAGGGGCCCTGGGGCTGTACCACCGGCCACAAGAGAGTTCCCCCCCAGCTCAAACTGTGCTCTACCACGTGCAAAATTATCTCTCACAGCTCCAACAATGTTTAGTCTATGCGCTGACATCCTTCAATGCCTGGCACTGACAATACCAATTTGTTGACATGTATGATGCTAGTTAAAATAGTCAGGGTCAGTGTCCTATATTGACACCAGTAAATACGTATTGCCAAATTACTATGTCTGAAACTCAGTAGAGGCGCCCACGCCTGTACCTAAGTATGCCACACTTTTTTTTTTTGTTTTGTTGTTTTGCGAGACATTAACATCTATTTATTTTTTGGGAGTACTAACTGTGTCAGACACTCCTTGCAATCGTCCTCCGCTGACCACACCAATGCTGCCTGTGTACCCCTGCGAGATAACTCTAAGTGCCTTGAGCCTATTTTTATTTATTTTAGGCCTAGTAAGCCTGTCTGCGGTCCCTCCTTGCAATCCTCCTCCACTGACCACACCAATGCTGCCTGTGTACCCATGTAACCTATTTAAAACTGCCTTGAGCCTATTTTTATTTATTTTAGGCCTAGTAAGCCTGTCTGCGGTCCCTCCTTGCAATCGTCCTCCGCTGACCACACCAATGCTGCCTGTGTACCCCTGCGAAATAACTCTAAGTGCCTTGAGCCTATTTTTATTTATTTTAGGCCTAGTAAGCCTGTCTGCGGTCCCTCCTTGCAATTGTCCTCCGCTGACCACACCAATGCTGCCTGTGTACCCCTGCGAGATAACTCTAAGTGCCTTGAGCCTATTTTTATTTATTTTAGGCCTAGTAAGCCTCTCTGCGGTCCCTCCTTGCAATCCTCCTCCACTGACCACACCAATGCTGCCTGTGTACCCATGTAACCTATTCAAAACTGCCTTGAGCCTATTTTTATTTATTTTAGGCCTAGTAAGCCTGTCTGCGGTCCCTCCTTGCAATCGTCCTCCGCTCACCACACCAATGCTGCCTGTGTACCCCTGCAAAATAACTCTAAGTGCCTTGAGCCTATTTTTATTTATTTTAGGCCTAGTAAGCCTGTCTGCGGTCCCTCCTTGCAATTGTCCTCCGCTGACCACACCAATGCTGCCTGTGTACCCCTGCGAGATAACTCTAAGTGCCATGAGCCTATTTTTATTTATTTTAGGCCTAGTAAGCCTGTCTGCGGTCCCTCCTTGCAATCCTCCTCCACTGACCACACCAATGCTGCCTGTGTACCCATGTAACCTATTTAAAACTGCCTTGAGCCTATTTTTATTTATTTTAGGCCTAGTAAGCCTGTCTGCGGTCCCTCCTTGCAATCGTCCTCCGCTGACCACACCAATGCTGCCTGTGTACCCCTGCGAAATAACTCTAAGTGCCTTGAGCCTATTTTTATTTATTTTAGGCCTACTAAGTCTGTCTGCGGTCCTTCCTTGCAATCGTCCTCCGCTGACCACACCAATGCTGCCTGTGTACCCCTGCGAGATACCTCTAAGTGCCTTGAGCCTATTTTTATTTATTTTAGGCCTAGTAAGCCTGTCTGCGATCCCTCCTTGCAATCTTCCTCCACTGACCACACCAATGCTGCCTGTGTACCCATGTAACCTATTTAAAACTGCCTTGAGCCTATTTTTATTTATTTTAGGCCTAGTAAGCCTGTCTGCGGTCCCTCCTTGCAATCGTCCTCCGCTGACCACACCAATGCTGCCCGTGTATCCCTGGAACCTATTTTAAAGTGCATAGAGCCTATTTTTTTATTTTTTTTAATATTAATAAAGCCATGATGGACTACGCTGTACCATGCTATGATCTACCCAGTTGACACTTCTTATGCGAGAAAAGCCATCCCAACCCTCCACCAGCATGTAAAAGACCGCATTGTCCATGCACTCTGGCAATCTGTGAGTACAAAGGTGCACCTGACAACAGACGCATGGACCTGTAGGCATGGCCATGGAATGTTACGTGTCCATTACGGCGCAATGGGTTAATGTGGTGGATGCATGGTCCACAGGGGACAGCCTACTAACTCTGTCTGCAGTTCCTAATTCAAATTGTCCTCAATTCAGGTTTTCGGGCTTTTTTAAAAAATAGGAAACTGCATTTGGGCTACTAGTTTGATTGGGGCCTACTGTTGATGTCTGCCGCTCCTGGGTGTTCTCCTCCTCCTGGGTGTTCTCCTCCTCCTGGGTGTTCTCCTCCTCCTTGGTGTTCTCCTCCTGGTTTCCTTGTCTGAGCTTCAACCTTCAGGCTCTCATAAAGTATTTTTAAATGTAACACTGCAGTTGCCCTGCTACCTGGGTTGGGGCCTAGTAACGGTGTCTGCCGCTCCCTGGTGTTCTCATCTTCCTTGGTGTTCTCCTCCAGGTTTCCTTGTCTGAGCTTCAACTTTCAGGCTCTCATAAAGTATTTTTAAATGTAACACTGCAGTTGCCCTGCTACCTGGGTTGGGGCCTAGTAACGGTGTCTGCCGCTCCTTGGTGTTCTCCTCCTCCTTGGTGTTCTCCTCCTGGTTTCCTTCTCTGAGCTTCAACCTTCAGGCTCTCATTAAGTATTTGTTTTTAAAAATTGGTGGTTGGGGCCTACTAACGGTGTGTGCCGCTCCCTGGTGTTGTCCTCCACTGTATAAAGCTGAGCTTCAGTCTTTAGGCTTTCGGCCTATAGTAGCAGATATTAAACTGCATTTGGCCTACAACTTTGGTTGGGCCCTACTAACGGTGTGTCCCGCTCCCTGGTGTTGTCCTCCACTGTATAAAGCTGAGCTTCAACCTTCAGGCTCTCATTAAGTAGTTGTTTTTAAAAATTGGTGGTTGGGGCCTACTAATGGTGTCTGACGCTCCTGGGTGTTCTCCTCCTCCTGGGTGTTCTCCTCCTCCTGGGTGTTCTTCTCCAGGTTTCCTTGTCTGAGCTTCAACCTTCAGGCTCTCATTAAGTATTTGTTTTTAAAAATTGGTGGTTGGGGCCTACTAACGGTGTGTGCCGCTCCCTGGTGTTGTCCTCCACTGTATAAAGCTGAGCTTCAGTCTTTAGGCTTTCGGCCTATAGTAGCAGATATTAAACTGCATTTGGCCTACAACTTTGGTTGGGCCCTACTAACGGTGTGTCCCGCTCCCTGGTGTTGTCCTCCACTGTATAAAGCTGAGCTTCAACCTTCAGGCTCTCATTAAGTAGTTGTTTTTAAAAATTGGTGGTTGGGGCCTACTAATGGTGTCTGACGCTCCTGGTGTTCTCTTCCTCCTGGGTGTTCTCCTCCTCCTGGGTGTTCTCCTCCAGGTTTCCTTGTCTGAGCTTCAACCGTCAGGCTCTCATTAAGTATTTGTTTTTAAAAATTGGTGGTTGGGGCCTACTAACGGTGTGTGCCGTTCCCTGGTGTTGTCCTCCACTGTATAAAGCTGAGCTTCAACCTTAAGGCTCTCATTAAGTAGTTGTTTTTAAAATGTGTGGTTGGGCCCTTAAAACGGTGTCTGACGCTACTGGGTTTTCTCCTGTTTTGTTGTCCCGACCTTCAATGTTCAGGCTTTCGGCTTACATTTTAAATAATTAAACTGCAGTTGGCCTACTACTTTGGTTGGGCCTAGTAACGGTGTGTGCCGCACCTTGGTGTTGTCCTGTGTTATTTTCCTGACCTTTAATCTTCAGGCTTTCGGCCTTCATTTGTAATATTAAACTGCATAGGGCCTACTAGTGTGGTTCGGCCCTACTAACGGTGTCTGCCGCTCCTGGGTTTTCTACTCCACTGAACTAAGCAATGCCACCTGGTTAGTCCTGTTACCAATTTTGAACTGCATTTTACCCACTTTATTATTTGGGCCTATATCAGTGTTTCGTCCTCATACTGCCCATTGCCCAGCCGGTGCTAGATGAGTCTTGTGGTGCTTTGACCCAGACCACTACATTCCCCTTGCACGCTACACAGCCACAATCTGACCCTGCTGAAAGTCAGGTTCCCCTTCCCGCATACTATACCACCTTACACAGGGACAAAGAGGAAGGTGCAGATGAAAGTGCAGGTTTCTTCAACAGGTAGGGGGGCATACTCGTTGGCGACGTCACAGGCACAGGGCCCCTCAGAGTACGCAAAAGTGTCGCTGCCGGTGGGAGGCGCCCCCGCCGTGCAAATACACTGCCGTACTTTGAGGGGCCCTGTGCCAGTGCCAATGCGAACGAGTGGGCCTCCCTGCTTGCTCAGGATCACAGCACTTGCAAAGTTGAAATACTTACCTCTCACTGCTCCACCGCCGTGACATAGTCCACGTTTCCTGGGCCCACTAAAACCTTGAACCAACCCTACCCCCACAACTTTTGCCAAATGACCCCCAATTTCCAATGCCCAACTATTATTAGAAAGTTAATTAAGATTGACAAGCTTCAGAAACAAGAATGGATGTTTTTGGCATTAAAATGGGCACTGTAGGTGTTTTCCTGGCCTCCACTCACTGCCAACTATGCTTCCCCATTGACTTGCATTGGGTTTCATGTTTCGGTCGATCCCCGACTTTTCGCGATAATCGGCCGACTTCACTCGACTCGACTTTGGACAAAGTCGGGTTTCGCAAAACCCGACTCGATCTTAAAAAAATGAAAGTCGCTCAACCCTAACCACCACCTTTTGATCTGAATATTCATCTTTTTCATCCACAGGTATGTCTCCTGCTTCCTGATTATTACACCCATCAGTGACTGAATTGATTCCAGTTCTCACCTCTATATCTGTCTATTCCCCCCATATGTGTTTTCCACCCCTGCTGTGCAAAGTAGCAAACTGTTTATATTAGCTCCTATTACTTAGTTCATCCCTTCCTTTGATTTTCTGACCTGTCTTCACATGGCTATTCCCTTCTGTTCACACCTGGTAACTTTCATGTGCAATTAAAGGTGTATAAATTTGGAGGGCTAAGCCTATGCTGATGGGTGGTTGTGTCTGCAGCTCCATCAACTGAGTGCAGCTTTTAAGTGGACATTAGATATATACTAGAAATTAACTTCAAGGGAAAACAAGGTAACACCTACAACCAATTACTAACTGTACTTTCCTCCCTTTTCATGTTCCTAGAATTACTTTTCACCATGCTTACAAATGCCCTCACAGTTATTGTTGAAATAATCCGCAAACCCCAAAACCCACAAATTAAATATTTATTTCTCCTTCCATTTTTCCTCCCACATGACCTCGTCTACAGATGTGTTCCTAAACCTCAGATCTCTGTTTCTATAACACAAAAAAACACAAAACAAGCAGGGCGCTCTCACCCTTGCAGAAACCTTCGGCACCTAGGCATTTACACGCTCTCTGATTCTATTCTACTGCTATCCTCCAAATCTTCACTCAATCACATATAAGCAGTTTTCTACATCACCACACTTGCATCAGCTATCGACTCAGTCACCCCTCTCATGCATGGCAGAGTGCAACAAATTAATAGACAACCATGGCACACCAAGCTCAACAAAAAATGTTGCCAATTGTCCAGGGTTGTGGAGAAGGTGCTGGAAGAAAATGCACACACAGGAAGACTTTACAACATTCAAACAAGCAACGCTGTTGTGAATTCCGTTCTCGGGCTCCCTCCTGTGGCCGTGAATGGTACTTTGGTGAGTTCTGTCCTTGGACACCCTCTGGTGGCTTTGAGTAGAAACGCTGATCTTTGAGGTTGGCTTTCTCAGCTGCCCTCGTTTATTGCTTCTGCTCGCTTCCCTATTTAACTCTGCCCAGGTCGTTAGTCCATGCCAGCTGTCAATGTCTCAGTACTGGTTCAGATCTCTCTTGGAATTCTCAGATGACCTGACTACTCCAGCAGAAGCTAAGTCCTTGCTAATCATTTGCTGTTCATTGGTTTTTTGAATATATTTTTCAGTACATGGTATGTTTCAGTCCAGCCTGCTATTATGATATTTCCTTGCTAGCTGGAAGCTCTGGGGGTGCAGAGCTGCACCTCCACACCGTGAGTCGGTGTGGAGGTCTTTTTGCACACTCTGCATGGTTTTTGTAGTTTTTTATACTGACCGCATAGTTCCCTTTCCTTTCCTCTGTCTTTCTAGAGAAGATTCGGCCTCCTTTGCTAAAATCTGTTTCATTCCTGTGTTTGTCACTTCCTCTTAACTCACAGTTAATATTTGTGGGGGGCTACCTTTACTTTGGGGAATTTCTCTGAGGCAAGGTAGGCTACTATTTCTATCTTTAGGGGTAGTTAGCTCTTAGGCTGTGAAGAGGCGTCTAGGGAGAGTTAGGTACGCTCCACGGCTATTTCTAGTGTGTGTGATAGGATTAGGGATTGCAGTCAGTAGAGTTACCACTCCCTCAAAGCTTGTCCCAGGATTTCTGTTTTAACCATCAGGTCACTTCGGGTGCTCCTAACCACCAGGTCATAACAGTACAGCTGGCCAACAAAGTGTTAATGCATCTCAAAAGAGGGATAAGAGAAGTTCTGAGTCAATTTTTTTTTCTTTGCAGCCTGTTTTGTCTTTCTTTTCCCCTTAACCTCTGGGTGGTTCAGGACTCAGGTGTAGATATGGATATTCAAGGTTTGTCCTCTTGTGTGGATCAACTCGCTGCTAGGGTACAGAGTATTCAAGATTATGTAGTTCAGAATCCGATGTTAGAGCCTAGAATTCCAATTCCTGATTTGTTTTCTGGGGATAGATCTAAATTTTTGAATTTCAAAAATAATTGCAGACTGTTTCTTGCTCTGAAACCCCGCTCCTCTGGTAATCCCATTCAGCAAGTAAGGATTATTATTTCTTTGTTGCGTGGTGACCCGCAAGTCTGGGCATTCTCCCTTGAGCCAGGAAATCCTGCATTGCGTAATGTGGATGCATTTTTTCTAGCGCTTGGATTGCTTTATGACGAACCTAATTCTGTGGATCAGGCAGAAAAGATCTTGCTGACTCTATGTCAGGGTCAGGATGAGGCAGAAGTATATTGCCAAAAGTTTAGAAAGTGGTCTGTGCTTACTCAATGGAATGAGTGTTCCCTGGCAGCAATTTTCAGAACGGGTCTTTCTAAAGCCCTTAAGGATGTTATGGTGGGGTTCCCCACGCCTGCTGGTCTGAATGAGTCAATGTCTTTGGCCATTCAGGTTGATTGGCGTTTGCGCGAGCGCAAAGTTGTGCACCATTTGGCGGTGTCCTCTGAGCGGAGGCCTGAGCCTATGCAATGTGATAGGACTTTGACCAGAGCTGAACGGCAAGAACACAGATGTCAGAATGGCTGTGTTTTTACTGTGGTGACTCCTCTCATCCTATCTCTGATTGTCCTAAGCGCACTAAGAGGTTCGCTAGGTCTGTCACCATTAGTACTTTGCAGCCTAAATTTCTCTTATCTGTTACCCTGATTTGCTCACTGTCATCCTACTCTGTTATGGCATTTGTGGATTCAGGCGCTGCCCTGAACTTGATGGACTTGGAGTTTGCCAGGCGCTGTGGTTTTTCCTTGGAGCCTTTGCAGAGTCCTATTCCCTTAAGGGGGATTGATGCTACGCCATTGGCCAAGAATAAACCTCAGTACTGGACTCAGCTGACCATGTACATGGCTCCCGCACATCAGGAAAATATCCGCTTTTTGGTGTTGCATAATTTGCATGATGTTGTCGTGTTGGGTTTGCCATGGTTACAGGCTCATAATCCAGTACTGGATTGGAAATCAATGTCTGTGTCTAGTTGGGGCTGTCAAGGGATACATGGTGATGTTCCTTTGATGTCAATTTCTTCTTCCACTCCTTCTGAAGTCCCTGAGTTTTTGTCGGATTACCAGGATGTATTTGATGAGCCCAAGTCCAGTGCCCTACCTCCTCATAGGGACTGTGATTGCGCTATTAATTTGATTCCTGGTAGTAAGTTCCCTAAGGGCCAACTGTTCAATTTCTCTGTGCCAGAACATGCCGCTATGCGGAGTTATGTAAAGGAGTCCTTGGAGAAAGGGCATATTCGCCCGTCTTCGTCGCCGTTGGGAGCAGGGTTCTTTTTTGTGGCCAAGAAGGATGGCTCTCTGAGACCCTGTATGGATTACCGCCTTCTCAATAAAATCACGGTCAAATTTCAATACCCTTTGCCTCTGTTGTCTGATTTGTTTGCTCGGATTAAGGGGGCTAGTTGGTTTACCAAGATTGACCTTTGAGGGGCGTATAATCTTGTGCGTATTAAACAGGGCGATGAATAGAAAACAGCATTTAATACGCCCGAGGGCCATTTTGAGTACCTGGTGATGCCATTCGGGCTTTCTAATGCTCCATCTGTGTTTCAGTCTTTTATGCACGACATCTTCCGGAAGTATCTGGATAGGTTCTTGATCGTATATTTGGATGATATTTTGGTCTTTTCGGATGATTGGGAGTCTCATGTAAGGCAGGTCAGGATGGTGTTCCAGGTCCTTCGTGCTAATGGGTTGTTTGTGAAGGGCTCTAAATGCCTCTTTGGGGTTCAGAAGGTTTCCTTTTTGGGCTTCATTTTTTCCCCTTCTACTATTGAGATGGATCCTGTCAAAGTTCAGGCCATTTATGATTGGACTCAACCTACATCTGTGAAGAGTCTTCAGAAGTTCCTGGGCTTTGCTAATTTTTACCGTCGCTTCATCGCTAATTTTTCTAGTGTGGTTAAGCCTTTGACTGATTTGACGAAGAAAGGCGCTGATGTGGTGAATTGGTTCCCTGCGGCCGTTGAGGCCTTTCAGGAGCTTAAACGTCGTTTCACTTCGGCCCCTTTGTTGCGTCAGCCAGATGTTTTGCTCCCTTTTCAGGTCGAGGTTGATGCTTCTGAGATTGGGGCAGGGGCTGTTTTGTCTCAGAGAAGTTCTGATGGCTCCTTGATGAAGTCGTGTGCTTTCTTTTCTAGAAAGTTTTCGCCTGCCGAGCGTAATTATGATGTCGGCAATCGGGAGTTGTTGGCTATGAAGTGGGCATTTGAGGAGTGGCGACATTGGCTTGAGGGAGCCAAACATCGCGTGGTGGTCCTGACTGATCACAAGAATCTGACTTACCTCGAGTCCGCCAAGCGGTTGAACCCTAAACAGGCTCGATGGTCACTGTTTTTCTCCCGTTTTGATTTTGTGGTCTCATACCTTCCGGGATCTAAGAATGTGAAGGCTGATGCCCTTTCTAGGAGTTTTTTGCCTGATTCTCCGGGAGTCCCTGAGCCGGTTGGTATTCTTAAAGAGGGGGTGATTCTGTCTGCCATCTCCCCTGATTTGCGGCGGGTGCTGCAGGAGTTTCAGGCTGATAGACCTGACCGCTGCCCAGTGGAGAAACTGTTTGTCCCTGATAGATGGACTAGTAGGGTTATTTCTGAGGTTCATTGTTCAGTGTTGGCTGGTCATCCTGGGATTTTTGGTACCACAGATTTGGTTGCCAGGTCCTTTTGGTGGCCTTCCTTGTCACGGGATGTGCGTTCTTTTGTGCAGTCCTGTGGGACTTGTGCTCGGGCCAAACCTTGCTGTTCTCGTGCCAGTGGGTTGCTTTTGCCTTTGCCTGTCCCGAAGAGGCCCTGGACACATATTTCCATGGATTTTATTTCTGATCTTCCTGTCTCTCAAAGGATGTCTGTCATCTGGGTGGTTTGTGATCGGTTTTCTAAGATGGTCCATTTGGTACCCTTGCCTAAATTGCCTTCCTCCTCTGATTTGGTTCCATTATTTTTTCAGCATGTGGTTCATTTGCATGGCATTCCGGAGAACATTGTGTCGGACAGAGGTTCCCAATTTGTTTCTAGGTTTTGGCGGTCCTTTTGTGCTAAGATGGGCATTGATTTGTCTTTTTCTTCAGCATTCCATCCTCAGACAAATGGCCAAACCGAACGAACCAATCAGACCTTGGAAACCTATCTGAGATGCTTTGTTTCTGCTGATTAGGATGATTGGGTGACCTTCTTGCCATTGGCCGAGTTCGCCCTTAATAATCGGGCTAGTTCTGCTACTTTGGTTTCGCCTTTTTTTTGTAATTCTGGTTTTCATCCTCGTTTTTCTTCAGGGCAGGTTGAGTCTTCTGACTGTCCTGGTGTAAATTCTGTGGTGGACAGGTTGCAACAAATTTGGACTCACGTGGTGGACAATTTGACGTTGTCTCAGGAGAAGGCGCAACGTTTTGCTAACCTCCGTCGCTGTGTTGGTCCCCGACTTCGTGTTGGGGATTTGGTTTGGTTGTCTTCTCGTTATGTTCCTATGAAGGTTTCTTCTCCTAAGTTCAAGCCTCGTTTCATTGGTCCTTATAAGATTTCTGAAATTATCAATCCTGTGTCATTTCGTTTGGCCCTTCCAACTTCTTTTGCCATCCATAATGTGTTCCATAGGTCGTTCTTGCGGAGATATGTGGCACCTATGGTTCCTTCCGTTGATCCTCCTGCTCCGGTGTTGGTTGAGGGGGAGTTGGAGTATGTGGTGGAGAAGATTTTAGATTCTCGTATGTCGAGACGGAGGCTGCAGTACCTGGTTAAATGGAAGGGCTATGGTCAGGAGGATAATTCCTGGGTTGTTGCCTCCGATGTCCATGCTGCCGATTTGGTTCGTGCCTTTCATTTGGCTCGTCCTGATCGGCCTGGGGGCTCTGGTGAGGGTTCAGTGACCCCTCCTCAAGGGGGGGGTACTGTTGTGAATTCCGTTCTCGGGCTCCCTCCTGTGGCCGTGAATGGCACTTTGGTAAATTATGTCCTTGGACACCCTCTGGTGGCTTTGAGTGGAACTGTTGATCTTTGAGGTTGGCTCTCTCAGCTGCCCTCGTTTATTGCTTCTGCTTGCTTCCCTATTTAACTCTGCCCAGGTCGTTAGTCCATGCCAGCTGTCAATGTCTCAGTACTGGTTCAGATCTCTCTTGGAATTCTCAGATGACCTGACTACTCCAGCAGAAGCTAAGTCCTTGCTAATCATTTGCTGTTCATTGGTTTTTTGAATATATTTTTCAGTACATGTTATGTTTCAGTCCAGCCTGCTATTATGATATTTCCTTGCTAGCTGGAAGCTCTGGGGGTGCAGAGCTGCACCTCCACACCGTGAGTCGGTGTGGAGGTCTTTTTGCACACTCTGCGTGGTTTTTGTAGTTTTTTATACTGACCGCATAGTTCCCTTTCCTATCCTCTGTCTTTCTAGAGAAGATTCGGCCTCCTTTGCTAAAATCTGTTTCATTCCTGTGTTTGTCACTTCCTCTTTACTCACAGTTAATATTTGTGGGGGGCTACCTTTACTTTGGGAAATTTCTCTGAGGCAAGGTAGGCTACTATTTCTATCTTTAGGGGTAGTTAGCTCTTAGGCTGTGAAGAGGCGTCTAGGGAGAGTTAGGTACGCTCCACGGCTATTTCTAGTGTGTGTGATAGGATTAGGGATTGCGGTCAGTAGAGTTACCACTCCCTCAGAGCTTGTCCCAGGATTTCTGTTTTAACCATCAGGTCACTTCGGGTGCTCCTAACCACCAGGTCATAACACAACGCGTACACTAAAGTCAGTCCTCACTTCTGCTAAACCTCTCAATTATCATATCTTCTTTATTCCAAAACCCCAAATAGTTAGTCAGCACTGTTAATTCCCTCCCCTACCCACCATTGCCTTCTCTGACCTCCCTAATTTCTGCAGAAGACTTTGCAGCAGATTTCAAAAAGATTGACCAAATCAGGTACTGTAAGTTTTAACTGCTCAACCACCACAATCCATCCATATAGCAGACCAATGCCTTTTCCGCATAGCCTTCCTCTCCACCATCATTGAAGGTAAGCTTACTCATCTTCTCTTCAAATCACACCTCACCAAATGTGCATTTGACCACTTCTCACACCATCTTCTCAGAAACCTCCACACCATGCTTATCCCAGCCCTAACTCATCTCTTCAACCTATCATTAACTTCTGGTACCTTTCCTTCTGATTTCAAACATGCAACAATCACACATATCCAGAAGAAATCATCCTTTGACCAGAAAGCTACATCCAGCTATTCCATATGGCTTCTCCCGTTTGCCTCCACGCTCTTTGAACAGCATGTCCACATCAAACTTTCCTCCAACATTTAATCCAACTCACTCTTCAGCAAGCTACATTTTGGCTTCTGTCCCCACCACTCCACTGAAACTTCCCATACCAAAATTTCACAACTTATCGCCAAAGCGAACAGTTTTCTACACTCCTCCTTCTAGACTTGTCTTCATTAGAGTCAACCATTCTCTTCTACTACAAATTCTCTTTTCTTTTGCTATCAAAAACATTGCCCTCTCCTAGACCTCCTCATACCTTAAGGTACTGTTACACTAAGCGACGCTCCAGTGATATAGACAACGATCCGACCTAAACTAGATCGCTGGAGCGTTGCTGTTAGGTCGCTGTAGAGACGTCAAACACAGCAGCTCCAGAACAATGCAGGAGCGATCCAGTGACGTAATGGCGACTCACTTATCATTCACGCTCCATGTAAAAACATTGCTGACATCGTTGCTTTTGCTGTCAAACATGACGATACACGCCAATCTAGCGACCAAATAAAGTTCTGGACTTCTAGCTCCGACCAGCAATATCACAGCGGGATCCAGATCGCTGCTGAGTGTCAAACACAACGAGATCGCTATCCAGGACGCTGCAACGTCACGGATCGTTGACGTTCTCGTTGGAAAGTTGTTTAGTGTGAAGGTACCTTTACTAACTGTAGATTTAGCATTTATCATTTCCATTGTACCTCCTCATCTGCCCTCACTCTGTTGGTGTCACTCAAGGCTTTGTTTTGAGACCCCCTACTCTTCTACACTTACAGTGGCATGTAACATTTCTGGCACTCCAGGTCAAAATTACTGTTAATGTGAATAGTTAAGCAAGTTGAAGATAAAATGATCTCTAAAAGACCTAAAGTTAAAAATGACACATTTCTTTGTATTTGAGGCAAAAAAATAAAAAATGTTTTCATCTTTTACATTTTAAAAATTACTAAAAGGAAAATAGTCTGGTGCAAAAGTTTGTGCACCCTGCATGGTTAGTACCTAGTAGCAACCCCTTTTGAAAGTATCACTGCTTGTAAACACTTTATGTAGCCAGGCAAGAGTCTTTCAATTCTTGTTTGAGGGATTTTCATCCATTCTTTCTTAGAAATTTCTTCAAGTTTGGTGAGATTTCTGGGTCATCATGCATGCACTGCTATGGGTCATCTTGCATGTACTTCTATTTTGAGTCTTAAGACACAGTCTATAAAGCAGATTTTTAGAGGAAAATTATCTCCATAATTAGATATAATAACACATCCCCTAATGCATGAATGTTAGGGAAAAAAAGAAGGATCCACTACAAAAAAATCTTTAAAAATTATTTTTTTAATGAATTATATATAAAAAAGTACACTTTAAAAATTCAAGCAGTGAGAACAATATTATATCAAAAGATGGTGCGCTGGCATCAATAGTCCGGTAGATAAACATACATCAAAGGCAAAAAATGTTATATATTGAATATTTAAATGATACGGAAATGATAAAATTAGACTATATTGTCCAGACTCAGTTGAGCAAATGCAGAGCTCCTCATAGCTAATTGTAAAGTGCAAGTGTTTTTTTTTTTACTTAGCTAGAGATCGGATTAATGCAGATAAGTGTAGTATTTCATGGTAGAGCAGTCTGACAGTATTCAGTAGTAACTATCATTAAATAACATTTCCATTGAAATGCTCCACCAGAGCAGAAGAGGGGTCAAAAGGCAAATCAAGCCAAAGGTAAACATATATACTTACAAAGTGCCTAGTGCCTTATGATGAGAGTGCAGAGTGCCACCACCCCTCAGTTCAATAGGTTTTTTAAACCTCAAAATACTGGCAGTAGTGGGATTTGGGGTGTGCTAGAACAGTAGCCCCTCCCCATGAATATCACCCTGGCCACCTCACACAGTCCCAGAGGCCAGTTTAAAATTGCAAGATTTCTTTTTTTTTCTACAGATTATTGTATGAAAAAGATAACAGCAAAAATACATTTAATACAAAAATCAGATTTTTCTCTATGAAAACCTGCATTGCAAACACTCTAAACTGTGGGATTTGGAAATAAAATATTTAACACAAAAATCCCACATCCTAGATATCACCGAGTGAAATATTCCAGTGGTAAATATTTATTCATTACATAGTGGAATGTATTGAGAACAATAAAACCTAAAATAAACATAAATCACAACTAATATCCCATGGAGGTCTGGAGTTGGAATGGTGCTCAAAATCAAAGTGGAAAATGAAGTTACAGGCTGATCCAACTTCAGTGGAAATGCCTCAAGACAAGGAAATGATGAGTAGTGTGTGTGGGCTCCACATGCCTGTATGACCTCCTAGCAATGCCTGGGCATGATCCTGATGAGGCGGTGAATGGTCTCCTGAGGGATCTCCTCCCAGACCTGGACTAAAGCATCTTCCAACTCCTGGACAGTCTGTGGTGCAACGTGATGTTGGTGGATGGAGCGAGACATGATGTTCCAGATGTGTTTAATTGGATTCAGGTCTGGGGAATGGGCGGGCCAGTCCATAGCTTCAATGCCTTCATATTGAAGGAACTGCTGACACACTCCAGCCACATGAGGTCTAGCATTGTCCTGCATTAGGAGGAACCCAGGGCCAACCGCACCAGCATATGGTCTCACAAGGGGTCTGAAGATCTCATCTCTGTACCTAATGGCAGTCAGGCTGCCTCTGGCGATCACAAGGAAGCTGTTCGGCCCTCCAAGGAAATGCCACCCCACACCATTACTGACCCACTGCAAAACTGGTCATGCTGAAGGATGTTGCAGGCAGCAGATCCCTCTCCATGGCGTCTCCAGACTCTGTCACGTCTGTCACATATGCTCAGTGTGAGCCTGCTTTCATCTGTGAAGAGCACAGGGCACAGTGGCGAATTTGCCAATCCTGGTGTTCTATGGCAAATGCCAAGAGTCCTGCACAGTGTTGGACTGTGAGCACAACCCCCATCTCTGGATGTCAGGCACTCAGACCATCCTCATGGAGTCGGTTTCTAACTGTTTGTGCAGACACATGCATATTTGTGGCCTGCTGGAGGTCACTTAGAGGTCTGGCAGTGCTCCTCCTGTTCCTCCTTGCACAAAGGTTGAGGTAGCGGTCCTGCTGCTGGATTGTTGCCCTCCTACAGCCCCCTCCATGTCTCCTGGTGTACTGGCCTGTCTCCTGGTAGTGCCTCCAGCCTTTGGACACTACGCTGACAGACACAGCAAACCTTCTTGCCACAGCTTGCATTGATGTGCCATCCTGGATAAGCTGCACTACCTGAGCCAATCGTGTGGGTTGTAGAGTCCATCTCATGCTACCACGAGTGTGAAAGCACAACCAACATTCAAAAGTGACCAAAACATCAGCCAGAAAGCATTGGTACTAAGATGTGGTCTGTGGTCCCCACCTGCAGAACCACTCCTTTATTGAGTGTGTCTGGATAATTGCCAATAATTTCCATCTGTTGTCTACTCCATTTGCAAAACAGCATGTGAAATTGATTGTCAAACAGTGTAGCTTCCTAAGTGCACAGTTTGATTAAACATAAGTTTGATTTACTTGGAGCTATATTCTGTGGTTTAAGTGGTCCCTTTATTTATTTGAGCAGTGTATATATGCAGATAAAGCTGTCACTGAACTTCTCTTTCCATTACAGTGTTAGTTTACCACTTTTGTGTCCAGTGTGCGTGCACCTTTTAGAGGGAACATGTCTTGAAATAATTAATAAGCAAACACTTGATGTCTTGTACATTTAAACTGAAATTGAGTAAACACGTGTTATACCACACTAAAGATTTAAGGTAACCATTTTAAAGATTAATGAACATAGAGGAAAAGAATATACTGAACTGAGAGAGAAAATCAATTATTGTCTTTCCTTACAATACCAACTAAATTACTAACCTTCGTGCTATGTATCTAAATTTATACTAAATCAAATTGTATTAGCTAAAATATTATTCTAGAAATTATTTACTGTCTTGTATTCTTATTTCTATTTTTTAATAAAAAATAATACAGCATTTTATCCATCTGAGTTGAGTATTTCTTAGAAGCCTTTGCCATTAAAGAGGATTTCCATCAAAATTGTCAACTTGGCCACTTGTTTGTAAGTCAGAAAGTTGAGATGTAGCTAACTTTTAGTTGTTTTATTTTTTAATGGCCTTCAGCTCGATCTCGAGTGATGATGACTAGTGTTGAGCATTCCGATACCGCAAGTATCGGGTATCGGCCGATACTTGCGGTATTGGAATTCCAATACCGAGTTCCGATACTTTTGTGATATCGGAAATCGGAATCGGATCCATATTCATGTAAAAAATAAAGAATTAAAATAAAAAATATGGATATACTCACCTCTCCGGTGGCCCATGGACCTTACCGCTGTAACCGGCAGCCTCCGTTCCTAAGAATGAGCGCGTGAAGGGCCTTCGATGACGTCACGGCTTCTGATTGGTCGCGTGCCGCTCATGTGACCGCTCACGCGACCAATCACAGGCCGCGACGTCATCACAGGTCCTAAACTCCTCATTGAGGAGTTTAGGGCCTGTGATGACGTCGCGGCCTGTGATTGGTCACGTGAGCAGTCACATGAGCGGCATGCGACCAATCACAAGCCGCAACGTCATCGAAGGTCTTAAACTGCTCATTCTTAGGAACGGAGGCTGCCGGTTGCAATCGGTAAGGTCCAGGGGCCCCAGGACGGGTGAGTATATCCATATTTTTTATTTTATTTCTTTACTTTTTACATAAATATGGATCCCAGGGCCTGAAGGAGAGTTTCCTCTCCTTCAGACCCTGGGAACCATCCAGGATACCTTCCAATACTTGAGTCCCATTGACTTGTATTGGTATTGGGTATCGGTATCGGCGATATCCGATATTTTTCGGGTATCAGCCGATACTATCCGATACCGATACTTTCAAGTATCGGAAGGTATTGCTCAACACTAATGATGACTTGATGGATGAATGATCTTTAAGAAAATCAATCTTGTTCAAGCCTAGATAGTTCCATTAGGGTTTTCTCTGCCATTATAAAGTCATCAGGTTGCTAGTGTTCCTCTTCTCCTTTTCCTTCTATTCTTCCAACCATGATATCTTTCTCCAGTGATTTATCCAAATTAGACAAGTAGTAGCATGGTAATCCTTGCTTTGAGTGACAAATCTGTGTTGATTTGATCCAAAACTGATTTGGTTGTTCTCCTTGTCATCCATGGTTTTGATAATATCCTTCTCCAGCATTACATTTTGAAGGTGTCAATTCTTTTTCTGTATTGTTTCTTTATCATCCAGGTTTCGCATCCCGTATGTTACCACAGAAAAGACGAAACTATGCATGTGCCAAGTCTTCAGCAACAATGAAATGTTCTTCTATTTGAAGACCTTGTCCAATTACTTCATTGTTGATTTGATTTTACTTTTACTTGAATAGATATTGACCTTTTTTAATGAAATGTTATGTTACCAATCACAGGCCTCAGATTGACCTCAGCACTGGACTAGAAGACTAGTGGACCCAGGACCATTGAGCGCAAAGAAACCAAGGAGCAAGAGAGGTGGTGGAGGCAGCCTCCGTTTTGCTAGATTTGTGTAATTCAAATCCCCCCCAAAAAGTTGTTCAGAAAATTTTTCACTGGATAATGACAAATATATTACAAAATTTGTTTCAAATGTGACTCATTATGAATTAAATTGCTCACCTCTATTTATGAGGCCATATCAATTAAATGTAAAAGATGTCTGCATTAAAATTTGTATTTTGAAATTAATGGATAAAAATGTGAGATTCTAAGATGTAACAGTCAAGTTAAAGGTTTAGGTCCTGACTGGAGCAGAATTGACATGTCATGAAAATGACATGACTATGAAATTGATTGATAGTGTGAGAGACAAGTGACAATGAGGTGTTGTGGAGCAAGAACAGAATAGAGTTGAACATAAGAGAGTGCAAAGATTTTTAAACATGCAAAAAAAAATCATGACACAAGCAGCTGGGAAATTTAGTTTTGTTATGAACTTGATGCTGGGCTTTTTCGTCTTGACATCTGGTGGTGGGAGTATTTGGAAGGGTTTTCACTAAAGATAGACTGCAGCTGAAGCAAATTAATTATTAGGAAATAAGAAAAAAGCTGTAATGTGAACAACAGAAAGTCTGAAAAGCCCTATGTTTCAAATGCACTGAACTAAACATCATAAAATACTAGGGAAATATTATTTTAAGTTAGATGTGATTTTACACCTTTTTACATCTTTTTTAAATGGTATCTGTCACCTCATATTTCGCATATAAACTGCGGCCACTGCCATCAGGGGCTTATCTACAGCATTCTGTAATGCTGTAGATAAGCCCCCATGTAACCTGAAAGATAAGAAAAACAAGTTAGATTATACTCACCGAGGGGTGGTCTGGTTTGGTCTGGTCCTATGGGCGTCGCGGTCCGGGTCCAGCACCTCCCATCTTCATGCAATGACGTCCTCTTCTTTGCTTCCTGCTGCAGCCCTGGCGCAGGCGTACTTTGTCTGCCTTGTTGAGGGCAGCATAAAGTACTGCAGTGCACAGGTGTTGGGCCTCTCTGACCTTTCCCGGTGCCTGCGCACTGCAGTACCTTACGCTGCCCTCAACAGGGCAGATAAAGTATGCCTGCGCAGGAGCCGTGGCAGGAAGCAAAGAAGAAGATGTCATCATATGAAGATGGGAGGCGCTGGACCCGGACAGCGATGCCCATGGGACCAGACTGCAGCGGGACCGCCCCGAGTGAGTATAATCTAACTTGTTTTTCTTATTTTTCAGGTTACATCGGGGCTTATCTACAGCATTACAGAATAATTAGATAAGCCCCTGATGGTGGTGGCCGCAGTTTATATACGAAATATGAGGTGACAGATTCCCTTTAAGTTTATAAAGTACCCAGCATGGGCGAAGCAGATAAAAAAACTAATGGTAGCCTATAACCAATAGTACAAACAAATTATAAGAATATTTATCAAAGAAATATGCTTTTTTTCTCCACTTTGTTTTCTTTCCTCTGCCTCCTGAACTCATCATTAATTCTAAGGGCTCACTTACATGACAGTATAAATTGGACGCTCGCTATCCGATATTTTAATGTTATTTCTATTGTGAAGGGTAGATCTGTCTTTTTTTCATTTGACCATTTGGCATGAGAAAAAAAGCGCTACATGCTGGGGGTGGATCCGCTGATCAGATTACACAAGTGAATGAGTGTGTGTATAATATTGGACAGCACTCAAATGTCCTTTGAGTACAGTCTAATTTCCGCAGACGCAACAATGGAGAAGATGGAGAAATTAAGTTTTCCATCTTCTCCATACCTGTGTTCTGATTTGCTCCTGTGACAGAATCGGATGACATTTTGCAGATACTCAGCACCTGTTCACACCTGTTTTTATTCTGTTCGTTGGTACTTGTCCGTTTTTTTTTATCCTTTTGTAGTATACTGTTGGAGGTTTTGGCTGTCTCTTTTTCTGACTGAATACCCCTACTACAGTCCCTACCATCAGCCTAAGGCCTCACGAGTACACGAAAAATGGACTAGGTGTCTTCTGTGTTTTGGATCAGTTTGGCCCGTGTGTCTGTTTTTACCATGATTGTGTCATCAGTGTTTTTCATGGAAGGATAAATACACAAGTAAATGACAACGCTCATGCTATAATTTACAGTGTTAAATACAGACAGCACATGGATGGCACATGGACTGAGTTGATACTTTTTACCCATCATACCAGAGAAGAACGGACATGTCTCCATGACTTTTGCACGGATAAAAACATGTGAAAGCACCATAGATTACAATAGGTGGTTTCCATGGAAAAAACAGATAGAACATGTATATGCAGCATTGATATCTGATTAAAGCCTAAGGCTGTTTTTATTTAATGCTGATTCTACCTGGCCTTTAAATTTGGAGGCTTTTAGCTTGGGAGAGGAATCTTTGATAAATATTAGGTTTAGGGTTCCATCAAAGAAAAGTACAATTTTTCATGGTTGGTGGGCTTTCATGAAATGGCCAAATTATGCGCTAGGTACCTTCATTTTTATTAGCATATTTTATATAGCAGTAATGCAGATCAAACTCCATATATTCAATTGCATACATCTTAGTGCTTACAGAGGCTGCTGTATGCTTTTGTTTGTATATTATGCAGTCATAGCAGCTTCCACTTGTTCACACTTGACAGGTGCTTGTCAGGTTTTTGTTTTAGTATTATAACGATGTTGGTGGTCCCTGCCTCCCTATGTGGCTGAGCTCCTCCTATCATCCTAAGGCTGTTTGTAATTAGTGCTGGATGCTGCCTGCCCTTTACATATGTAGAGTTTTAAACTAAAACAATATTATTATTATTTATTATTATTTATTTATATAGTGCCATTAATTCCATGGTGCTGTACATGAGAAAGGGGCTACGTACAGAGTGATAGGTATCGTTTACAGTAAACAAATTTACAATGACAGACTGGTACAGAGGGGAGAGGACCCTGTCCTTGCGGACCTACATTCTACTGGATAATGGGGAAGAGACAGAAGGTCGGGGGTGCAGCAGCTCTGGTGGTGGTGAGGCGGCAGCTCTGGTGGTGGTGAGTTGGCAGTTCGGGTGGTGGTGAGGCAGCAGCTCGGGTGGTGGTGAGGCGGCAGCTCTGGTGGTGGTGAGGCAGCAGCTCGGGTGGTGGTGAGGCAGCAGCTCTGGTGGTGGTGAGGCAGCAGAATGGTTTTTGCAGGCTGTAGGCTTTCCTAAAGAGATGGGTTTTCAGGCTCCGTCTGAAGGATCCGAGGGTGGTGGATAATCGGACGTGTTGAGGCATGGAATTCCAGAGGATTGGAGATATTCATTAAGCCCTAAATATGTAATCAGGCTGACAACATAACCAGAAGAGCTTTTACGGTATTCTCCCTATATATAAATGGTGAGAAAATTGGAGTGGTGGGTACCCCTTTGAGAAAGCAGGTATGCAAAATGTGCATTAGGAGCAGCAAGGAGGGTTTCTGTGGTCCAGATATGCTATGGGTAACCACTAAACAATCTATACTATGAATTCACCGTGAATGGTTCAATCTTTCTAGCTAATTTGATGTCTATCAGGGGGCCAGTACTGACATTTGATTGTCTCTTTCTGAGCTAGTCTTTACTAAAAATATTGTGGGTTTCCTAAATTGTTTTCCCATGTCTTATTGGACTTTAACCTTCTCCTTGCATGTTTTCAGGTCTCCTATGTATGTAAATTTTGATAACCTATATGGCTTATATACACTCACCGGCCACTTTATTAGGTACACCATGCTAGTAACGGGTTGGACCCCCTTTTGCCTTCAGAACTGCCTCAATTCTTCGTGGCATAGATTCAACAAGGTGCTGGAAGCATTCCTCAGAGATTTTGGTCCATATTGACATGATGGCATCACACAGTTGCCGCAGATTTGTCGGCTGCACATCCCAAAGATGCTCCATACAAGGCAGGATGGATCCATGCTTTCATGTTGTTTACGCCAAATTCTGACCCTACCATCCGAATGTCGCAGCAGAAATCGAGACTCATCAGACCAAGCAACGTTTTTCCAATCTTCTACTGTCCAATTTCGATGAGCTTGTACAAATTGTAGCCTCAGTTTCCTGTTCTTAGCTGAAAGGAGTGGTACCCGGTGTGGTCTTCTGCTGCTGTAGCCCATCTGCCTCAAAGTTCGACGCACTGTGCGTTCAGAGATGCTCTTAGGCCTACCTTGGTTGTAACGGGTGGCGATTTGAGTCACTGTTGCCTTTCTATCAGCTCAAACCAGTCTGCCCATTCTCCTCTGACCTCTGGCATCAGCAAGGCATTTCCGCCCACAGAACTGCCGCTCACTGGATTTTTTTTCTTTTTCGGACCATTCTCAGTAAACCCTAGAGATGGTTGTGCGTGAAAATCCCAGTAGATCAGCAGTTTCTGAAATACTCAGACCAGCCCTTCTGGCACCAACAACCATGCCACGTTCAAAGGCACTCAAATCACCTTTCTTCCCCATACTGATGCTCGGTTTGAACTGCAGGAGATTGTCTTGACCATGTCTACATGCCTAAATGCACTGAGTTGCCGCCATGTGATTGGCTGATTAGAAATTAAGTGTTAACAAGAAGTTGGACAGGTGTACATAATAAAGTGTCCAGTGAGTGTATATATATATACAGTCATATGAAAAAGTTTGGGCACCCTTATTAATCTTAAGCTTAATGTTTTATAAAAATTGTTTTTTTTGCAACAGCTATTTCAGTTTTATATATTTAATAACTGTTGGACACAGTAATGTTTCTGCCTTGAAATGAGGTTTATTGTACTAACAGAAAATGTGCAATCTGCATTCAAACTAAATTTGACAGGTGCATAAGTATGGGCACCGTTATCATTTTCTTGTTTTAAATACTCCTACCTACTTTTTACTGATTTACTAAAGCACTTTTTTTGGTTTTGTAACCTCATTGAGCTTTGAACTTCACAGCCAGGTGTATGCAATCATGAGAAAAGCTACTTAAAGTGGCCACTTGCAAGTTGTTCTCCTGTTTGAATCTCCTCTGAAGAGTGGCATCATGGGCTCCTCAAAACAACTGTCAAATGATCTGAAAACAAAGATTATTCAACATAGCTGTTCAGGGGAAGTAAACAAAAAGCTGTCTCAGAGATTTAACCTGTCAATTTCCACTGTGAGGAACATAGTAAGGAAATGGAAGAACACAGGTACAGTTCTTGTTAAGGCCAGAAGTGGCAGGCCAAGAAAAACATCAGAAAGGCAGAGAAGAAGAATGGTGAGATCAGTCAAGGACAATCCTCAGACCACCTCCAGAGAGCTGCAGCATCAACTTGCTGCAGATGGTGTCACTGTGCATCGGTCAACTATACAACGCACTGTGTTTTTTTGCCACCACGCATAACGCCTTTTTGTATGACCAAACAACTCAATCTTGGTTTCATCAGTCCACAGGACCTTCTTCCAAAAAGAAATTGGCTTCTCCAAATGTGCTTTTGCATACCTCAGCCGACTCTGTTTGTGGTGTGCTTGCAGAAACGGCTTATTTCGCATCACTCTCCCATACAGCTTCTCCTTGGGCAAAGTGCGTTGTATAGTTGAACGATGCACAGTGACACCATCTGCAGCAAGTTGATGCTGCAGCTCTCTGGAGGTGGTCTGAGGATTGTCCTTGACTGATCTCACCATTCTTCTTCTCTGCCTTTCTGATGTTTTTCTTGGCCTGCCACTTCTGGCCTTAACAAGAACTGTACCTGTGTTCTTCCATTTCCTTACTATGTTCCTCACAGTGGAAATTGACAGGTTAAATCTCTGAGACAGCTTTTTGTATCCTTCCCCTGAACAACTATGTTGAATAATCTTTGTTTTCAGATCATTTGACAGTTGTTTTGAGGAGCCCATGATGCCACTCTTCAGGGGAGATTCAAACAGGAGAACAACTTGCAAGTGGCCACTTAAAGTAGCTTTTCTCATGATTGCATACACCTGGCTGTGAAGTTCAAAGCTCAATGAGGTTACAAAACCAAAAAAAGTGCTTTAGTAAGTCAGTAAAAAGTAGGTAGGAGTATTTAAAACAAGAAAATGATAAGGGTGCCCATACTTATGCACCTGTCAAATTTTGTTTGAATGCAGATTGCACATTTTCTGTTAGTACAATAAACCTCATTTCAAGGCAGAAACATTACTGTGTCCAACAGTTATTAGATATATGAAACTGAAATAGCTGTTGCAAAAAAAACAATTTTTATAAAACATTAAGCTTAAGATTAATAGGGGTGCCCAAACTTTTTCATATGACTGTATATATATACAGTATATATATATATATATATATATATATATATATATATATATGTAACTTATATGATAGAGTTTCTAACAATTTTGGTATTTTTTATTATAGACTTCTGTTTGGTGTGTGATAGTTGCTCCAATTCCTCTGGTGTTTCTTTTGTAGGCTTTTAGCCCGGGAGAGGCATGTTTGATAAAAATTAGGTTTGGGTCCCATCAAAGAAAGGTCACCTTTTCATTGCTGATGGGCTCTCATGAAATATCCAACTTATGAGCTAAATATATTCATTTTTATAAATATATTCTATATAGCAGTAATGTAGTCCAAATTTCATATATTCAATGTTTGTATTTTTGCACGTACACAGGTTGTTGTGTTCTTTTGTTTCAATCTATCTATCTATTCTACTTACCTGTTGTATCTATATATATGTCTCAAGAATAAGCAAAAATAAAGATGAATACTTGCAGCATTGCTTCAGAATAATTAACAATTAATGTAAGAACAATGCAATATTCAAAGTAATAGAAACCCCTTTGTGGTCAAAATGCTCTTTCATTGAATTCCTCAGTGATGTTAATATTTCCTATTGACAGTACTATCTTGTCCTGCGTCATTATGGATTGTCATGTTCAGTGATGACTCGTTATAATGGTTTATTAAAAAGGTGCAAGAAAGCAGGAAATCCTTTGAGCATTTTCATTGTTTTAGATAAATATAAACTAAAAGGCACCATTATCATGGGATGGCGAGAGCGCTATGCAATGCATTTATATCTTCCTAATAACACTGCACATTGTTTAGTTTATTAAGCTTCTAAAGATATTTTATTCACAGCTTAATGTTTTTGTGTGGAGAATTAACGCCTCAATTGTGTTGTGATATAGCAGTAATCGTATCTGTATTTCAATTTACGATTATTATTTCATTACATTTGTAGTTCTAATCACATATTTGTTGTGAATTCTGACCTCTGATCATAATAACGCTGTGGCTGATTTCTCATATGATAAATCCAGGCAGTGTTGAACGACTTCATTGACACCAACTGGAACAGTCAGGCTTCTGTCATTTAGACAGCAAAAGCTGTTTTTGTCATTAAAGTGAACCTGTCACCAGGTTTGGCCTATAAGAGATATGGCCATCATCTTTCAGGGCTGATAAAGAGCATTCTATAATGCTGTATATCTGCCCCCAACTTGACCTGTAAGAGAAGAAAAATAACTTTTATTATACTCACCTGTGGGCAGTACGGTCCCATTGGTGTCACTCTTCTTGGTCCGGCGCCTCCCATCTTCTTGCGATGCCGCCCTCCTGCTTGCTTCATGTGGATGACGCGTCTCCTCAGCACCGCGCTCCTGCACAGGCATACATATCTGCCCTGTTGAGAGCAGAGTAAAGTGCTGCAGTGCGCAGGTGCCGGGAAAAGTCAAAGAGCCCCAGGCGCATGCGCCTTGACAGGGCGGAGAAGCACGTCTGCGTAAGAGCACGATGCTGAGGTGACTGTGTGGATGACACATCCCTTCGTCATCCACACAGTCACCTCAGCATCATGTAAGCAGGAGGACGGGGATCGTAAGAAGATGGGAGGCGCTGGACCAAGACAAGCGACGCCCATCGGACCGGACCGCCCCGCAGGTGAGTATAATAAAAGTAATTTTTCTTCTATTACAGGACAGGTTGGGGCAGATATACAGCATTATAGAAAGCTGCATATCAGCCCTGAAAGGTGATAGCCATAAGTTATATCGGCCAAAACTGGTGACAGGTTCCCTTTAAAGGGTTATTTTCATAATAGTGAGTTAACTCTTATCAATAGGGTTACAAAAATAGGACTGTACATTACGCCGTCTTGAATGGAGCAGAGCTGTGCATGTCCAACCTTCGTTTCAATCATTGTCTATGGGACGGCTGGAAAAAGCTGAGCACAGTATTTGGCTTACTCTGTCAATCATAAATATAAATGGACAAAACCAAAGAGAAAAATGAAATGAGCCAATACCCTGTAGTAAATAAATAAATAAATAACAACAGTGTATGAAAATAATATAGTGTACTTGATTAACATATTTTTTTTAATAAAGCAAATGTAAAAGCCATCCCACCCCGTCATAGTGACCCTATTTGGGATGGTCCTAACCTCTAGTTTTAAAACCTGACCGTGTGTCTAATGACGTTTATGTAAATAAGGGCTGAGAAGGACCGAGGCCTCGACTAATAGACACCCAGAATGCAATGTCCAGCTCAAAGAAAAAGGACCAAGGCCCCGACTAATAGACACCCAGAACGCAATGTGACACTCAAGGAAAAGGGAGGCCATGCTTCTATCTGCAGACAGTGAAACAGAAAGCAAAAGCAATGAACTGTATTGCAAGTTGGTGTGAATGCAACATGTAGGCACATATTTACATCTTTTTTGCACCTTTTTTATGCAAGGTGCAGGCCAGGTCCTACCACTGACGGCTGGGTAATGTGAGGTGTCTAGCCTGTGGGTGTACATATGGTATTGGCAGCCCACCTGAAGTAATAGTAGGGGCGTTGGTAATAGTCTGCTATACGGATAGAGGTGCATCTCACGTAAAGGTGTGAATGACGCCCTATGCAGAGATGTGTGCAATTAGAATGCTAGGCAGCCGCCCCATGCATGTTTGGTGGGTTGGTAAGTGGCTTCTTTTCAGTAGTTTGCACCTGTGCTGCCCCTGCTTTTATCTTGGGGGACCCGCTGCATCCAGTTTGTGCATTTGGATCTGGACATGGTATTGCAAGTATGGCTATTTTTTCTCTCTCAGTGATATTGTTAATTTTTTTTCACTTTCAGTAAATGTTTTCACATGTTTACACTGGCCACCAAAAGGACAAAAACTAGGAGAAAAATAAAATGAGCAAATGCCCTGCAGGATCAAACCAAGTACCCTATATTATTTTTATGCACTGTTTCTACTTATTTATTTATTTACTGTGGTGTATTTGCTAATTTGGTTTTCTCTTGTGTTTTGTATGTTTAGTGGCCAGTGTGAACATTCACTTACATGCTGCCTGCACACCAACCATTGGCGTACAACTTACATTCCAATTCATTGCTTTGCTTTCCATTCGCTATAAATGAGTGGATCAATCCATAAAGGATCTAGTTTGAGTAAAATTCACTGGTGTTTTCACACGAATTCAAACATTTTGAGCTTCACTTAGCAGTTTGCAAAAAAAATAAAAAATCGCCTGGTGCCATCTCCTACACTGATGAAGCATCAAAGAGCTGGCTAACGTAATTTTGTGTTTCTGCATGGCATCTCCATTATGCTCTGCAGCTATGGCACCTAACAGGTTATTAGATTATCATACCTTGTACAGTGGCGGTCAGCACCTCGGCCATCACAGATCATCAGTTCCCAGCGTAGCACAGTTTGTACATCAGAGTCGTTTTCCATCTCTGGGTAAGTCTCTCTGTTCTCTAGAGCGTAAGATCTTTTGGTTAACAGGTAGGTTACTGCGACAAAAGGTCCTTGTGTGGTCAAAGGAAATTCTTCTTCTTCCAATGTGGCCCTGAGATGCCAAAAGTTTGGACACCCTTGGTATAGAAAAAGGTGCCCTGATGACCTAGCAGTACCAATACATAATACTATGCCAGAGAATATACTCCAAATTGCTCATAAAGGTAAATAATGTATTTGTTTACTCAATGTTTTTACGAAATATTTCTATTTGCCTTTCACTGTTCCTTGAAATGTTACATATTAATTTATGGGTTGTCAGAGATATGTAAAGTGTGACTTTCAGGCAGCTGTAACACTAAACAATGAAGTAATGCTCACCCTCTGTTTCAGGGTTATGGTCCTTCTGCTCCTGCTGTTTACACTGGCTCAGGAACTATGGGACATCTGCAGTCAATCCTTGACCTCAGCAAACTGTAGGTGTATACCATGGAGGCCAGTGATTGGTTGCAGACATCCAATAGGGTATACGGTCTGTAAAGTTAGCAGACAATATACAGATCGATGGAGATTGCAGACAGACCGGTGGGGAGCAGTAGGGATGCATGATTGGAGCACAGGATAAGTATTGGTTCAGTGTGTGACAGCTACTGATTGTTGTTTGCAGCATTTTGCGCATCTTGAACAACCTACTTTTAATAGGAACTGTCATACAAGTTTTTAAAGAAAATGTCTAGATATAAACTGGATCAGATTGTAAACAGGGATCACCTTAAAGAATAAACGTTATAGTGGAGTTTATATGCATTTATTAGTTGATGATTGGATTTCACAATTTAATTTGGAGCAGGAACGACGTCTCAGAATGTCCCACATTATGTGACGATGACAGCTGATTGATCAGCTAGACCATTCAGTTGATAGTTACCTGAAGTGTAGGGGTGGGGGTTTTACTAGAGAGTGATTGTTAATCACTTGTTCTCGGTATCCCAGCCTCCCCTCCCTTCTCCTGGGTCTGCTGACCTCTGTTGTGCTTTATGTTGGGTTTTGCTGGTTGCCCAGCATTGATCTATGACATCATCTCCCTAGACGTATTTAAAGCCCATTGACACAGACATTTGTGTCTTGGGATTAAAACTAAGACTCCTAGTCCAATGTTGGGTGTGCTTCACCATCTGTGTTGTTAGTGCTCTATGTTTGTGCTTGCTGATCCTGAGATTCCTGTGAGACTTTACAGTCCTCGCTTGCTACATCAACAACCAGGGCATGACCTAAGGCTTAGGGTGCGCCTGGGCCCTAGATGGCTCTGTACACTGTGGCCTCTGTTCACACAGGATGCATCATGGTTAGCCCGCTATATTTATGGCGTCATTAATAGGCTTTTCACCATATACTTTGCAGTCCTGTGTGAACATGCCACATACAGACTATTTTTTTGCATGGGTGCTCCAAGCAGCCAATTCCTGATTGTAGGTTGGCTGCATCAGTATTATTTGCACCTGTGTTGTTTGCTATCTTTACTTGGGCCTGGTGCACCCTGGGTAGTGCAATTGTTGGAGGCCTTGAACAGGTAAGCATGCCTGTGTTCTGGTGTTTTTTTTTAGTTTAGTGGAGGTTTTCCTCCAATGGTGTTTTTTTAGATTAGGACTGCCAAGATACAAGGACCCTTGACGTGGGTTGGCAGCTTCAATATTGTGGCCATAATATCAACCAATACCTTGCATACATTGTTATGTTTTTGGTGCACTGTACATTTTTCCAGGGTGCGCCTGGGCCCTAGATGGCTCTGTACACTGTGGCCTCTGTTCACACAGGATGCATCATGGTTAGCCCGCTATATTTATGGCGTCATTAATAGGCTTTTCACCATATACTTTGCAGTCCTGTGTGAACATGCCACATACAGACTATTTTTTTGCATGGGTGCTCCAAGCAGCCAATTCCTGATTGTAGGTTGGCTGCATCGGTATTATTTGCACCTGTGTTGTTTGCTATCTTTACTTGGGCCTGGTGCACCCTGGGTAGTGCAATTGTTGGAGGCCTTGAACAGGTAAGCATGCCTGTGTTCTGGTGTTTTTTTGAGTTTAGTGGAGGTTTTCCTCCAATGGTGTTTTTCTAAGGCTTAGATGAGCATTGACAGCTATATAATTGCAATTTATATGCATTTGTACAAGACATCAATGTGTCATTTATCAGAACTTATATATATATATATATATATATATATATATATATATATATATATATACACTCACTGGCCACTTTATTAGGTACACCTGTCCAACTTCTTGTTAACACTTAATTTCTAATCAGCCAATCACATGGCGGCAACAGTGCATTTAGGCATGTAGACATGGTCAAGACAATCTCCTGCAGTTCACACCGAGCATCAGTATGGGGAAGAAAGGTGATTTGAGTGCCTTTGAACGTGGCATGGTTGTTGGTGCCAGAAGGGCTGGTCTGAGTATTTCAGAAACAGCTGATCTACTGGGATTTTCACGCACAACCATCTCTAGGGTTTACAGAGAATGGTCCGAAAAAGAAAAAAAATCCAGTGAGCGGCAGTTCTGTGGGCAGAAATGCCTTGTTGATGCCAGAGGTCAGAGGAGAATGGGCAGACTGGTTTGAGCTGATAGAAAGGCAACAGTGACTCAAATCGCCACCCGTTACAACCAAGGTAGGCCTAAGAGCATCTCTGAACGCACAGTGCGTCGAACTTTGAGGCAGATGGGCTACAGCAGCAGAAGACCACACCGGGTACCACTCCTTTCAGCTAAGAACAGGAAACTGAGGCTACAATTTGTACAAGCTCATCGAAATTGGACAGTAGAAGATTGGAAAAACGTTGCTTGGTCTGATGAGTCTCGATTTCTGCTGCGACATTCGGATGGTAGGGTCAGAATTTGGCGTAAACAACATGAAAGCATGGATCCATCCTGCCTTGTATGGAGCATCTTTGGGATGTGCAGCCGACAAATCTGCGGCAACTGTGTGATGCCATCATGTCAATATGGACCAAAATCTCTGAGGAATGCTTCCAGCACCTTGTTGAATCTATGCCACGAAGAATTGAGGCAGTTCTGAAGGCAAAAGGGGGTCCAACCCGTTACTAGCATGGTGCACCTAATAAAGTGGCCGGTGAGTGTATATATATATATATATATATATATATATATATATATATATATAGCAACAAACACCATTGCCTGCCTGACAAAAGGAAATAGTTCAAGAACATGGAAGACAAACAATGAGTGCAAAGAATGTCTGGAATGATGATACCTGTCTAATAGCACCTACAAAGTATCTACCCTGTAAGCCAATGTCCAATCCATTTTAAAACCTTGCAAAATGACTCAATATGTAGGGTCTATGCTCATTTTTAGTGATGAGCGAATATACTAGTTACTCGAGATTTCTCGAACTTGCTCGGGGTCCTCCGAGTATTTCTTAGTGCTTGGAGATTTAGTTTTTCTTGCTGCAGCAGAATGATTTACATCTGTTAGCCAGCATAAGTACATGTGGGGATTCCCTAGCAACCAGGCAACCCCGACATGTACTTATGCTGGCTAACAGATGTAAATCATTCAGCTGCGGCAAGAAAAACTAAATCTCCGTGCACTAAAAAATACTCGGAAGACCCCCGAGCATGCTGGGGAAATCTCGAGTAATGAGTATATTCAGTCATCACTACGTCATTTTGTCTTTTTTTCTCTTTTTGGGTGTTTTGTCTGTGAAATGGCCACAGTGTGAACGTGCTATTACATTTTGCATGTATACCAGCTCTTGTACTTTGTACAAACAGGGGTCTTGGTTCCCCTTTCTGAGCTAAGTATTTGATCAGTATAGCTTCCCATGGATAGGTGTCTCAGTTGGTCCCCTCCCCTGCTCTACCCTTATTCACAATCATGTCGTTCAACACATGGTAAGTTTTTAATATTAGAGACAGGTTAGGACCATCCCGATGGACACACTTTGTCTTGGTGGGATGACTTTTTATCATTTTTTT
Organism: Ranitomeya variabilis; assembly: GCF_051348905.1. NCBI lineage: Eukaryota > Metazoa > Chordata > Amphibia > Anura > Dendrobatidae > Ranitomeya > Ranitomeya variabilis. The sequence continues at coordinate 1,078,188,844 of NC_135232.1, read as the reverse complement.
TATCAATATACTGTTGACTAAGTGCCCTATGTTATTTTCATGTACTATTATTATTTACGTCCTGTAAGATACAGTATATGCACATTTTTTTCTTTTTTTTGGATTTAGGGTACTGTAACACATTGGCACTTTGATCGCTACGATTGTATGATCCGTGACGTTCCAGTGATATCCATGCGATATCGCTGTGTCTGACACGCAGCAGCGATCAGGGACCCTGCTGAGAATCGTACGTCGTAGCAGATCGTTTGGAACTTTCTTTCGTCGCTGGATCTCCCGCTGACATCGCTGGATGGTTGTGTGTGACAGCGATCCAGTGATGCGTTCGCTTGTAACCAGGGTAAACATCGGGTTACTAAGCGCAGGGCCGCGCTTAGTAACCCGATGTTTACCGTGGATACCAGCGTAAAAGTAAAAAAAACCAAAAAGTACATACTTACATTCCGGTGTCTGTCCCCCGGCGTTCTGCTTCTCTGCACTGTGAGTGCCGGCCGGCCGGAAAGCGAGCACAGCGGTGACGTCACCGGTGTGCTTTCCGGCTGGCAGACACAGTGCAGAGAAGCACAGCGCCGGGGGACAGACACCGGAATGTGAGTATGTACTGTTTGTTTTGTTTTTTTACGTTTACGCTGGTAACCACGGTAAACATCGGGTTACTAAGCACGGCCCTGCGCTTAGTAACCCAATGTTTACCCTGGTTACCCGGGGACTTCGGCATCGTTGGTCGCTGGAGAGCTGTCTGTGTGACAGCTCCCCAGCGACCACACAATCACTTACCAACGATCACGGCCAGGTCGTATCGCTGGTCGTGATCGTTGGTAAATCGTTTAGTGTGACAGTACCCTTAGTCTTCAGAAATGGCCAACCAGAAACATTCAGCTGTAGATAACAATACTTTAGAATTGTTGTTCCTCATCAGCACAGAACTTGGCTCTGATTGTTGAAGTGTTTTGCATTTAGCAATGCTGTTTACAGATGGGTATCAGTTTTGTTGAGAAACCTACTCATCATTGAAGTCTTTATAGAGGGCACCAATTGACTTATAGGGAGCTAGTAATGGTAACTCTTAAGAGTTAAGAGCGTATTATCCTAATGACTTCTTATTCCAGATAGATCTACATTGGAGGAATTTGCAGTAAAAAAACTTTGCTATGATGGCTCATATGAGCTGTCTGAAATAAGTTATACAGTTCTTTAAATTGCAATATTTTATCAAAAAGGCTGTCAATTCTAATTGAAATAAGATAAGATGAAATTAAATTAAACAGCGACTCGAGTTACAATTTTTTTGGTAACTAAGTATGAACCGAATGCAAACAGTTCAAGTGATGTTTCATTTCTCTTGTTATCTAAACCAAAAAGTGCACAATAATCCAAGATGGTGGTGTAAGCCATTTTTGTGCAAATTCAACATCTTTAAAAAGATATTGAAGATTCTGACATTTTCTCTTAATGATCTGTAAGGTCTAATATTTTAGAAAGCAAATGTTAGCTATTTTAGTATTATCAGATCCCTATGAACTACATGTGCAGGTATATTGTGTCATTTTTGCCAAAGCATTGAACTATGAAATTCACATACTGTTTCACTTAAATTTTACCTGATTCTACGGGAGGTGATCATTTGTGCGTTATTGGAAAATGTTCAGCTATGATATGATTATCACACTTCATACACTTGCAGGTGGTGTGACATTTTAACATATAGAAAACTACTCAATTTCTGTTTGTAGATAGCTATAACTAATAACTATGTTTGTAGATAACTAGGAAATTCTGTCATTAGAAATTTGTGGTAGTTTGATGACACAAAAGCAGATTGCATTCATTTATTTTTAAGGACCATTTCTTTGGAAGGTGATTAGCATTCTTGTGTGTTATTTTGGATAAAACCCACACAAGGTAAACATTCTGTTGAAATTTTATTAAAATAAGTACAAAGAAAAGTTGGCTCAGATGCCAATGGCAATCAATTAGGTTTCAAAATGTTATGGTGGAAAGTAGAGATCAAGTTTATCCTATGTAGGTTGGCCAACTTTAATTTTTTTTCTGGACAACTTACCAATAACTTATGGACAAACAATATTTTTTACAGACATTTTGGAAAACTATAATAAACGATTATGTTTACAAGTGATCCATGTCTGTAGCCTATAATTCTGACATTTGCTGCATTCATAGTAAACTGAAAAATGGTGATACTTACAGTCAAAATAATTCGTATAAGTTTCTTCAGCTTCAAAAATATCACAGACGCCTTAAACTTTCTTTACGGACAGTGCAAAAAAAAATCCCTGTTTTTATGGCCTGTCCTTAAAATTCTGGATGGTTGACAACATCGATCCTATAATGTAAAGGGGGGAAAATCCCATGTGAAGGAAATATATAATAAATAAAGGAAACATAACAGCAGTAGAGTTACATTTAGTTGACAAAAGGGTGAAACTGGATATACCAGTATTGCAAACACAAAGGGGCTTTTGCTGGAGGTGTCAAGCATGGCACCTCAGCCCTTGGACCCTGAGCTTCAAATGGAAATAAATGGTCTGTAACTTGGCAGAATATTTCCAATTTACTGTATCAAGAGGAGTGCGTAGGCATAGGATATTTGAAATGTAAGGACGCAAATTAGTCCAGTCTCAAACAGCAACTTTTAAATGGGCCAGTTTGGGTCATTCTCGAAATATGAGCCTATGGTCAGGACTACTGATGGGCGAACCCCCCAATGTTCGGGATTGGCAGGTTCACCCGAGTTTTTTATAAGGTTCGAGTTCGGGGCCGGAGATGACACAAACTTGAGTCCGAACCCCGAACTTGGACTTTACATATATGGGATGGGGAGGGGGAGCTGTAAAAAAAGCAGAAAATTAATAATAAACATTACAATTATACTTACCTGTACAGCGACAGGTCCTCCCGTCCCGCTGTCTTCTGGCCGAATCTGCTTCCGGGGCCCATTGTAATTACATCTCCTTAAGCTGTTGTTTTTCCAGATTTAATAACTTTGATAACCTGCCTTGGTATTTCAGCTCACACATTCCTCTGATGACATTAGTCACTCTACTCTGAACCCCTTCTCTAGTTCTGATACTTTATTTTATTCTCCAATGGGCCATTTAACTACTTGGAGCTAGAACTGTATTGGGTAATGTTGAGAACCACTAAACTTTTTCTTGAATTAGTTGTAATAAATGTCTTCATTTGAGTTACCTTTTGAAAGTAAATTATGTAGGGAAACTCTAGTAATCACCAAGAGACACGGTTTCTGAGGGGAAGCAAAAAAGACAAAGTACTATGAATCATTATTCCCCATGTCCTCCAAGCCCACCAACAGATCATGTTTAGGAATTCTTTCAGAATGCACAGATCATGGAATTATCACCTGTGCACTACTAAAGAAATCCTGAAAACATGACCTATCGGTGGGCCTTCAGGACTCGAGTTGGAGAACTCGGCTATAAATAACATTTGAGGTGGTTTGATTTTGCAAATTTTGCAACAGGGCTGAGGAGCTTCAAGTTATGGCTCTGCTAACCAATAAATCACCAATACAACAACCAGGTATGTGACACTTTTCCTGCAATCTGCCCTAATCTTCTTATACCATTTTTATGTATTCACTATATATTTCTCAAGTGACAGTAATTAAAATGTATCATACACAAACCTGCTAATGAGATGTGGTCATTTTACCTTTCACAGACTTGGACTGCGCTCCTGTTCTATCACTAGTAAAGATCATCGTAAGTCCATATGGAGTAAAAGAAATTCTTCTTTCTTATTTAAATAGTCATTAAAATCCAAAAAGAGGAAACATTGTGGTAAAGTGGTCCAACAGATCTATGTCCTTCTTTCATTATGTTTTCTCTGTTGGAATTTTAATGGTTGTTTAAATAAAAAAAGACAGAAAGGTACAGCAGTAAGGAGCCCCAATCATAGAACCAACAAGCCAGAAAAATACCTAAAAAAAGTTAATATTTATAAATTAAAAATGATTACCATAATAAGAAGAGCCAAAGTTATAGCTCAAAACGTAAATGCAATATTGCCTGCAATAGGATTACAACCTCTGTGGTCAGGCAGGGTTATTCTAGGCTATAGGTAAGGGCAGATAAGCCCAGCCACTGCTTGCCTATTTACCTGGACCTTCACATTTTGAGCTCTCTCTGTAGTTCTTCCTATTATAGTAATAATTTTTAATTTATAATTAATAACTATATATTTTGTATGGATTTCCTAGCTGGTTGGTTTTCTGCTTAAATAAGATAAAATAATTAGTTCTTTACTCTATAAGGACTTTTGACTATCTTTACTAGTAACTAAAATATCTATGAAAATTAAAGGTGGACTTACACATTGAAACACTGTCAATCAAACATTAATTCACATAATATTTAGTATCCCTGACTTCATGATAAGCAAGGCTGCTCAATTTAGATGAGTGTGCATAAAATCTCTAAGTAGATGGGAGAGTCAGTTTTAGCTAGAGAGGCCTGTAAGTACATGTATTTCTGCACGTATTACTCATACTTGGCACTGAATAAATTGAAATGTTTTGAAAACAATGTTACCATTTTTTTATCACTTGCATATTATTAACATGTCTATATAAAATGTCTGTAGAGATAGTAATATCTATGATTCCACAAATTTTCCTCAAGAAGTTACAATTTCAATGTTGAGAAGTATATTAAATCAACTTATTGAAACCCATTGTTGATGTTTTGAGGATTTATATTGTAGGTTGGTAATTGTTTTACTGTGGCTAGGCAAAATAAAACAAAAATGAACATATACAGCTCTGGCAAAAACTTACAGACCACCACATCAAAACCCTGTCATGGGCAGCCCAATCTCCAGACCTGAACCCCATTGAAAACCTCTGGAATGTAATCAAGAGGATGATGGATAGTCACAAGCCATCAAACAAAGAAGAACTGCTTACATTTTTTCACCAGAAGCAGTTTGAAAAACTGGTGGAAAGCATTCCAAGACGCATGAAAGCTGTGATTAAAAATCATGGTTATTCCACAAAATATTGATTTCTGAACTCTTCCTGAGTTAAAATATTAGTATTGTTGTTTCAAAATGATTATGAACTTGTTATTTTTTGCATTATTTGAAGTCTGAAAGCACTGGGTTTTTTTTATTTTGACCATTTCTCCTATTCAGAAAAAAAATACATTTATTGCTTCAAAATTCGGAGACATGTTGTCAGGAGTTTATAGAATAAAAGAACAATTTACATTTTACTCACAAATATACCTATAAAGAGAAAAATCAGACAAACCGAAAATTTTGCAGTGGTCTCTTAATTTTTGCCAGAACTGTATTTCTTTGTTAACATTTGAATTAAAGTGTGTAAGCCCACTGTCATACCATGGCGACATCTATAGTGGGTCAATAATATTTGGAGTTTGTGGTTTATTTTTATTTTTTTTAGCTTAGCAGGAGGCTACAGCTTTGGTCTCACCTACTTGCTACCAGTTTCTTGTCTGAGACCACATGGAAAGTTTAGTTTTAAAATATCTCTTCACTTGGTGCTGGTATTGTGTGGCATCCAATGTTGCTGTTTTGTAAGGTGATGTGGCCCAGAGTCCTAGGGAACTTCTGTCAGCAGGTGCACGATTGGCGATTATGGATGAGCAGAACTCTACCCAAACATCAACTTGAATACCATACAATTCAATAGGGACCCGAACTTTAGTGCTGTAAAATGGTCATTGTAAACGGACCTCTCTCAACATTCGATCTCTGAATACTAAAACAGACTCCATGTTTGTGGTACGATTCCAGGCACTAGGTGTCTGGCAGGAACCCATATTTTTCAGTTCATGTTCACTCATCTCTATTGGGGATCTGAGTTGGTTTTCTTGAAGGCCTCTGTCTTGTTGTGGCTGTCATGAAGTGCTACACTTTTAAGAGTTGAAAGGAGCCACTATAAAGGTTGACAGACAAGGCAGCGGGCATGTTCACTTGGATCAAAATGTTAATTAAGAACATTATGATCATTTATTAAAAAAAATCTTCCAATCACCACAGTAGAATGTATATTTGGATGGGTAGTTCATGCTGTTATTTTTTCCATAGTTATGTTAATCTTTACAAATCCAATATTATTTTAAAATCTGTTTATTCATTAATTTAAAGTCACATTTAAAATGTCAATATACAACTGATTCAGAATTCTAAAGACCTATTCATGTTAACATGTTCTCCCAAAAAAAACTTTTAATGATATTTTTTTATAAAGTGCCGTCTTCTATTTAAGAGTCTCCAAAAGCCATGGTTGGAAATTGAGCAAAATGCTTTGCAAAAGCAAAATGTTTCCATGCAAACACATACTATATCAGGACATCTTATCACAGGACAATCCTTCTAAATGTAACCTTAATTTTTTTTATTGCAAGTGTTTTTGTTTAACAGCCTTCAGCTCAATCCCGAGCTACGACGACTTGATGGATGAACAGTCTGTATTAAGACTGATCTTGTACAAGCCTAGATAGGTCCACCAGGGTCTTCTTGATAGGTCTTGTAACTGGTTGCTGGTCTTCCTCTTCATTTTGCTCCTTCTATTCTTCTCATCATAATGTCCTTTTCCAGTGACTGCTCTCTTCGTTTGATGTGTCCAAAATAGGCAAGGCGGAGCTTTGTGATCCTTGTTTCGAGTGGCATGTCTCAAGTTTAATATACCTATACATTTCTTGGCATTTGTTTAATGAAAAATAATTCTGAAAACTATATTTTTATTTCTAATAAATATCAGTCAAGTTAACCTAGAGATGTAATAAATTGATGCAAGGGTGCTAAGGGTAATTCTTACTAGGCTTCCCATTTCCAAAGCCAAATGTAGTTCCTTCGAGTGAAAGGTTCATCACTTTAAATAGAACAATAAGTGCTTAGTAATATGATTCATTAAAAAATAAACTCATCGCTATCTATTCATGAAGAGAAATGCAGAGGAAAATAAGGTCATTTCTTTGTGAGTCCGATTATAAAATTGAGGCTGAATTCCTGATCTGTATCTGCTTGCTCCCATTTGAGCCTATTGCTCGTAATGTGATTGACAGAATAAAGTAAATCAAGTCTACTTTTTCACTTATTAATATAATATGAACTGTGAAAAGATTAAAGTCCCATTTACATAACCCGAGATGAAAGGAGGTGAAATATTGTAATTATCTTTTCAAGCTAAATTTGAACTGCAGTTTAAAATTAACCTATGCAAATGAAAGGTTAAACCCAAGTAAAGTGTTGCGTCTGTGAAAAGTATTTTTGCTAGTATAGTTTTATGGCCGCGCAGTTAATTACTACTTAGAACAAAGAAGGACATCAATATTCAGACAAAAAAAATACTAAAACATTTTTTATTGCCAACCTTGTTCTACACAAATGAAATGTGATTTACAAGCTAATGCTGGGTGAATGGGGCATTTCTCAGATTGAATGGTGCTAATTTGAAATGAATTACGCTTCTTTGTATCTTGGTCAAAGTTTAGTTAGTCACACTATAATGTTAAAATTAGTACTGGAACCCTGTATGGAGGAGATGTCAGGTTTTACATATAAAGTGGACTATGAAAACATTACTATATTGATTATTCATTTAATGCGCGAATCAAAAAAGATTTTCGTACTACATCTCAACATAAAGAAATGTGCAATCATGGTTACTTACTTTACCTCTATTTAAAAAGTCTTTGTAAAGCTGTATGGGGGTATCTAGCCCCTCATGCGAAATATGATGCTCCATTAAATTATATATTATGGCTGTGGTGAAGAGCGTTGTATTATGGCATCTGATAGAACGGAACACAATTTTGTTTAAATGGATGAATACCAATTCCATTAGTAAAAAAAAAACTGTATACCTCTATGTTTCATTGAAAGCATACATAGGTACAGCAGAGGAAGAGGAATTCAGCACATCCATCCAGTAATGTATAAAAAATACTCATCTTTATTTGAATCCATTAAAACACGAACGTCCATGGTGACATTCAAAAACTGATGTGTTTCTGGTGAACCTGCCCTTAATCATAGCTTGCTATGATTAAGGGCTGGTTAAGGAGAAACACGACAATTTTTAATGTCGCAATAGATGTTCGTGTTTTAATGGATTGAAAAAAGATGAATATTTTTTATACATTACCAGATGGATGTGCTGAATTCCTCTTCCATATTGCTACACACACCAGCTGAATGCAGCACCCACTGGTAAAGATTATTAGCAAGCAGGGTGAGCTCCTCATTTTCTTCCATACATAGGTTCAGTAGGTCATTACTCTCTCCTCTATATCTCTTTTCCAGCGTTTATATCTTATAGGTCGCACATACAATTTTGATCTGGTTTCCTTGATTTGGTATTTAAACGCCTGTTAATGTCTACCTTCTGTATATTATATTTCTTGTGATCTATTGGTGTTATAGCCATTATTTATTGTTATTTGCACTTATGCTCTTGTAATATTTGGCTACTTATATTGTTACCCTTGTGTTGATATCGTTGTGCCAAGCCTTTTTTTCCCCGGGTGGGGAGTTTGTATTGATCTCCATACATATTCTTCTATGCAGTTCTAATTTTTAGCAAAAACAACTTTCCCCCTTTTTATGCTTTTTAAATGTTCATCATGATCCTTTGTTCACCTTGATTACTTTCGAAAAATTTTTACTAATTTTTACATGCAGGCTGTTTTATACTTTCCATAATTTTGAGTTAATATTACCTCTCATACACTATCAGCCCCTTTCTTTTACAGTAGGACCTTCTAAAAATGTATAGGTGCCTTATTATGGGCTTTGTACATTACAATGTTTTTAGAGGGCAACAATACTCTAATGTGTAAGAAACCTAAACCAATGATCAGAAGTTACACCCAAGTTTCACATAGTTTACCAATTTGATAAATAGCCATAAAAGCCTTTTAATTGGTTTCTAGTCATTAATAAAATGGTACAAAGTTTCAATAAGATTTCTAGTGTGACATTCTTATTAAAGGGCACAAGCTGTTAAGTTCCCACCTCTGCACAGGGGGAATGTTGAACCATCTCCGCTGCGGTCTCCCATTCTTCTCCAGCCACAGTGAAGCCTGCTCAGCAGAGATGTCTGTCCTAGCATCTATCTCAGGATGATACTGGGCAACTGGATACTACTGTTCTTCCAGGCTCTGCCTTTGTATCTAGCGCTGATCAGCGGCGAGCAGATCTTTCTGGGACTAAGTCCTGCTTTTCCCATACTGGGCATGCCAACAGGACGACCTCCCATTGGAGGTCGGGGGTCACATGTGCAGGTCCTGAAGTGGTTCCTATTGGACCACTAGGAAGGTCCTTAACTGCTAAAGCTATAAAAGATTTGCATGGCCGCACAGCCATGCACTAGTATCAACCTATGTTATGAGCTCACAAACAAAAAGAAACAGAAAAGGCCATGTAAAATGGGGATCAATCAGACAGCATGGATTTGTGCAACAAACACAACTTTAATAAGGTGTAACACAGGACATAACCGTTAAAAACATCTAAAAACAATTAGAAACAATGCCTAAAATAAGGCATATGCCTGTATACAAGTAAGAGGGGAAATGGATGTAACACAGGTGTACAGATAATCCTCAGACTCCTATATGGACAGCATATTTAACGGTACATATACCATATACACAAACACATGGAACCTGTATAAGTCACATATTAAGAGAATAGTGGGTACTGAGGTACACAAATAAGAGGTGCATGCAGTATAACAACTGCAACCTGCGATGACGTCACGGCTTGTGATTGGTCGCGTGAGCGGTCACATGAGCGGTCAAGCGACCAATCACAAGCCGCGACATCATCGAAGGTCCTAAACTCCTCATTCTTAGGAACGGAGGCTGCCGGTTACATCGGTAAGGTCCAGGGGCCGCCGGACGGGTGAGTATATCCATATTTTTTAGTTTCCTCTCCTTCAGACCCTGGGAACCATCCAGGATACCTTCCAATACTTGTGTCCCATTGACTTGCATTGGTATCGGGTATCGGTATTGACGATATCCGATATTTTTTGGATATCGGCCGATACCATCCGATACCGATACCTTTGAGTATCGGAAGGTATCGCTCAACACTAGTAGTCACACAACTGTTAAGTTACAGAATTCTCCCGCCATCCCAAAGTCACATACAACCTGAGTGCCAAAGTATCAAACCCACATGTATATGTGTACTCCCCGAAGGTGGGCCAGACCCAGGGGAGACACACAATGTCAGAGTAGCAGCACTGATAGACGAGTGCAAAATGCATAGCATTTTACTGATATAAAAATCTGCAACAGAAATTTTTTTAGCATACACTGCGTGAGAATAGCTAGTAAACGTAAATTGCACAAGACACTAACCCCCAAGTTGTTATTACATATCGATTATAGAGAAGGAACCATAGACCTGGGAGAGGGGAAGAACCCAATTCTCGCCAAGCCACTTGGCACACAAAAATCACTGAAGTACAGAAAGGCGAGTATACGTTGTCAACAAGCATAATTTCTAAAGAGCCGAATAAAATACCAGGGAGCTACATATGCTGTCCATATAGTTCAATTGAGTAATGAGGACCCCTGGATAGAAATGAAGGCACAGTGTCTGAACATCACAGATATCAAATTTAAAGATTCAGATACCCTTAGGAAAGACTGTATGGGGGCTGGAATGGAATAGCTGTGCATAATCCAACCATCACACAGAATCATGTGCATTTATAAAAGCCAGTGGACAGCAAGTCCTCATTTAGGCCCATCGAGGCCACACAGTTCAAGTCAAAGATCCACTTTGATTCACGTCTGAGTAGTTCTGAGGTGATGTTACCACCTCTGATGTTTATGGGGACCTTATCCAGGCCCAAGATCCTAGTTCCATTCCAAAGCGAATTGTGCTCCATCAGATAAGGTAAGGGTCGTAAAGAACGTAAGGGTCTTTCCTTTCGTTTTGTCTCTCATTGCCGTTGTAATGTTCGAAAAATGTTGCTGGATTCTTTTCCTCAGTTCTTGCATGGTTTGCCCCACGTAGACCTTTGGGCATGGACACACCAAGGCATAGACAAGATTTTTGGTCTTACAATTAAAGTACGCTCTGGGGGCAATCTGCAAAGGCAAAGAGGGTAACATAGCATTAGTGTCTCCAGCTGTGAAAGGGCAGATGTTACAATTACCGCACGGGAAGGTGCCACGAAGGCGAAATCCACTATTTGTGCTCACAGTGGGACGTTGAAAGTGGCTATGGCTAAGGCAATCTTTGAGATTTTTGGCTCTCCTGGCTATCAGGTTGGGCCTAGGCGAGATATGTGGTACCAACCTTGATTCGCTCAATAGCAGACCCCAATACCTAGACAAAATATTACGTATGTCATGCCATTGGTTGTTAAATGATGTTATTATCCCCAATGGTCTACCTGAGGTCCTAGCCCGGGGACACAATAAATTGGCCCTATCTTGATCTCTAGCCGCAATGTAGGCGCGCGAGATTACCTTTCTTGGATATCCTCTTTTCTCTAAACCTTGAGGTCAATTCACGAGAGTGTTTCAAGAAGTCCTCTTGCCGGGTACATTTTCTCCTGACTCTATAGAACTGTCCCTTCGGTATCCCTTCTTTTAACTGCTGTGGGTGAAAGCTGGAGAAATGCAACAAGCTATTAGTTGCCGTAGACTTCCGATATTAGCTTGTAGTGATTTTGGAGTCCCTCAGGCTGAGTTTTAGATCAAGAAATTCGATCTGTTTGTGACATGTGCGAATGAGGCGGATATTCCAAGGATTGTCATTTAGGGTCCCGATGAAGTGTTGGCATTCATCCAGGGTGCCTGTCCAGAGGAATAAAACGTCATCAATATAGTGTAGCCATTTAATAACATGTAAAGAGAATCCCTCCAGACAGTACACCCTGGTAGTCTCCCACCAACCTAAAAAAAGGTTGGCATAAGACGGAGCACATCAGGCACGCATGGCTGTCCCCCTCACTTGCCTGTAATAAGCATGATCGAAAATGAAGTAGTTTTGGTCCAGGATGAACCTAAGAAGGTCCAAAAGAAAAGAGTCCTGCCTTCTGTCCCCAGATGTGTTTTGATCGAGGAAATAGGACACGGCTTGCGTCCCCAGATCATGTCCTATACAGGTGTAGAGTGACTCTACATCTAGAGTCACTAGCCAAGTTCCAATGGGGACTACCAAATCCTGCACCTGTTGTATCAAGAAAGTGGAGTCTTTGACAAACGATTGAAGAGAGGCGACCAGAGGCTGCAGGAAGAAATCAACATAAATGCACGGTCTTTCCAATAACCCATCTATCCCAGATATTATATTCCTAACCAGGGGAGCTGCAAGGGACTTGTGCACCTTTGGGAGCATATAAAAGGTAGGAATTTTGGGATGGCCATTAAACATGAAGTCCCTTTCTCATTTATTAATGATGTTAAACGTAAAAGCGGCCTCCAAAAGACAAAGTAGTTTAGCCTGGAAAACATCAGAGGGGTCAGAGGGAGGAATCTGATAACAGTCTCGATTTAGTAATTGACGTCTGGCTTCCTGCAAGTATAGATCTATTGGCCAGATAACCAAATTTCCCCCCTTATCCGCCTCTCGAATGACAAATTCCCGGTTGGAACCCAGACTGGCAATAGCAGCCTGCTCAGCCTTACTGATATTTCTGCCCCTGTGTGGGTCCAGTTTCAATTGCTGTACCTCACGGACCACAACATTAAAAAAGTTTTGTACCACTGGAAAAAGTGAAAATGCAGGACTAGCTTGTGAAGGCAACCTACCAGTGAACCTTCTCCTAGGACAACTCTCATCTCCACCCTCAAGCAGGTCTAAAAGGTCTCTGAGGACCAATCTATCAGCTATAGGATGATCATCCAAAATGGATGGTTGATGGAATAACAGCTTGAAGGTGAGTTGTCTGCAAAACAGGTAGACATCTTTTATCACAGTAAATTTATCAAGTCCGACAAACCTTTTTCCAGAACCCTGATTTCCAGTTCAGAAAGAACGTATTTGGACAAGTTAAGGATCTGCAGCTTACCAGGCTCCTCCCCAGGTTCCACCGGGACGTCTAGGGCTAGTACTTCTTGTTCGATCGAGTCTCCCGCTTGTAACGAGGGGACCAGGCTCTGTAGTTCTGAGAGTACTTTTTTTGGGCCGTATCTCCTCCTACGGCCCCTCCTGTTGCGCCTTCGATGTCGCTCAGTTCGGAAGATAAAAAATCGTCACTTGATGGCTGGTCATGAGTAGTAGTGGTGGTTCCTTCAGTGGATACCTTGTTACCACTAGACCTCTTGTTACCTCTGTGTACCCATTTAAAGGCCCATCCATGTTTGAAATCAAGCTGGTCCCTTCTGAATTTTGACTTCTTTCTATCAATAACATCCTTCTCAAAGGCATCAATCGTAGATTTCAATTGAACCTGAAAAGGTTCCACCACAGTTTTTTTGTCAAATTTATCCAATTTCCCTTCACATGTCTTAATTTTATCTTTCAGAGAATCCAAAACACCCCGGTCATGTGTTAACAGCATATCAATAATAACGTTGGAACAGGTCAATAGACCAGTTTCCCAGATCTTTTGAAATTCCTCATCGGCCTCCCAGGCTGGAAAAATTTGTACCCTGAGGCCCCTAGGAATTATCCCAACCTTTTTGTACTCCTCCAATGTTTTCACATTCCACCACGGTTTAGTCAAAGACTTATGTAAGTTAGTTAGCTCTCTATGTTATGAGCTCAGCGCCAGTGTGGTCATGTTTGCATGTGGTCAGGGTTTGCTGAAATAAGCCCCTAGAATACCGGCACCTCCAGTGAGGAGTTTTGTGTTTGTGGATTCAGGTCTGGTGTATAGCCACTAGAATTCCGGCTCCACCAGAGAGGAGCTGTGTGTATGCTATATTGACTGCATGACCACTATCTGCTCTATTAGGTAGCTGTGTTCCCCCTGTGAGGTTAACAGGGCACAGCGTTCTCTTTTCCTGCGAATCTGTGAATTAACAGAGTTTGTTTATACCGCCATATAGTTCCGTCTTTACTAGCAGCAGGTTCTCTCCTGCACGGTGGACCCCGGGTTGCGAACGCACCTACTACTTCTAATATATATATTCGGTGCGTTCCGCCAACCCTAACACAAGCTGTCTTAATTATACTGAGGGCTAATACATTTTTATTATCAACTATAATTAGGTTTTCCAAGATGAATCAAGCTGCAGCTTAGTCCCATATCTTAAAGTGGACCACTAGTGACTACAGATGAGCAAATACTTTTGATTGGAATTGAATTCTACATTTGCCAAAATGTGATTTTTCTGTCACTCACTTCCACGTGGATTAAGCATTCTTACCATAAAAGGCCATCAAAATGTTAAAACATTTTTAAAAATCCTTATACTTACCTTTCCACTCACCTCTCTGACCCCTCCATGTAACTCATACAGTCCTCGCATTTTTAGATCATCGTGTTTAGCGCTACATTTCCTGGGTTTCTCACGCTAGGCCAGGACTTCCAGCTTTAATGAGGGCCTGGGAGGAATCCGCAAAATGTATTATTATTTATTATGCTTTATAGCGCCATCATATTCTGTAGCACGTTTCATACATTATCATCACTGTCCCCATTGGTGCTCAAAATCTAAATCTCCTATCAGTATGTCTTTGGAGTGTGAGAGGAAACCAAAGAATCTGGAGGAAATCCACACAAACATGGGGAGAACATACCAATTCCTTGAAGATGTTGTCTTTGGTGGGATTTGAACCCAGGACCCCAGTGCTTCAAAGCAACAGTACACACCACTGAGCCACCACAAGCACGTGAAAAGTCATGGTGTCATAATGTCATAGAGTATGCCAAGATCTTACGTGCACATATGTAGAACCCTCCCAGGGCTCTTCAAAGCCAGAAGTAATGGTCCAGTACAAAAGGCAAGGGAATTTCAGCTCAAACAGTGGTGACCTGAAAATGTGGCAAGGACCAAATGGCTGATGATGAGACGTAGAGGTGCCAGTGTTTTTTTTATTTTCTACATCTTATGTTCATTATGCTCTTTTGTCTGGACAATGTGAAGAGAATAATAAGGGACATTAATAAATCAACATTAATAATAAATAAGGGATTTTAATTTCTTTGAAAACTCAGGACAAAAAGGAGAATTTAAATTTTGTCTGATCCACTCACCCCTACTAGTGACTGCTATGACTTCCTTATCTGAAAAGTAGTTCAAATATTTTGTTTCAGCTTTGTATATATATATATATATATATATATATATATATATATATATATATATATATATATATATATATATATATATATATATATATATATTCTACAATTCTAGAATATCAAGCTTGTAAAGTGATTGTAAAGCATATTGTTTCTCAGTGAAAAGGGCAACATAATTTTTACCTAATTGAGAGGTCCTATGTACGTCTTCAAAGATCTGCTGCAGATACCTCTGAATGGTAGATTCTGTTCCCCTGAAAGGAAAATCATTGAGCATGGAAATGTAACACCCTAGATTGTTCTTTTCTCTGACACTACTTGTCGGTGGGTAGCCAGTTAGTCCTATTAAGATTGGCTAATATGTATATGGCACCTATAGTTGTCAGGTGGCTCTTCCCTGTAGACACAGAAGCAGAAGTTCCTAGATCACCGTGATATATGCTCATTAATATTGATGTCTGAATAGGCTGGATTGTCAAGAAATATTTAAACATGGTGATATAAAGAGTTATCAGCATAAAAAATAAATAACAAGAAATAAAATAGAAAAACTGCTGTCAAAATAGCTTTTCCTAAACATCGCCTGCTTCTTTGTGATGTTCTTAGAAAGAAAAATGATTTGTTAATTCTTTGTTTTGACCACAAGTGATGAGAGAGTATACTCGTTACTTGGGTTTTCCC
Source organism: Ranitomeya variabilis (assembly GCF_051348905.1). Classification (NCBI taxonomy): domain Eukaryota; kingdom Metazoa; phylum Chordata; class Amphibia; order Anura; family Dendrobatidae; genus Ranitomeya; species Ranitomeya variabilis. The sequence continues at coordinate 1,078,172,937 of NC_135232.1, read as the reverse complement.
GAGCATGCTCGGGTGTCCTTCGAGTATTTTGGCATGCTCGGAGATTTCATTTTTGGCAATGCAGCTGCATGATTTGCAACTGCTAGACAGCCTGAATACATGTGGGGATTGCCTGTGTGTTAGGGAATCCCCACATGTATTCAGGCTGTCTAGCAGCTGCAAATCACGCAGCTATGTCGACAAAAACGAAATCTCCGAGCATGCCAAAATACTCGGAGGACACCCGAGCATGCTCGGGAAAACCTGAACAACGAGTATACTCGCTCATTACTATTGACCACTCAAATAGCTTAAACCAATCATCTAGTTCCTCATTATAAGAATTAATTCACACATTTATGAAGCACAGACTGTTTTCAGATCATAATACCGGGAACGACAGTGGGCCTTCTAACATGAGCAAACTATCTTAATGGCAGCTCAGGTCAGGAGATTCCCCCAACCGGCTGAGTATAATGATCTGTCTTGAACAGTCTTCATGGATGTGTGCATTAGTCCTTACAGAGAACTTTCATATTATTTAATAAAGCTGCCCACATTTAAAACATCAACATCTCCTGGAATTGAGATCCGCCTTGTCACGTTTGGAAGGCCCCTAACGTACCTAAACATTGAAACCCCCCACAAGTGACACCATTTTTAAAGTAGAACCCTTAAGGTACTTATCTTGATGTGAGGTGAGCACTTTGAACCGCCATGTACTTCACAAAAGTTTAAAACGCAGAACCTTGAAAATAAAAAATCTTTTTTTTTCCTCAAAAATTATTTTTTAGCCTGCAAATTATTATTTTCACAAGGGTAACAGGAGAAATTGGACCCCAAAAGTTGCTGTCCAGTTTGTCCTGAGTACGCCAATACCCCATATGTGGGAGGACTACTGTTTGGGCACAAATTTGGGTTCAGAAGGGAAGTAGTGATGTTTTAAAATACAGACTTTGATGGAATGGTCTGTGAGCATCATGTTGCGTTTACAGAGCCCCTGATGTGCCTAAACAGTAGAAACCCCTCACAAGTGACCCCATTTTTGAAACTAGACCCCCCAAGGAGCTTATCCAGATGTGCCCACCAGTGCTTCACAGAAGTTTATAATGTAGAGCGGTGAACCAAAAAATCATATTTTTTGCACAAAAATAATCTTATCACCCCAAAATTTGTACTTTCACAAGGGTAACAGGAGAAATTGGACCCCAAACGTTGTTGTGCAATTTGTCCTGAGTACTCTTATTCCCTATATGGGGGGGGACCACTGTTTGGGCACATGGCAGAGCTCAGAAGGGAAGGAGCGCCGTTTTGGAATGCAGACTTTGATAGAATGGTCTGCGGGCGTGATGTTGCGTTTGCAGAGCCCCTGATGTGCCTAAACAGTAGAAACCCCCCACATGTGATGCCATTTTGGAATCTAGACCCCCAAAGGAACTTATCAAGATGTGTTGTGTGAACTTTGAACTCCCAAGTTGTTGTGAATTTGGATTCTGGGCTCCCCCGGTGGCTACTGGTGGAATTGAACTGGTGTCTTCATCTTCTCTGTTCACCTGTTCCCATCAAGATGTGGGAGTCGCTATATAACCTTGCTGCTCTGTTAGTTGCTTGCCGGTCATCAATGTTATCAGAAGCCTCTCTGTGCTTGTTCCTGCTCCTAGACAACTACTAGATAAGTTGGACTCTTGTCCATGTTTGTTTTTGCATTTTGTTCCAGTTCACAGCTGTAGTTTCGTTACTGTGTCTGGAAAGCTCTTGTGAACGGGAATTGCCACTCTGGTGTTATGAGTTAATGCCAGAGTTTTAAAGTAATTTCTGGATGGTGTTTTTGATAGGGTTTTCAGCTGACCATGAAAGTGTCCTTTCTGTCTTCTGCTATGTAGTAAGTGGACCTCAAATTTGCTAAACCTATTTTCATACTACGTTTGTTATTTCATCTCAACTCACCGCCAATACATGTGGGGAGCCTCTGTCTCCTTTCGGGGTATTTCTCTAGAGGTGAGCTAGGACTAATATTTTCCTCTGCTAGCTTTATTTAGTCCTCCGGCTGGGCTGGGCATCTAGAATCAACGTAGGCATGCTACCCGGCCACTGCTAGTTGTGCGTTAGGTTTAGTTCATGGTCAGCTCAGTTCCCATCTTCCAAGAGCTAGTTCCTATATATGCTTATGCTATGTTCTCTTGCCATTGAGATCATGACAGTTTGACCGGCCCGCAAAGTGTTAATTGTTTGGGCTGAAGCAGGAGAAAAAGAAGTGTTGAAGGGAATTTTTTTTTTTTTTCCCCTCAGAGTTTTGCTGCCTAGCCCTTAATTGCTGTCTAGCTGCTTCTTACCTCCTCTTAACCCTTGAATGGCTCTGTGTCCACCTGTTTGTAATGGATCTTCAGAGTGTAACTGCAGGTTTGAATAATCTCGCCACGAAGGTACAAAATTTGCAAGATTTTGTTTGCCATGCACCTGTATCTGAGCCGAGAATTCCTTTGCCGGAATTTTTCTCGGGGAATAGATCCGGGTTTCAGAATTTTCGAAATAATTGCAAATTATTTTTGTCTCTGAAATCTCGCTCTGCCGGAGACCCTGCACAGCAGGTCAGGATTGTGATTTCCTTGCTCCGGGGCGACCCTCAAGACTGGGCTTTTTCATTGACACCAGGGGATCCTGCGTTGCTCAATGTGGATGCGTTTTTTCTGGCCTTGGGGTTGCTTTATGACGAACCTCATTTGGAGCTTCAGGCAGAAAAAACTTTGATGTCCCTATCTCAGGGGCAAGATGAAGCGGAAATTTACTGCCAAAGATTCCGTAAATGGTCTGTGCTTACTCAGTGGAATGAGTGCGCCCTGGCGGCGACTTTCAGAGAGGGTCTCTCTGATGCCATTAAGGATGTTATGGTGGGGTTCCCTGTGCCTGCGGGTCTGAATGAGTCCATGACAATGGCTATTCAGATCGATAGGCGTTTGCGGGAGCGCAAACCAGTGCACCATCTGGCGGTGTCCACTGAGAAGTCGCCAGAGAGTATGCAGTGTGATAGAATTCTGTCCCGAAGCGAGCGGCAGAATTTTAGACGGAAAAATGGGTTGTGTTTCTATTGTGGTGATTCTACTCATGTTATATCAGCATGCTCTAAGCGCACTAAAAAGCTTGGTAAATCTGTTTCCATTTGCACCTTACCGTCTAAATTTATTCTATCTGTGACCCTGATTTGCTCTTTGTCATCTATTACCACGGACGCCTATGTCGACTCTGGCGCCGCTTTGAGTCTTATGGATTGGTCCTTTGCCAAACGCTGTGGGTATGATTTAGAGCCTTTGGAGACTCCTATTCCTCTGAAGGGGATTGACTCCACCCCATTGGCTAATAATAAACCACAATACTGGACACAAGTAACTATGCGTATTAATCCGGATCACCAGGAGATTATTCGCTTTCTGGTGCTGTATAATCTACATGATGATTTGGTGCTAGGATTGCCTTGGCTGCAATCTCACAACCCAGTCCTCGACTGGAGAGCTATGTCTGTGTTGAGCTGGGGATGTAAGGGGGCTCATGGGGATGTACCTGTGGTTTCCATTTCATCATCCATTCCCTCTGAAATTCCTGAGTTCCTGTCTGACTATCGTGACGTCTTTGAAGAATCCAAGCTTGGTTCGTTACCTCCGCACCGAGAGTGCGATTGTGCCATAGATTTAATCCCGGGTAGTAAATACCCAAAGGGTCGTTTATTTAATCTGTCTGTGCCTGAACATGCTGCTATGCGAGAATATATAAAGGAGTCCTTGGAAAAGGGACATATTCGTCCATCGTCATCTCCCTTAGGAGCCGGTTTTTTCTTTGTGTCAAAAAAAGACGGCTCTTTGAGACCATGTATTGATTATCGGCTTTTGAATAAAATCACTGTTAAATATCAATACCCATTGCCGTTGCTGACTGATTTGTTTGCTCGCATAAAGGGGGCCAAGTGGTTCTCTAAGATTGACCTTCGTGGGGCGTATAATTTGGTGCGAATCAGGCAGGGGGATGAGTGGAAAACCGCATTTAATACGCCCGAGGGCCACTTTGAGTATTTAGTGATGCCTTTTGGTCTTTCTAATGCTCCGTCAGTTTTCCAGTCCTTTATGCATGATATTTTTCGCGATTATTTGGATAAATTTATGATTGTGTATCTGGATGATATTCTGATTTTTTCGGATGACTGGGACTCTCATGTCCAGCAAGTCAGGAGGGTTTTTCAGGTTTTGCGGTCTAATTCTTTGTGTGTGAAGGGTTCTAAGTGTGTTTTTGGGGTACAGAGGATTTCCTTTTTGGGATATATTTTTTCCCCCTCTTCCATTGAAATGGATCCTGTCAAGGTTCAAGCTATTTGTGATTGGACGCAGCCCTCTTCTCTTAAGAGTCTTCAGAAATTTTTGGGCTTTGCTAACTTTTATCGTCGATTTATTGCTGGTTTTTCGGATATTGCTAAGCCATTGACCGATTTGACTAAGAAGGGTGCTGATGTTGCTGATTGGTCCCCTGATGCTGTGGAGGCCTTTCGGGAGCTTAAGCGCCGTTTTTCCTCTGCCCCTGTGTTGCGTCAGCCTGATGTTGCTCTACCTTTTCAGGTTGAGGTCGACGCTTCTGAGATCGGAGCTGGGGCAGTGTTGTCGCAGAAAAGTTCTGACTGCTCCGTGATGAGGCCTTGTGCCTTCTTTTCCCGTAAATTTTCGCCCGCTGAGCGGAATTATGATGTTGGGAATCGGGAGCTTTTGGCCATGAAGTGGGCTTTTGAGGAGTGGCGCCATTGGCTTGAGGGGGCCAGACATCAGGTGGTGGTATTGACTGACCACAAAAATTTGATTTATCTTGAGACCGCCAGGCGCCTGAATCCTAGACAGGCGCGCTGGTCATTATTTTTCTCTCGGTTTAATTTTGTGGTGTCATACCTACCGGGTTCTAAGAATGTTAAGGCGGATGCCCTTTCTAGGAGTTTTGAGCCTGACTCGCCTGGTAACTCTGAGCCCACAGGTATCCTTAAGGATGGAGTGGTATTGTCAGCCGTTTCTCCAGACCTGCGGCGGGCCTTGCAGGAGTTTCAGGCGGAGAGACCTGATCGTTGCCCACCTGATAAACTGTTTGTTCCTGATGATTGGACCAGTAGAGTCATCTCTGAGGTTCATTCTTCTGCGTTGGCAGGTCATCCTGGCATTTTTGGTACCAGGGATTTGGTGGCAAGGTCCTTCTGGTGGCCTTCCCTGTCACGAGATGTGCGAGGCTTTGTGCAGTCTTGTGACGTTTGTGCTCGGGCCAAGCCTTGTTGTTCTCGGGCTAGTGGATTATTGTTGCCCTTGCCTATTCCTAAGAGGCCTTGGACGCACATCTCGATGGATTTTATTTCAGATCTGCCTGTTTCTCAGAAGATGTCTGTCATCTGGGTGGTGTGTGACCGTTTTTCTAAGATGGTCCATTTGGTTCCTCTGCCCAAGTTACCTTCTTCTTCCGAGTTGGTTCCTCTGTTTTTTCAAAATGTTGTTCGTTTGCATGGTATTCCTGAGAATATCGTTTCTGACAGAGGGACCCAATTCGTGTCTAGATTTTGGCGGGCATTCTGTGCTAGGATGGGCATAGATTTATCTTTTTCGTCCGCTTTCCATCCTCAGACGAATGGCCAGACCGAGCGGATTAATCAGACCCTGGAGACATATCTGAGGTGTTTTGTGTCTGCTGACCAGGATGATTGGGTTGCTTTTTTGCCATTGGCGGAGTTCGCTCTCAATAATCGGGCCAGCTCTGCCACTTTGGTGTCCCCGTTTTTCTGTAATTCGGGGTTTCATCCTCGATTTTCCTCTGGTCAGGTGGAATCTTCGGATTGTCCTGGAGTGGATGCTGTGGTGGAGAGATTGCATCAGATCTGGGGGCAGGTGGTGGACAATTTGAGGTTGTCCCAGGAGAAGACTCAGCTTTTTGCCAACCGCCACCGTCGTGTTGGTCCTCGGCTTTCTGTTGGGGATTTGGTGTGGTTGTCTTCTCGTTTTGTCCCTATGAGGGTCTCTTCTCCTAAGTTTAAGCCTCGGTTTATCGGCCCGTATAAGATATTGGAGATTCTTAACCCTGTTTCCTTCCGTTTGGACCTCCCTGCATCCTTTTCTATTCATAACGTTTTTCATCGGTCATTATTGCGCAGGTATGAGGTACCGGTTGTGCCTTCCGTTGAGCCTCCTGCTCCGGTGTTGGTTGAGGGTGAGTTGGAGTACGTTGTGGAGAAAATTTTGGACTCTCGTGTTTCCAGACGGAGACTCCAGTATCTGGTCAAGTGGAAGGGATACGGCCAGGAGGATAATTCTTGGGTGAATGCATCTGATGTTCATGCCTCCGATCTGGTTCGTGCCTTTCATAGGGCCCATCCTGATCGCCCTGGTGGTTCTGGTGAGGGTTCGGTGCCCCCTCCTTGAGGGGGGGGTACTGTTGTGAATTTGGATTCTGGGCTCCCCCGGTGGCTACTGGTGGAATTGAACTGGTGTCTTCATCTTCTCTGTTCACCTGTTCCCATCAAGATGTGGGAGTCGCTATATAACCTTGCTGCTCTGTTAGTTGCTTGCCGGTCATCAATGTTATCAGAAGCCTCTCTGTGCTTGTTCCTGCTCCTAGACAACTACTAGATAAGTTGGACTCTTGTCCATGTTTGTTTTTGCATTTTGTTCCAGTTCACAGCTGTAGTTTCGTTACTGTGTCTGGAAAGCTCTTGTGAACGGGAATTGCCACTCTGGTGTTATGAGTTAATGCCAGAGTTTTAAAGTAATTTCTGGATGGTGTTTTTGATAGGGTTTTCAGCTGACCATGAAAGTGTCCTTTCTGTCTTCTGCTATGTAGTAAGTGGACCTCAAATTTGCTAAACCTATTTTCATACTACGTTTGTTATTTCATCTCAACTCACCGCCAATACATGTGGGGGGCCTCTGTCTCCTTTCGGGGTATTTCTCTAGAGGTGAGCTAGGACTAATATTTTCCTCTGCTAGCTTTATTTAGTCCTCCGGCTGGGCTGGGCATCTAGAATCAACGTAGGCATGCTACCCGGCCACTGCTAGTTGTGCGTTAGGTTTAGTTCATGGTCAGCTCAGTTCCCATCTTCCAAGAGCTAGTTCCTATATATGCTTATGCTATGTTCTCTTGCCATTGAGATCATGACACCAAGTGTTTCACTAAAGTTTATAATGCAGAACCGTGAAAATAAAAAATAGTTTTTTTCCACATAAATTATTTTTTGCCCGTAATTTTTTATTTTCCCCAGGGCAACAGGAGAAATTGGACCCAAAAAGTTATTGTCCAATTTGTCCTGAGTACGCTGATACCCCATATGTGGGACAAAAATACTGTTTGGGCACACATCGGGGCTCGAAAGGGAAGTAGTGATGTTTTGGAATCCAGTCTTTTATGGAATGGTCTGCGGGTGTCAAATTGTGTTTGCAGAGCCCCTGATGGGCCTAAACAGTAGAAACCCCCACAAGTGACCCCATTTTGGAAACTAGAACCCCAAAGAACTTATCTAGATGTGTGGTGAGCACTTTGAACTCCCAAGTGCTTCAAAGAAGTTTATAACACAGAGCCGTCAAAATAAAAAATCATTTTTTCCACAAAAATGATTTTTTTTTAGCCCCTAATTTTTTATTTTCCCAAGGGTAACAGGAGAAATTGGACCCCAAAAGTTGTCCAATTTCTCCTGAGTGTGCTGATGCCCCATATTTGGGGGTAAACAACTGTTTTGGCACACGGCAGAGCTCAGAAAGGAGGGAGCACCATTTGACTTTTTGAATGCAAAATCGTCTGGAATCAATTATGGTGCCATGTCGCGTTTGGAGACCCCCTGATGTACCTAAACAGTGGAAACTTCCCAATTCTAACTCCAACCCTCACCCCAACACACACCTAACCCTAATCTGAATGCTAACCATAACCCTAATTACAACCCTAACCCCAAAACACCCCGAACCCTAATCCCAACCCTAACCCTAATCCCAACCCTAACCCTAATCCCAACCCTAATCCCAACATACCCTAACTCTAATCCCAACCATAACCCTAACCACAAACCTAACCCTAATCCCAATCCTAACCCTAATTCAAACCCTAATCCCAAACCTAACTCTAACTCTAACCCCTAAATCTAATCTCAACCATAACCCTAACCACAAACCTAACCCTAATCCCAATCCTAATTCAAACCCTAATCCCAACCCTAACCCTAAACCCATCACTAATCCCAACAGTAACCCTAATCCCAACCCTAATCCCAACCCTAATCCCTACCCTAACTCTAATCCCAATCACAACCCTAATTCCAACCCTAACCCTAATTCCAACACTAACCCTAATCCCAACCCTAATCCTAATCCCAACTCTAACCCTAATTTTAGCCCCAACCCTAACTTTAGCCCAACCATAACCCTAATTGGAAAATGGAAATAAATATATTTTAATAATATTCTTCATTTTTATATAGCGCTGCAGCGATTTACAGTTTGCACACATTATCATCACTGTCCCTGATAGGGCTCACAATCTAGATTCCCTATCAGTATGTCTTTGGAATGTGGGAGGAAACCCAGAGGAAACCCATCAAACACGGGGAGAACATACAAACTCCTTGCAGATGTTGTCCTTGGTGGGATTTGAACCCAGGCCCCCAGTGCTGCAAGGCTGCAATGCTATCCAATGAGCCACCATGCTACCCCGGAGAAAATCCAACTCTGGGGGGTGCTATACACTTTTTCCACAGTGGTTTATGTACCCTTAACTACCGCTGGTAAAAGGTGTATCGCGGTCATTAAGGAGTTAAACTGTAAGAACCAAACTTGAGGAGGGCAAAAACACTTAGTTCTAAACAGGAAGTTTTCCCATGGTTAAAGTTTGCACTTCATGACACTAACTGGGAGCAAATAACTGTCAGATAGAAATAGGAACACAAATGATATATGGGATTAGCTATGGTAAATGAGATTGGTATCTTTCTCAATGCTAATTGTTTTACCTTGAAAAAGGCACCAGTTTGGCGCCGTAACAGAAAAAATAAAAATAAAAAAAAATTGTGGAACTTTTTTGGAACTCAAAAGGCTTCTCATTTACAGCAACAGTGCCTGTTCAAGCTAATATCGTCCTCCTCTACCATTAGTAATCTGGAATAAGTTATGTTACTCCAGCCACTGTGCCGCAGTAGCAGTTAGACTTGTCTACAGATGTTAGGCTTTTACACATCACCAGGTGAGCGCATACTCCCATCTTTGACCATCCTTGTCAGGTTATACAGCTCTATGTATGTGCCCTTTTGTCCTCCAAAAAGTTAAATGATAAATGGGAATTGTTTTAAAGGTAGTTTGGTTCATCACAGCATGGCAAATGTTTCACTGAACCTTCCCACCTCTCTATTTCCATCCTTCTCTGGCTCTATAAAGTCAGAGCTGTCAATTAAAGAATGGGGGTTTAGTGTTGGACTGCGGTGCCAATGGCCCACCAGAAAACAACTCCAGGGCCCCACTTTTCAGCTACATGCAAACATGACATTATCCTCAATCACAAATTTATATAACAATGAACGGGGTAGATTGTTACATGAATAAGATGCCGCCTTTGTCCGTACATAGTAATCCAAGTATATTGTGCCTAGTTCTGCTCCAACTTGTAGGCTTTTATTTTTGCCCTTTTGAAAAGTTTTATTAAATCTTACTTTGAAAGTTACCAGGATGTGGTTACTGCTGCCCAAGTGCTCTTGGAACTGCCGATCTGATGCCATATCTATTCTATTTGATGAGATTAGATACAGTACATCAAATTATCTCCTCTGTTTGGCTAATCAACCAAATGAATAAGATAATTGTCTTGGATTGTGGAAGAAAACTTCCATCATTTAGCACAATTGCCAGACTCTGAGTACTAATTAATGTCCCTTATAATAAGTATATTGTCGCAGCTGTCATCAATGTTTTCAGCACATGTCTTGAAGAGAAGCAAAACTTTTTTTAAATGTAGTCCGGATATATTTTTTAATAGGGTTTTATTACCATATTTTGCCTCCTTAGTCTTAGACACATTACCAAGTGCTTGGATCCAGATGCCATATCTCATGAAGAATTCTCCTAACAGTGAATGCAGCCGGAGAAGCTCTTTTGCTTTCTCCTTGTACATAGCAGCCACAGTAACTGAAGTGCAAGAGTCGGGGTTGCTAACTTTAACCTTTAATTTTTCTGGACTCCTCATAAAATCATGAACGGACAACTTTTTCTTACAGACACATTAGGGAACCATAATACACCATGTTCCAAATTATTATGCAAATTATATTTTTCCTGGATTTTCCTAAATGGTTGGTGCAAATGACAGTCAGTCTAATAAAATTCATCACCTGTTAGAGTATACATCAAATTTTATTGAAGAAACCTCCCAATGATAACAGTATAAACTACAAATGAATAAAAACTCAAAATGCACTGTTCTAAATTATTAGGCACAGTAGAATTTCTAAACATTTGATATGTTTTAAAGAACTGAAAATGCTCATTAGTGGAATTTGCAGCATTAGGAGGTCACATTCACAGAACAAAAAAAGCTATTTAACTCCAAAACATCCTAACAGGCCAAGTTACATGTTAACATAGGACCCTTCATTGATATCACCTTCACAATTCTTGCATCCATTGAACTTGTAAGTTTTTGGAGAGTTTCTCCTTGTATTTATTTGCATGAAGTCAGAATCGCCTCCCAGAGCTGCTGTTTTGATGTGAACTGCCTCCCACCCTCATAGATCTTTTGCTTGATGATACTCCAAAGGTTCTCTATAGGGTTGAGGACAGGGGAAGATGGTGGCCACACCATGAGTTTATCTCCTTTTACACCCATAGCAGCCAATGACTCAGAGATATTCTTTGCAGCATGAGATGGGGCATTGTCAGCATGAAGATGATTTTGCTCCTGAAGGCATGTTTCTGCTTTTTATACCATGGAAGAAAGTTGTCAGTCAGAAACTCTATATACTTTGCAGAGGTCATTTTCACACCTTCCGGAACCTTAAAGGGCCCTACCAGCTGTTTACCCAAGATTCCATCCCAAAACATGACTCCTCCACCCCGTTGCTGATGTCGCAGCCTTGTTGGGACATGGTGGCCATCCACCAACCATTCTCTACTCCATCCATCTGAACCATCCAGGGTTGCTTGACACTTATCAGTAAATAAGACTGTTTGAAAATTAGTCTTCATGTATGTGTGGGCCCACTGCAACCGTTTCTGCTTGTGAACACTGTTTAAGGGTGGCCGAATAGTAGGTTTATGCACCACAGCAAGCCTTTGAAGGATCCTACACCTTTTAGGTTTGAGGGACTCCAGAGGCACCAGCAGCTTCAAATAACTGTTTGCTGCTTTGTAATAGTATTTTGGCAGCTGCTCTCTTAATCCAATGAATTTGTCTGGCAGAAACCTTCCTCGTCATGCCTTTATCTGCATGAACTCTGTCACTGCTCTGTTTCTGTCACAAATCTCTTCACAGTATGATGATCACTCTTATGTTTTCATGAAATATCTAATGTTTTCATACCTTGCCCAAGGCATTGCACTATTTAATGCTTTTCAGCAGCAGCGAGATCCTTTCTATTTCCCATATTTTGAAACCTGTGGCCTGCTTAATAATGTGGATCATCATTTTTAAGTAGTTTTCCTTTAATTAGAATCACCTGGAAAACTAATTATCACATGTGTTTATGATTGATTTCAGTGATCCATTGAGCCCTGAGACACAATAACATCCACAAGTTTATTTTAAAAGCAAAACAATTAAATCTTTATGACACATAAATCCAATCTGCATAATAATTTGGAACAAACTGTAAACCATAAGATTTTAAGAGATCCATGCCTGCAGCTGGTAATTCTGGAGTGACTGCAGATAAGGCAGATGTGCATGCCTCTGATGATAATCATGACTTTGAATAACAGAAAACACGCTGCAGATATAGTGAGGGAAATATGGAGATCGAGCTGACAGACAGCTCCTGCTTTTTTATATTTTCTAGTGTAGCTTTCCACATTTGTTACACATAACCAGTGTTTAATAACAGAATCTTCAGATAATCCATTTTATCTGGAAAACTTCATGCAATTGTGATGAAATACTTGATGTTGCCATCACATATTTTGCTCATGGAAAATATTTACTGCCGTCATCTCCATCCTTTTTAGTAACCTCAACCACTTAAAAGGAATCTGTCATCAAATTTTTGCTACCTAATTGGAAAGCAGCAAAATTTAGGGACAGGAACCCTGAATCCATTGACGTTTTACTTAGTGGGCTGTTTTGTGTAGTTTTTATAAAAAAAACTTTTATATCAGCAGGAGATTATCACTAGAGGACTACTTGGCTTTCTGCCATTTAGTCCAACTCCGCCCCCCTCCATTGATTGGCAGATTTCTGCTTATGCACAGTGTATACAGAAAGCTACCAATCAGTGATGTGGGCGGGGTTATACAGAGCTCAGCATTCAGAGGACTGGTTGATCTGCGACAAAGAAAACAGTTTTTAATCAAAACTGCAGCAACCAGCCCAGTAAGTGAGACATCACTGGAATCAGGGTCTCTAAACCTGGTGAAAGATTTCCTTTAAATCTCCAATAACTGATTTGTTACCAAGATAGACACAAGTTGAAAGCATTGAAAAAAAGTAGTGTTTTAGCACAAAATAACAAAATGCACTTTCAGGGGTGACTCCAACCTGAATTGGAGATGTAGACGTTTTGAAATATTTATTCAATCGGTTTGCTTGAAAATGTAAAAGAGTTTTTGGCAGCAAAAGACGACTGAACTTCTCCCCTAAAAAACTGCTCTTTTGGATCACGTTCTGGGATTTTGTGTTACCATTAGAAACAAATCTTTCCCTGTTAATGAAAAGCAATGCTATCTTCCTTCCCGAACTTTCACCCCAATTCCGGGAGTTTTATACACTGTGGGAATTAAGAGTTTTTATTAAACACAGATTTCTTATCAAACACTTCATTTCTAGCTGTGAATAAATTAAAGCAGCGTGGGAAATGTCAGGAGAAAAGAACAGCACGCAGATACCTGCAAACTATAAAATAAAATAAAAAAGACAAATAAATATACGGCGTTTAATAGATTGTGACATTAAAGGTGACATTTCAGACTTGCAAATCTTTCTTCAGACAGGGAACAGAAAGCTTCGGGTCTGTGTATGTCAGGTTTTTATTATCAAAATCTACTGCCTCCCGACATATGGGAATACGGGATAATCATGACACTTCACCCTGGTATTAATTCTTAAAAAATGTTACATTTCAGATTACAACCGTGACAATCTGCTCCTGTAATTGAACAATAATGACAAATGCTACTGAATTCAATCCAAAAATGCTAAATAGCCGAGGTTCAGTATCTTTTACGTGTGTACTGAAAGGTAAATGGTAACCGGTACGGTAGTTATTTACACTGCTGACCTTGGGTATTTAGATTTCTGTTTATGAACCAAGCTCTAAAATGTCTTTCCCTTTCAGTCCTCATGTTTACTGACCCATAATTGATGAATTACACCATTGTTTTCATTGCATGCTATTAGGGTATGTGCACACGTCAGGATTTCTTGCAGAAATTTCCTGAAGAAAACCGGAAATTTTCTGCAAGAAATCCGCATTTTTTTTTTTTTGCGTTTTTTTCCTGTTTTTTTTGCGTTTTTTTTTTTAGCATTTTGCAAGCGTAATTAGCTTGCAGAATGCTAAAGTTTTCCAAGCGATCTGTAGCATCGCTTGGAAAACTGATTGACAGGTTGGTCACACTTGTCAAACATAGTGTTTGACAAGTATGACCAACTTTTTACTATAGATGCAGCCTATATATATTGCTAGCATCAATAGTAAAAGATAGAATGTTTAAAAATAATAAAAAAAATTAAAAAAATGGTTATACTCACCTGCAGACAGCCGATCTCCTCAGCGGCGTCCGTTCCTATAGATGGTGTGTGCAGGACCTTCGATGACGTCGCAGTCATGTGACCGCGACGTCATCGCGGTCATGTGACCGCGACGTCATCGCGGTCATGTGACTGCGACGTCATCGCAGGTCCTTCACACACACCATCTATAGGAACCGAAGCGGCAGCATGCACCGATGAGAGGCGGGAAGACTCCGGGGGCCATCGAAGGTGAGTATATCACTATTTTTTATTTTAATTCTTTTTTTTACCAATTATATGGTGCCCAGTCCGTGGAGGAGAGTCTCCTCTCCTCCACCCTGGGTACCAACCGCACATGATCTGCTTACTTCCCGCATGGTGTGCACAGCCCCATGCGGAAAGTAAGCAGATCAATGCATTCCTAGGTGTGCAGAATCCCCGCAATTCCGCAAATTTAATGAACATGTTGCTTTTTTTTCCGCGATGCGATTTTTTTCGCGGAAAAAAATGCAACATTTGCACAAGAAATGCGGAAAACACTGAAAATAATGGGAGGCATATGTAAGCGTTTTTTTACGTTTTTTTCACGTTTTTATCATGTTTTTATAGCAAAAAAACACGAAAAAAACACGAAAAATACTGAACGTGTGCACATGGCCTTATACAAATTTTACCTTGGTTTAATCTTTGATAAAATATCCTCCCATGTTGTGGAGTTAACCTCACATTCTGATACAAAGAAATGTTTTATTGTGAGAGATGTTTACAATATTTACAGATATTCTGAAATAAAAGGGTAAAATGGCAAAACAATGTTTGGTTAAAGAATACGAAAATGACAAAAGCAAATAACTCGTTCCCGGTTGGAGTTATTATTACCAATTTCTTTCAAATATTTTATTGGTGAACTGGCTGAAATGAAGATGTGTCAAATACGCACCTCGAATGCACATGGTAGCCGTATAACTGGTAACAGATTAACCCAATCCTGTCACCTTGATTGTTTTTTAAGTCCTAATAGATGTAATTTGCAAGAGGGTGTGAAAAGCTTTTGTATGTATACCCCAGATTTGTGATCCCAACTCACTAAGAGCACTTGATTCCCTCTTAGTCAGTCTATAACTATAACGGTCTTTGTAATGCCTTGCACTACATAAGTAGTCCATTGAATTACCAATACAATCAAAGGATCATGTGGTTCAAGTTCTTTCATGGGATTAATAAAGAGATTAAAAAAAGAAAAAAATTTAGTGTTTAAAAAATGTAAAAAAAATGCAAAAATTCAATTTTTCATAGTAAAAAGTTGTTAAATGGAACCTGTCACACAAAGCATGATGCACTAACCACAGGCAGCATCAGACATGTATGTTCCTCTCTGAAATGTTCCAACGTTTTAACATAGTTTGAAGAGCAGAAAAGACCATAGGGAGAGAGGAGGCCTATCCAGGGCCAATAACAGCTGGTTACTCCCAGCACCAACAGAAACTTCAGGAGATATCAAAAAAGTGGTAAAAAAGTAGTTCACCAAATGAAAACAAGAAAAGCCCTAAAAATACCTTTTATGATCAGTAAAATGTTTTTGCTACCACAAATAATCAGAAAATCTCTTTAGGGGGGTGAGGAGGGTTATTAGCCTCACTGACCCTACCTGACCTCTGCTGAACTCCTTGGTTTGACACACGGGGGGGGGGGAACGTCTGTAGGTGGCTAAGGATATGAATACTAAGATAATTCTATTTTTTATAAGTAACATAGTAACATAGTTAGCAAGGCCAAAAAAAGACAGTTGTCCATCCAGTTCAGCCTACATTCCGTCAGAATAAATCCCCAGATCTACGTCCTTCTAAAGAACCTAATCACTGTAAGATACAATATTGTTACGCTCCAGGAAGACATTTAGGCCTCTCTTGAACCCCTTCACTGAGTTCACCATCACCACCTCCTCAGGCAAGGAATTCCAGATTCTCACCGCCCTAACAGTAAAGAATCCACTTCTATGTTGGTGCAAAAACCTTCTCTAATAAGGTCACTTACCAGTTTTTGGGTCATAAGGTTCTCTCTGAGGTCATGTATATTGACTGTATTTTTATCTGAAATGGATTTGCCTTTCACTGTATGCAATCAATGTATGGTGGTGTACCTATCATAACAGACCAATGACTTTATAGATTTATAGATACAGTATATGCAGCATGTTGTTAGCTAATCAGGGGTCTTCAGCTAATTAAGTCTATGTATAACCAAACAACAATTTTGATACATTCATGCACTTCAATACATTAAATAGGTTATGGTGGTAGTTTGGCTTTAAGGGAGGTAACGATAAGGTCACACAGACCTAATCTACATTGAGCGGAGGCGCCATATCGACCTCTTCCACAACCAGATAGTGTCAGTTAGGATAAAACCTCCCCTCACTCCCTTAAAATGATTTTCTGATTGTTTGTGGTAGGGAAAACATTTTTTACTGTATTTTCACCCTGTATTTTTATGTGATGTGGGCCAATTGTATTATACCTAGGTTATTTCTAATAATTAATACAATTTTTGTTCTACTATTTATAAATTGATGGCTTATCCTTAGTGTAGATGTTCAATATCAGAATGGTGGGGGCCAAGATCTGACAGCTACAGATGAGCAAATCCTTTAAATTAAAATTTGCCATCTTTCTAATTTATTTTTTGTTTTAAATGTATTTCTAAGTTAATTTATTTTCTGCAAATTTCTGCAAAGCCACCAATTGCATGGAAAAAAACACGTGATACTCTGAAGTCTCAAAGTAGCATATTGATCCTCTTTCAAGCTTTTTGGTGCATTGTTGCCACTCCCAAACATTGACAAAGTAGAAATTGAAAGACATGTACTGTCCCTGTTCATAGTTGCAGCACCATGTGTACACGGTGCATTGCACTTCGAAACTCAAAGGCTAGTCAAAATAGCAGTCCATGTTCTCCTGTTCATGATACACACCCTTTTCTATGAAAAATCATGGTGGTTAGAGTTGTTCCAGTGAGGCTGAGCACATAACATAATTTCTCAAAAGGTAGTGGAGAACATTAAGGTAAATAGTAACTGCACTACCAGCACCTCTACTAGTTGGAAGTAGAGTTGGCACACAAAACGTATACTTGTTTCCCTGCCATACAATCAGGTATGGATTTAGGATGGTGCAACACAGAAGGAAGTGAAATATTTGGATTACAACAAACAATATTTGTGGATGGGATTTAAGTTGACATTGACCAACTACTCCTGAAGGATGAGGTCTGTCTACCAGAAATTTGAGCACATAGATACAGGGTAGGAGAACAGTGTGAACCTAGTGCATATTTCTGACTTGCTTGATTCTCCCAAAAAGCATGTGAATTTGCTTCATGTGCTGATGTAGAACCATAGTTCTTAATATATTTGAGCTTTGCTGATTGCAGCTTATTTTCCTCCTGCAGTGCTTGCAGACTGCAAAAGATTTGTTGGCCAGTAACATGGAAAAGAATTCCAACAACAGAGATGACTGAATGTAGGACTCGCTACCACTATGACCATGACTAGAGCTTTAGGGCACTGTTGAGCCTTTTGCAGTGGCAGTAGTTGTAACCTCATATATTCTCAAGCTGACCACGGAAGAAGCAGGTCTGCCACCAAAATATATTTGAGCTATACATTGGCTCTGGTTTGTCAACAACCTCCCCTCTGATTACCTCTTGTTACTCTAATCTGGCTCCCAGGTCTTGTCTACCACACAATTATCGATTGACTATTGCCTCAGTGTGCAATATGTACTAAGTTATTTGCCCTCCCTATTGATTCCCACCTCTTGATTTTAATGATTGAGAGTTCCTCTACTACCTTGGCTACCACCACAATGCCCCTACTATGACAGCTGAGAGAGCCACTATCATAACTAAGCATTTGAATTATATCCTCCAGCTACTCCAGTCCTGTTATTTGAGTGAAATTCCTAAAATTTGTTACTAATTCAATTTGATTTGAATTGATTTATTCACCTTTACTGGTAACTGTTGATCAACTGCTTTTAGTACCTTCAGCCCTCTAGATATTACCAGTAGTAGATCAGATCAGCACAGCTGTCAATTGTGTACTGGCTGCTGCCAGATAATGTAGATATACTCCTTTAAAATATGAAACAAAAAAAACGCTCATTATTTAGTGATAATTACAGATGAGTGGAACCATGGAAGCTCAGGTCCGGCTGAACTTTAGTTCAAAGTTCAGTTCGGGTACCAGAACTTCATCCGAACTTGACCCTCGAACTCCATATAAGTTAATGAAAATCCTATCTTTGGTGCTGTAAAATGGTTATAGCAAGGGCTAGGGGACTGCAAAAGGAAGCAAAATGGGGTTAAGAGCAGGACAATTGGTCTGCAAACATATGTGGATTGGAAAATGACTTAAAATAGCACAGAATAAAAAATAAAATAATAATTTTGAACCAGTAGGTACAGGTCCAAGTGGAGGACTGCCTTGAGTGTGTTGTTTACTGTAATTGCTAATAAATAAATAAATGAAAACAATGGTGTGGGGGTCTATCCTATTTTTAATAGCCAGCCGAGGGAAAGCAGAGAGCTGTAAGCTTATGCTGGGAAAAGACCATTAATCATGGACCTTCCTAGCCTATTAATATCAACACCCAGTTGTCTGCTTTGCCTTTGCTGTTTTTTAAAAATGGGGAGACTTCATAAAATTGACATGGAATCCCCTCTATGTTTAATAACGAGCTAAGACAAAGCAGACAGCTGTAGACTGGGAAGGTCAATGGATATTGGCCCCTTCATAGTCTAATAAGACCAGTCCTCAGCCACCCCAGGAATAGCACATCCATTAGATGCATCAATTCTGGTGCTTAGACTCAGCTTTTCCCAATTGCCCTGGTGTGGTGTCAACTGGGGTATTAGTGTTTGCCGTTGATGTCAGCTGTGTAATATCAGCTGGCATCAAACCCAGGGGTTAGCAATGGAGAGGCATCTAGCAAACACCGCCATTACAAACCCTGTATTTAAAAATAAAAAGTCACATATACAAGAAAAAAAAGTTTATTTGAATAAAGACTCATCCACACATTCCCTTGTTTATTCCTTTATTATTAAAAAAAAACATTGTGGGTCCAGTTTTCAAGAAACAGGTGCAGAAAAAAAGCCAAAGCACTCACCAATCTTGCAGTTCAGTGATTCTTTATTGCTTCATACAAAACAGTCTTCAAGGCACGGGGGAAGGAGGAACAAAGTGCAGGAGTGCAACGGACGGAGTTTTCAAGAAACCTATAGAGCGTAATTCTGAGAGTCGTTTACATCAGTAAATTCATCTCCTGTGAGCCATGATCGTGTGTGACCTGTGCAGCCTCATTCTCGGTGAGACTTGACCGCAAGTAACCTATAGAGAATTGTTCTCGGAACAACGCTCCATAGGTTAATTGAGATAATTGCTGGACATCGTGGGAACCCACAGTGGATGCACCATTTATGGGGTAGCTGAGGACTGGTCTTATTAGGCTGAGAAGGGGCAAACAACCAGCCTACTAATGTCAACCCCTATCTGTCTGCTTTGATTTAGCTGGTTATTAGAAATAGGGGGGACCCTATGTTATTTTTTCTGGGTCCCCCCATTTTCAATAATCAGCAAACAGACTGCTGGGGCCTGGTACTAATAGGCTGGGAATGTCGATGGACATTGGCCCTTTCCCAGCATAATAAGACCAGCTCAAAGCTGTCTGCTTTCCCTTGGCTGGTTAGTAAAATACGAAGGACCTCACCTAATCTTTTTATCTTTTTAAATAATTTATTTCTTTTACACTATTCCTAACTTGAGCTGTCCTACAATAGTAAGAGCACAATTGCGGCGCACCCCGTGATCTGGCAGTTATACAGTCCGGATCATGGGTGTTGCTGGCCAAGAACAGCCATGCCAATAACTGGCATGGCTGTGATGGCATGCAGAAGGGCTCACATCCTAAAATCTTGCTTATTGGCTGTGCTCCATGCTCAGGGTTTAGCACCAGACAGTAGGTGTCCACTATGAACCCGGACCTTTACAGTTCGAGTTCACTCATCCTTAGTTATAATAATAGCTTTGTTTATCCATGTTTAAGATATTATCATTGCTTGTATTTAACCCCTTCATGACATTTGATTTATATTTATGTCATATACCATATCCCTGGTTTCGCATTATCCCTTATTCCCATTGGTGCACCCATTACATGAGGCGCCAATGGTTTGTCATGACAGTCAGGGGTCTGATGATGACCCCGGTGCTTGTCACTGCAATCCTCCTATTGAAGAGGAAGATCATGCTTTTTGGTGTTTATAGCACATGCGATTGGACGATCGCAGCTTGAGGTCTCCAAAAGGAACTATTAAATGCTGTACAAATTAAAAAAGTTTTAAAAAATATAAAAAAACGAAAAAGGTTAAATCATCACATTTTGCCTCACTGAAAATAAAGCAATAAAAAATAAATAAAATTACACATTTGGAATTGCTGCATTCAGAAATATCAGATCTAGCAAAATAAAATAAAATAATCTAATCTATAAATGGCAAAATGAGAACAAAATTAAAATGCCAGTATTACAGTTTCTGGTCAATTTCAATAAAATGCAATTGGAGGCAATCAAACCATATCTACCCCAGAAAGGTATCAGTAAAAACGGCAGCTCAGGTTGGAAAAAATTAGCCCCATATCTTGAAAAAGTAAAAGGCTATGGATCTTGGGAAAAAGGAGACACAAGCAAAAAAATGTTTTCATACAAATTTCTCTACTTAAAAAAAACTATACATGTTGGGTATCCGCCTACTCATACTGACCCGGAGAATCATATCACCAGTTCAATTTTACTACATAGTAAACATGGTAAATAAAAAAAACCTAAAAACAATTTTGGAATTGCACTATTTTTGCAATTTTAGAACACTAGAAATATTGTTCCCAAGTTTCAGGACATTACATGGTAAAATGAAAGATGTTATTTAAAAGCACAACTCATCCCTCAAAAAACAATTACTCTTATAGCTATTGTTCGTGCTAGAGGAATGCACCAAATAATGTAAAGGGAAATAAGAGGTGCGTTCGCAGCCCGGGGTCCACCGCGCAGAGATGGAACCTGCTGCTGACTAATGGCGGATGGACGCTTGCTCACACGTGGGTTTAAACCTCACCCAGTGTGAATGGAAGTGAACTCTGTTGCTTCACAGAGTAGCCAAATATACGCTGCGCCCTGTTAGCAGTCACAGAGTGCAGCTGAAAGACGCTAGTGGGATCCCTATGAATCACCCCCACTAAACTGGTGATTGGACTCGCTCTGACCCTTGGTGGCTTTTGAGCCCACGCCTGAGGATGCCCTGAGTCATATGCTGAGTCCAAGTGGGAATTCCCACCCTACACTGACCGGTTGTCAGGACAGGACTAACTAAAACATTTACCTCACTGAGTGTGTACAGCGCGGATGCCATTAACCACCCAAACTAGGGTCAGGAAAGCGCACGGCGCCGCACAGGCGGTCGCTGTTAATAGACGCTGTAGCTTGTGCCTAATGCTGGATGGCACAGTCTGGTGCTGGGTAGCTCAATCACCCAAGTACTTTCAACAACACTAGGGATGGGAATGATTAAGGAGCTTTCACCAGATTCAGTCATACAACCACACACACACAATTTCAGTTTTATACTAGTGCATGGCCGAGCGGCCATGCAAACCTTTTATAGCTGTAGCCTACCGGGACCTTCCTAGTGATCCAATCGGAGATGCTACAGGACCTGAGCATGTGGCCCCCGACCTCCAATGAGAGGTCGTCCTGTGGGCATGCGCAGTAAAAGAAAAGCAGGACTTAGCCCCTGGAATGTCTGCTCGCCGCTGATCAATGCTGGTTACAAAGGCTGAGCCTGGAAAGGCAGCTGTAACCAAATGCACAGTATCTGCTTGAGCCAGACGCTGGCTCCACTGCGGCTGGAGAAGAATGGGAGACCGCAGCGGACATGGTTCGAGATTCTCCCTGTGCAGCGGTGGGAACTCGACATCTAACAGCTATATTGATGGAAAAATAAAGACAATATGACTCTTAAAAAAGGAGGAGGAAAAAAATGGAAAATGGCACGGGGATGAAGGGGATAAAATTATTTGCTATAAAAAAGATCATGTAAAAACTTTTTAGGAATGTGACTATTTTCTATAGTAATATAAGTCCACTGTTGCAGAGTTTGACATAACAGAAATGTTTGATTTTTCCTGCATATATAGTAATAATCAATTTTTGCTTTGGTATAAAAATGGAGATGATGCTTCTATAACAAAATATGGCAGAACAAGAGAAAAATTAGACTTCTAAACATGAAAGATAAGCATATTCAATTTAAAATCTTTCATATCTATTGAAGTGTCTAATTGCATCGTTAAATGAACTGTAAAATCAGCGAGGGCTTAATTTTACACCATTCAAGAATAGTGAAGATAACAAAAGAAAACATTTTGTCTCTGCTAATAATTTCTCTTTGGAGAACCAATTTCCTTAACAGACAGATTTTCTTAACTCCGACAGCAGTTTTGAATTATCCAAATGTACGTATTAAGAAGTAGTCACACACAGGAAAGACTCTCGCCATCTCTAAAAGAGCAGTCAATTATGTAAGTACTTTTACTTCTACTTCTAAAAATGATTTTACACTATTCCTGAGAAGAAAGACTTTAGAAATGAAAAAAGGGCAATGCAAGGTAAATGTGACACTTAATGTCTAAGCTACAAAAAAGAGCAAAGATTCCTTGTTTAATTGAATGATTATTGAATGGGCAGGACACAGAGACTTGAGAAATAGGAATAATTAACTTGGACGCTATTACTCATCAGAACTATAATGTTTTTAAGCTTCTTGACTTGCTAACCCAAAATTAAAAAGTAAGTTCTCTGTGACATCTGTGCTGTGACTGTGCCTTCCCCCTCTCTTTCTGCATCGATTTTTGGACTGAATTCTTGGCAGCCCTGTTTTCTACTGGGACTTAAGGCTTTGGCCAGTCTGGAAGATTTAAATTATAATTAGCTTGCATTTCTTCCTGCTTTCAGCCATCGGTGGGACTGCTTACTATTTAAACCCCTGAGAATCAGTTATAGCCTAACTAGCTCTTGTACTGTGTGAAGCTCAGCAACTGTGTTTTAGCAGATATTCCTGATTCTGACTTTGGCCTGTTTATTGACTATTCTCTTACCTGATGATTTTAAACTTAACTGTATCTCCGGGGTCTGACCTGTCTACCATATTTTGCGGATTATAAGATGCACCTGACTGTAAGATGCACCTACGTTTTAAATGAGGAAAATAGAAAAAATAATTTGAAGCAAAAATTGTGGTCATGACACACTGTTATGGGGGTATCTGCTGCGGAATTTGTTATAGGGGTAATGTCCCCCAGTTCTGTACTACTGCCCCCCATCCTGGTGTATATGTGCCCCATCATTGTCCCATCCTCGTATATATGATCCCCATCCTGGTATACAATATGTTATCCCCATCCTGGTATATATGGCTCTCATCCAGGTATATATGATTCCCATCCGAGTATATATGGCCCCTATCCTGGTATGTATGGCCCTGATCTTAATATATACAGTGTGGAAAATAAGTATTTGATACACTGCCGATATGCAAGTTTTCCCACCTACAAAGAATGGAGAGGTCTGTAAATTTTTTTGTAGGTGCACTTCAACTGTGAGGGACAGAATCTAAAAATAAAAAACAGAAAATCACGTTGAGTAGAGTTGACTGTAAAAATGCCCAAGTGAGTAGACCAATATGAACCAGCTTTGGGAACGTGTAGAAGAGTAAAGCACGCCCAGAAGTATTCAGGCAGTGTTGAAAGCTAAAGGTGGATTTACAAAATACGAACAAAATAAGAAAAAATTAAATGTAAATTTTTAGGAGCAAAACAGTAACAATGCAGTGACATGACAAGAATCTGCATAACTTATCATATGCTAAATAGTTGCAAGTTAAATTTATGTATGAGATAGCCAAAATAATTGTCTATGAAAGATCATAGTCTCACATCCAAAGTATTAATGGATGGTGAGATATGGAGAATGAAAGTCAAAAGATCAAAACATTGTTACCATTTTTCTCACTGTAATATGATGAATGCATTATATTAAAATGATAAAACTTTTCATGGGAGCGCTTCCTTAATTAAGTGTAATCACTACAAATAAGAAGTTGGTAGCATGCTAGGTTTGGCCCAAGAAAGTTTAATGAAAGCACAGCCTGGAGATAAATTGTAGAATGACCTGCTCCATTTGCTATTGGAATAAGGTTAAAATAGTGTTTTAAGGTGCAATATTTCTTTTTAGGATTGTATTAAGGGGACATAATGATTCAAGTATTGTACAAATCAAATAAAATTCCAAACCACACCAGCGCTACCCTAAGTAGGAGAGGAGAAAGCTGTTTATGAACACTCAGTAAGGTAGCTGCTGGTAGCTTAGCTGTGCTAATTTCCATCGGTATCCCCCCTTTTCTTAAACCCCTGCCTGTTTTTATATAAATATACAGTGGCAGAAATGTAAATTCTAGTCGATTTTTTATATAGGGAATTTTGTTTGTAATTCTAATAAAGTCATATTTTAAACAGCTTTTAAACAGCTTTTAGAATCACATCACTACAACAGGCAATACACCATGTAGCCTTTAATATCACAGGACAAAATTGTAGTTCTGGTCAACAGGGAGTTAATGACCCATGACAGGGAAGTCTGGCAGGCCCTTATATAAACGGAGCTGCCGACAGGGGGCTGTAACCCTGAAGAAGAAGTGCGGCACACTTTGAAATGCGTTGTCTTTTTGGCCCCAACGAGGCTCTGTACTTCAGTGATGTCACACACTGCCGAGCAGTGTTGGCCATTTTTTTCTTCTCTCCATGTAACCAGGGACGCCACCGGCCGGGACGTCCTTGGCTCCGCGTGGATGAGCAAGTCCTCCCTGCTTATTGCTTGGATCCTCAGGAGGTACAGTACAGACCAAAAGTTTGGACACACCTTCTCATTTAATGATTTTTCTGTATTTTCATGACTGTGAAAATTGTAAATTCACACTGAAGGCATCAAAACTATGAATTAACACATGTGGAATTATATACTTAACAAAAAAAGTGTGAAACAACTGAAAATATGTCTTATATTCTAGGTTCTTCAAAGTAGCCACCTTTTGCTTTGATGACTGCTTTGCACACTCTTGGCATTCTCTTGATGAGCTTCAAGAGGTAATCACCGGAAATGGTTTTCACTTCACAGGTGTGCCCTGTCAGGTTTAATAAGTGGGATTTCTTGCCTTATAAATGGGGTTGGGACCATCAGTTGTGTTGTGCAGAAGTCTGGTGGATACACAGCTGATAGTTCTACTGAATAGATTGTTAGAATTTGTATTATGGCAAAAAAAAGCAGCTAAGTAAAAAAAAACGAGTGGCCATCATTACTTTAAGAAATGAAGGTCAGTCAGTCCAAAAAATTGGGAAAACTTTGAAAGTGTCCCCAAGTGCAGTTGAAAAAACCATCAAGCGCTACAAAGAAACTGGACCGCCCCAGGAAAGGAAGACCGAGAGTCACCTCTGCTTCTGTGGATAAGTTTATCGGAGTCACCAGCCTCAGAAATCGCAGGTTAACAGCAGCTCAGATTAGAGACCAGGTCAGTGCCACACAGAGTTCTAGCAGCAGACACATCTCTACAACAACTGTTAAGAGAAGACTTTGTGCAGCAGGCCTTCATGGTAAAACAGCTGCTAGGAAATGACTGCTAAGAACAGGCAACAAGCAGAAGAGACTTGATTGGGCTAAAGAACACAAGGAATGGACATTAGACCAGTGGAAATCTGTGCTTTGGTCTGTTGAGTACAAATTTGAGATTTTTGGATTCAACCACCGTGTCTTTGTGCGAAGCAGAAAAGGTGAACGGATGGACTCTACATACCTGGTTCCCACCGTGAAGCATGGAGGAGGAGGTGTGATGATGTGGGGGTGCTTTGCTGGTGAGACTGTTGGGGATTTATTCAAAATTGAAGGCACACTGAACCAGCATGGCTACCACAGCATCTTGCAGTGGCATGCTATTCCATCCGGTTTGCATTTAGTTGGACCAAAATTTATTTTTCAACAGGACAATGACCCCAAACACACCTCCAGGCTGTGTTAGGGCAAATTGACCAAGAAGGAGAGTGATGGGATGCTACACCAGATGACCTGGCCTCCACACTCACCAGACCTGAACCAAATCGAGATGGTTTGGGGTGAGCAGGACCACAGAGTGAAGGCAAAAGGGCCAACAAGTGATAAGCATCTCTGGGAACTCCTTCAAGATTGTTGGAAGACCATTTCCGGTGACTACCTCTTGAAGCTCATCAAGAGAATGCCAAGAGTGTGCAAAGCAGTCATCAAAGCAAAAGGTGGCTACTTTGAAGAACCTAGAATATAAGACATAATTTCAGTTGTTTCACACTTTTTTGTTAAGTATATAATTCCACATGTGTTAATTCATAGTTTTGATGCCTTCAGTGTGAATGTACAATTTTCATAGTCATGAAAATACAGAAAAATCTTTAAATGTATATGCAGGTGCATTTAAATAATCTGTCAGTAAGCAGGTCAAGCTTGTAAATAATGTAAAATCATTCTTTAAAACCAGATGGGATGTTTAAAAAAATAATTATAGTAGATTTGTAGTGAGATTGATTCTTTCCAGCCCAAGTTAAGTGGTTTTAATTGTACAGCAGTTTTTAATCTCTAGTTCTGCTAGAAAGCAAAATGTTTTACTGAATTTGAAAAGACAAAGTATTGAAAATTATAGCATAGGTCTACCCTGTAATAACGTGAAGAACACTCATCTTGAACACATTCACTTAATCCTAAGTGTTTTGCAATTAATACAATGACTGAACAAAAATTCCAAAGCACGGTATACAGTATGTAGAATTGCAGCAATTTAGTGGCTCACCTGTAAAAGTAGCTTATGATCCTTTTATTGTTATGCAGATTACTCAATAACTTTAAATCTCATATGAAAGACTGATCACACTAATCCAGATCTGCACAACATACTGCCCGAGGGATGAAGGATGTTGTGCTGCCTACAGAGCCGTCCGGGATACGTCACTCCTTCTTCTATTCAAATATATTTGCATCTTTTAGACACAAATACATTTGAACACTGTTGAGACGGACAGGACCAGCATAGTGCTCGTCAGTCCCCGACGTGCAGCACCTTGATGAGGTCCACACGCTGCTGACATCATCTCACTGCTGACGGCACCGAAACGTGAAGAGAATAGATAATGCGGCCAAAGGTAAGCGCTTCATTGAGGAGCCGAAAATTGAATGTCTTATTACTTTGGATGGGGTGGAGAGGGGGTTAATGTTATTGTGAGGGCATATAATGGGGGCAGGGCCGGCGTCAGCACCCGGCATACCCGGGCAAGTTCCAGAGCCCTGAACAGGCAGGGGACCCACTCGCTGTCAGGGACACCGGCGCACTATGGGGCCCAGTGCCTGTGCCGGCACCTGCTAGTGAGCCCCCCTGCCTGTTATGGGCCCTGGCATTTGTGATACTTACCTCTCCCATCTCCATCGCTGCAGCGTCTTCTGCATCTCCTGACTTTGACCTTCAGGTTACAGGGCATGATGATGTCACATCGGTGCCCTCTCTACCTGAGCAGTCACATTGCAGAGAGCCGGAAGACAGTGATGCTGAGGAGTTCAGAGCAGAGCAGTGGCCAGCGATGAGAGGTGAGTATTTCATTTTTTCTTTTTTGATGTTTGTAGCACCATGTATGGGTCCATCATATATGGATCATTATATAGGGGGCCCATTATGCACTGGAGCATCACATATTGGGCCCATCATATATGGAACATTATATGTGGGTCTGATTATACACTGGAGCATCATATATGGGGCCCATTATACTCTGGAGCATCATATATGGGGACCATGATACACTGGAGCATCATATATGGGATCCATTATGTATGGAACATTATATGAGCTGATCATACAATGGAGCATCATATATGGGGCTGATTATATATTGAGCATTATATGAAGCTCATTATGGAGCATCATATGAGGCCCATTATATATGGAGCATTATATGGGGACTATTCTGTATGGAGCATTTTATAGAGCCCATTTGGTATGGAGCAACATATGGGGCCCATCATATACTGCATGGAACATTATATGGGACTGATTATTCTGTATAGAGCAATATATGGGGCTCATTATACTCCATGTGGCCCATTCTATACAGTATGGAACATTATATGGGACCCATTATGAATGGAACATTATATGGGGCTCATTATCTTTATGGAGCATTATGTTGCCCATTATACAGTATGGAGCAATATATGGGGCCCATAATACTTTATGGAGCAATATATGGGGCTCATTATTCTGCATGGAGCCATATATGGGGCTCATTATTCTGTATGGAGCACTATGTGGTGCCCATAATACTGTATGGAGCAATATATGGGGCTCATTATTCTGTATGGAGCTCTATGTGGTGTTCATAATACTGTATGGAGCAATATATGGGAATCATTATTCTGTATGGAGTACTATGCAGTGCCCATAATACTGTATGGAGCAATATATGGGGGTCATTATTCTGTATGGAGCTCTATGTGGTGCCCATAATACTGTATGGTGGACTATACTGTCTGGTTTCTGAGCTATTGTAGAATTTACTATAGAAATCACTCGTAATGTAAGAAGTAAGTGAAATTTTTGGCATTGTACTATATCTATATTTCTGTGCCATATCTGTGCATCATGAATTGTGGTATGTGTTAAATGGGCCCACTGAGACTACTTTCGCCTGGGGCCCACGAGAACCTTGAGCCGGCCCTGAATGAGGGTAAGAATTTTGAAAGGTGCATAGTTTTGCGAGAGGTGGTGGTAGTGGGGTACTTTATTCAGAGAGGCAGTGTGATGGGGATATTTTACAGAGGCAAAGTGTGTATATGTGATGGGTAGTGTTGAGCGATACCGTCCGATACTTGAAAGTATCGGTATCGGAAAGTATCGGCCGATACCGGCAAAGTATCGGATCCAATTCGATACCGATACCCGATACCAATACAAGTCAATGGGACTCATGTATCGGACGGTATCCCTGATGGTTCCCAGGGTCTGAAGGAGAGGAAACTCTCCTTCAGGCCCTGGGATCCATATTAATGTGTAAAATAAAGAATTAAAATAAAAAATATTGCTATACTCACCTCTCCGACGCAGCCTGCACCTTACCGAGGGAAGCGGCAGCGTTCTTTGTTTAAAATTCGCGCTTTTCTTTCCTTTACGTGAAGTCCCGGCTTGTGATTGGTCGCGTGCCGCCCATGTGGCCGGGACGCAACCAATCACAGCAAGCCGTGACGTAATTTCAGGTCCTTCAGGATTTTAAAATTACGTTCCGGCGTTGTGATTGGTTGCGTCGCAGTCACATGGGCGACGCAACCAATCACAGCAAGCCGTGACGTAATTTCAGGTCCTTCAGGATTTTAAAATTACGTCCCGGCTTTGTGATTGGTTGCGTCGCGGTCAACCAATCACAAGCCGGGAGGCTGGACACGCGCGCATTTTAAAATGCGCGCTTGTCCAACCTCCCGTGACGTCCCGGCTTGTGATTGGTTGCTTCGCGGTCAACCAATCACAAGCCGGGAGGCTGGACACGCGCGCATTTTAAAATGCGCGCTTGTCCAACCTCCCGTGACGTCCCGGCTTGTGATTGGTTGCTTCGCGGTCAACCAATCACAAGCCGGGAGGCTGGACACGCGCGCATTTTAAAATGATAGTTTTATGATAGTTGTTAACAACAACTTCCAGTATCTCCTAACCATTGTTAAAGACATACTGGGAGTAATATGTTCATGTGATTTAAGTGCATATAGGAGTGACCTGATATTGCAAATTCTCGCTATTCTAAGCCTGGTAATTTTTTCATGTACTAATGGTGGTTCTGGCTCTGCTTTCATGTTCTGATGATGGTTTTATTGCTGCATTCATGTACTGATGGTGGTTCTGGTGCTGCGTTCATGTACAGATGAGAGTTCTGTCTCTGCATTCATATACTGACATTGGTTCTGGTGCTAGATTCATGTACTGATGTTGGTTCTGGTGCTGCATTCATGTACTGTCGGTGGATCTGGTACTGCATTTATGTACTGATGGTGGTTCTGATATTGCATTCATATGCTGATTGTAGTTATGATCTTGTATACATGTAGGAATCCAAAATCTCATCTACTAACATATAATAAAAGCCAACTGCTCTCCTTCACCCACCTTCTTTCCCTTTTCTTCTCATTCTCACTGCTGGTGACATATCCCCCAATCCTGCCCCCCGGCTCATACATCCCACTAATCCTCACCCCTATCCTTCTCACATTAAGAGAAACTACCACAATCCCTCACACTTAAAATCTGTGCAACTGACCCCCACCCCCCTGCTTCCTCTCTCTGGGGCACTTTGGAATGCCCGCTCTGTCTGCAACCAGCTCCATGTGATCCACAATCTCTTTACTTCCTGCAACCTTTCCTTCCTGGCCCTCACTGAGACCTGGCTGACACCCCGTGACACGGCCTCCCCTGCTGCACTGAGCTACTGTGGCCTCCACTTTACCCACACTCCTCGCTCTGGCAACAGACATGGCGGGGGAGTGGGTTTTCTTCTTTCCAAAAACTGTTATTTCAACCTTATGCAAGCCCCACCCTCCCTTATCCTCCCTTCTTTCAAGGTTCACTCTGTCCGTATCTACTCTTCCTCTAATCTCCAAATGGCTGTCATATACCAACCACCGGGCTCAGCCACTACCTTCATTGACCAATTCTCCACCTGGCTTCTTCACTTTCTCTCTGCTGACATCCCCACCATCATAATGGGTGACTTTAATACCCCTACTGACACCCGCCATCCAGCAGCCTCCAAGCTCCTGTCTCTTACCTCATCCTTTGGACTTACTCATTTGGCCTCCACAGCCACCCACACAGATGGACATACACTAGACCTCATCTTCACACGCCTCTGTTCCTTATCTAACCTCACAACCTCTCCCTTCCCCCTATCTGACCACTATCTAGTCACCTTCTCATCCTTGTCCTCCTCACCCGCCCCCATGTCCAGCCACTACCACATCCTCGCAGTAACCGTGCACACCTAGACATTCACAGACTCTCAGACTCTCTCCAACCCTTGTCCTCCATATTTTCACTCCACGACATGGACAGCGCCAACGCTTTCTATAACTCCACCCTCACATCAGCCATAGACTCAGTCGCCCCTCTCATGCATGGCAAAGTGAGACAAACCAATAGGTAACCCTGGCATAATAACATCACCAAAAAATTCCGACAAGCATCCAGGGTCACGGAGCGGTGTTGGAAAAAAACACGCCTGCCAGATGACTTCACTGCTTTCAAACAAGCTACACTTGCCTTCAAACTAGCCCTCACCTCTGCTAAAGAGACCTATTTCACTAACCTTGTATCTTCACTATCCTATAACCCATAACAACTGTTCAGCACATTTAACTCTCTCCTCTGCCCACCACTGCCACCTCCAACTCCCCTCATCTCTTCTGAAGACTTTGCCACCTACTTCAAAAGCAAGATCGACCAAACAAGGCAAACCTTTACTGTTCCACCACCCCAACCACTCCATATACCAGATTTCTGCCCTTCCCCAATAACTTCCCTCTTCAACATCACTGAAGGAGAACTCACTCGCCTCCTTTCCAAATCACACCTCACCACCTGTGCACTTGACCCCATCCCTTCCCACCTGCTCCCCAACCTCACTAACATGCTCATTCCAGCCTTAACCCATCTCTTCAACATATTGCTATCTTCTGGTACTTTCCCCTCTGCCTTCAAACATGCCACCATCACACCCATCCTCAAAAAAGCTAACCGTGACCCAACTGCTATGCCCAGCTATCACCCCATATCATTACTCCCGTTTGCTTCCAAACTCCTTGAGTAGCATGTCCATGGTCAACTTTCCTCCCACCTCTCATCTAACTCTCTCCTTGACAACCTCCAATCTGGCTTCCACCCCCATCAATCCACCGAATCTGCTCTGACCAAAAATACTAACGACTTACAGCCAAAGCTAAGAGATAGTTCTCCATCCTCCTCCTTCTCGACCTGTCCTCTGCTTAGTTTCGACACAGTCGACTACTGCCTACTGCTATAGATTCTTTCTTCCCTCGGCATCAAAGGCCTTGCCCTGTCCTGGATTGCCTCATACCTTTCCGACCGCACATTTAGCGTTTCCCACTCCCACACTAACTCCTCACCCCGCCCTCTCTCTGTTGGAGTTCCTCAAGGCTCTGTCCTAGGGCCTCTACTTTTTTCCATCTATACCCTGGGGATAAGGAGAACTCATAAAGTCCCATGGCTTTCAATACCACCTATATGCGAACGACACTCAGGTCTACCTCTCTGGCTCAGATGTTACCTCCCTGCTGTCCAGAATCCCGGAGTGTCTGTCAGCCATATCCTCATTCTTCAACTCTCGCTTCCTAAAACTCAATGTAGACAAAACCGAACTCATCATCTTTCCCCCATCTCGCGTATTCCCCCTACCTGATCTATCTAGTATGGTAAATGGCATCACACTGTCTCCCGCACCTGAAATCCGCTGCCTCGGGGTAACTCTCGACTCTGCCCTGTCCTTCAAACCACACATCCAAACTCTTGCCACCTCCTGTCGCCTCCAACTCAAAAAATTGCCAGAATCCGTCCCTTCCTCAGCCCACAATCTATTAAAACTCTTGTGCATGCCCTCATCATCTCCCGCCTCGATTACTGCAACACCCTCCTGTGGCCTCCCCGCTAACTTCCTTGCACCACTCCAGTCTGTCCTCAACTCTGCTGCTCAGCTAATCCACCTCTCTCCTCACTGCTCCCCTGCTTCTCCCCTCTGAAAATCCCTCCACTGGCTCCCAATTCCCCATCAAATCCAGTTCAAACTACTAACACTGATCTACAAAGCCATCCACAACCTGTCCCCTCCCTATATCTCTGAACTAATCTCCCACTATCCTCCCTCAGGAATCTTTGATCCTCCAAAGACCTCCTACTTTCCTCCACACTTATTCATTCCTCATACAACCGCCTCCAAGATTTCTCCCGAATATCCCCCATCCTCTGGAATTCCACGCTTAAACACGTCCGACTATCCACCACCCTCGAATCCTTCAGATGGAACTTGAAAACCCATCTCTTCAGGAAAGCCTACAGCCTGCAATACCCATTCTGATGCCTCACCAACCACCCGAGCTGCCGCCTCACCAACCACCCGAGCTGCCACCCCACCAACCACCAGAGCTGCCGCCTTACCAACCACCCAAGTAGCCACCACATCATCAACCACCCAAGCTGCCACACCGCCACCGCCAGAGCTGCCACCTCACCACCACTACAGCTGCTGCCCCACCACCAAATGTGTTGCAGCACCCCAATCTCCTGTCTCTTCCCCATTATCCCGAAGAATGTAAGTCCGCAAGGACAGGGTCTACTCACCTCTGTACCAGTCTGTCATTGTAAATTTTGTTTTCTGTTAAAGATATCTATAGCCCTGTATGTAACCCCTTTTCTCATGTACAGCACCATGGAATTAATGGTGCTATATAAATAAATAATAATAATAATAACTTGAAACACGCTATGTTAAAACTTACAAATTGGCTGTGCTTGCTGCAAAGAGCAGTATTGAGAGAGGTTGAAAATTACACATTTGCGGTCACGTACCTACCTGCTCACTGCCTCGGCACTAGACAATCCTAACAGAATGAGGATTCACAGCATGCGCAGTGTAAGGATTCACAAGTCATCAAGGGTTGCCCGCTACTAGAACAACTCCCTCTCAATCTAAATATTTGCCCCCATTAAAATAAAATACCTGTCAACTTCCATGCCCTGAGATGTAGCTAGGTTTTCCAACACCCACGGCAATAATTCAGTTTGGAGTCCCCCAAAGCACACATGTGATTTGCACACTTGCATTCACATGCCTGCTAGCTGCTCTCGCTGTTTCTCTCAATGTTCAGTGAAAAACTGAGAGAAGCAGGAAGAAAAGCTAGTCGTCACGAGACGCTAAGTATCAAAATCACATATGAGTTAAGTGGCTGGAACCAGCAAGCAGAGCTGAATCCTGACAGAGAGAATATTCCATGCTGTGAAGACTGGCGTGTTACAGTGATTTATTTTGTAATTAAAGGGTTTGTTTAGGTTTGAAATGAAAGTCTGCAGTCACTCTAGGTGACTGCAAGCTTCTGAGTTCTCACAGCACATGCACTGCAAACTTTAAGGATTATCTGTTACTGGTGTCAAGAGCAGACGGTCATGTGAGCACAAGTTCAGTGCCTTGCGAAAGTATTCGGCTCCCTGGAACTTTTCAACCTTTTTCCACATATCATGCTTCAAACATAAAGATACCAAATGTAATTTTTTGGTGAAGAATCAACAACAAATAGAACACAATTGTGAAGTTGAACGAAATTTGTTGGTTATTTAAATTTTTTGTGGAAATTCAAAAACTGAATAGTGGTGGATTCATCTACTCTACAGCTGGTGATGGTTTTCATCTTAGAACAGGTATTACTCTGTTATACTATGTGCAGAAGCAGTACAAATCTCTTGACAATTATTGTCTTTACCCTTACCTGAATCAGTACACTCTGGCTGCTCCAGCACATGTATTAACACTATATGTACATGCACTTTAACTCTCCTAATTATATTGCTTTCATCAGGTATACCTGCTGTTGTCTGTCACATTGCATATTAGTTGATATATATTTGCAATTATCCGCCAGTATTATTCTTTATATCAAATATGCACTTTTTAATTGGCATTTCGTATATACGCTATTTGGATTTCCTGCTATGATTTATTGCTACCTTTTAACTTTAGCTGTGTTTCTCGTGTTTAGCGTGTGCTTTTTTACTGGTGCTTTGATCCCACTTGCACCTTATTTCAATATTATTTTGTAATTAATAAAGTTATAATCTTTTCACTCATTTTTGGGCTTTTTCAATTCAGTTTTCTTCTTTTGCTATCATTTACCTTAGCCGATATGTCCTAACTAAATGTACTGATTAAACATTACTTTTTACAATTTGACATCACCACCCATTATTGCCACATGTATTATTTTTATTTGTACTTTGTCTTTGAGACTTTGTATTGATTTAACTATAGGATTAGTAATGGATAGTTGTCTTATAGATGCCTCTCCATTACTAAGAAGTGGGCTTGATGTCACCAGACAATGCAATACAAAGATGACATCAACCCCACAAATATGAACCCACTTGCCACTGCTACAGGTCAAGTGGGAAGAGCCAAGCAAAGCACCATAATTGTCGAATCTAATGTGCCTTTTCTAGGCTGCTGCAGGCTGTTATTTTTGGGC
Organism: Ranitomeya variabilis; assembly: GCF_051348905.1. Classification (NCBI taxonomy): domain Eukaryota; kingdom Metazoa; phylum Chordata; class Amphibia; order Anura; family Dendrobatidae; genus Ranitomeya; species Ranitomeya variabilis. The sequence goes on along the minus strand of NC_135232.1, from coordinate 1,078,137,583 downwards.
TGTGGGGGGGTCAATTTCCATGGCCTCTTACCAGCCTGATAATACCAGCCCCCAGCGGTCTTCTTTTGCAAGGCTGGTTGTCAAAAATGGGGGGACCATATGCTGTTTTTTTTAATTAGTTGTTTAAATAATTAAAAAAATCAAAGTGGTAACACTGACGTCTGAGTTTTACCTGGCTGGTTATCAAAAATACAGGGAAATACATGCAGTTATTTTGTTTTAATTATTTATTTACAGTGCAGGCACCGGCTGATGAATACTCCTATCAGTCGCTCCTGCTCTCACTGTTATAAGCAGCAGCAGGCGTCGGCTGATGGGAGCAGTAGTCCCATTAGCCGACAACAATAACTGGAGGTAAACTTTATACCTCCGATCATAGATGCTGGTTCACACTGTCTTTTGACAGCATGGGAACCATGGCTATGTGACCGATGGTGATGATTGTACAACTGATCAAAAGCAGTGTTCGCCATGTTGTCATGCACGTGACAGCATGTCAAACACGGGATGTTTGGGCCCCCCATTCAAGTGAATGGCACCCAGGTTCGTGTTCAGGTCTGGGTACTGTTCTGGCACCTGAACTTAAACTTTTTGTAACTGTTCGACCAAACCCGTCGGACTCGAACCCATCTCTTGTCTACACCCATCCCTTCCTTTTTCCCCATACTGTGTCCTCAAATCAAACCAAAGCCCCCCACCTCATTGCAATAAATCTTCGGTTGCTTCAGCTCCACTGGAGCACTTACCACCAATGTGTGCCTCTGCAGAGTTATGAGTACAATTGATCATTGGGAGCCTGCACGCTGCACCCTCTGTGAGAACAACTGACCCCCTGTCTGGGAGAGGGGGGCAAAATGCAGCCGCCAGGAAGAAACTTCGGACAGCTGTGTCAGATGACTTGATGGTGTCCCCCTGCCAACTGCGCCAGCAGCACTTGTCCCATCTGTCCCCTAGATACACCTCTGCCAATGCCGGCGCTGTTCCAGCAGTGTTAGCACTCGTGCTCCTGGGGCTCACATGAGGTTGTTATGTCATGTTATGTCCCAATTAGCACTAATGTCACTGTTCCCTGTCTGATGTATAATTAATCAAGAGAGAGTAAGGAAGCAACCTCAGATCTCACTTCCTCTTGAATACTTATTCATCTGAAGGTGGGCACAGTGACACCAGCACTATTTGGGTGCAGGGCTCGTGTGACTAACAATCTCACCTTAACCCCAGGAACGTCAGTGCCGACACAGCTGAAAATGCTCCAGCATGGAAGGTGAGTATAGGTTTATTTTAATGGGGCAAACATTCAGATTAAGCAGGTGTTGTCCTAGTAGTGGACAACCCCTTAAGTTCCAAGCCTGGACAACTGCATTAACATCTTTCCCAAAAGGACAAAGCTGTGCTTCTGATTGCAAGTAGTTTGCCACAATCAGGTGTACAGTTATGTCCTAGAGATGGTACAATCACTGAGATTGTGCCTGTACAATATGCAATTGGATCTGGCTGAAATACACAGTTAAGCTCCTGCTGGGTGTGCTTGAACTGGGGCTAGGTTTAGTGTCAGCACTGTAGCCGTTCAGATCGCACCATCAACAGTTTTCCAGAGTATAACTGCTCCCTCAGCCATTTGAAATGCCAATAAGGATTCTTAATAGTGTAATCGCGTCTAAGTCTGACATATATCTCACAGAATCTAGGACAAAAACAATGAGCAAATACACTGCAGTAAGTAAGTAAAAGTAATAGTACATGTAAATAACATAGGGTACTTGGTTGACTGTTATGATCCGGTGGCCTTGGAGCCGCATGAGACATTCTCTGGAGTAGGTGGTACCTGTACAGACCGCAACCCTAAACTGACACCGCAACTAGAAGTAGCCGTGGGGTGTACCTAACACATCCTAGACACCTCGACACAGCCGGAGGACTAAATAACCCTATAGATGGAAATGGGAATTCTATCTTGCCTCAGAGCAGAAACCCCAAAGGATAGGCAGCCCCCCACAAATATTGACGGTGAATATAAGAGTAAAGACACACACAGGCTGAAAACAGGATTTAGCAAAAGAGGCACTTCTAGGTAAATAGTAAAGGATAGGACAGAGTACTAAGCGGTCAGTATTAAAACTCTGAAAATATCCACAGCAGAAAATACAAAAATTCCACATCTAACTAAAGACATAGAATGTATATCTGCATCTCCAGAGAATCCACCATGACTGAAAAAATCCAAACAAGTCTAAGCTGGACAAGACAAAACAATAAATTGTTCTGAACTGAAAAGCACACTGCATGTGTGCTGCAGGAAAATAAACCAGACACTTATCTTGGCTGAATTGGCAGCAGAGCAGAAGGAACCAGACAGGGATGTAAACCCTCCAAGAACAATGGACAACTGGCACTGACTAATGAATCCAGCACACCTAAATACCGAATAGAGCGGCAATCAGCAGAAACACCTGCCCTGGAACAACCCAGAGACAACTGCACTATCACAAACAACCACCGGAGGGAGCCCAAGAACAGAATTCACAACAGTTGACACTAATTTGTTCAAAAAGCATAAAAGCCATCACACCGCAGAAAGGTTTACCCAATCAGGATGATCTAAAAAGGGGTAGCCTTGCCCCTATATGTTTAGCATGGTAGTGGCATCCCCTTTTTGGGCTGTGCATCTTGTCTATATAGCTTTCCAAGGGCAGATGCAAAACTGCCTGACCTGGGTCCTGCCCTGTTCCTGTCTATTGAGGCTTACGGCTTAAACAGAAGTAAAATACTAGAGACAGGACCACCCTGATTGAGTACACCTTGTAGCAGAGATATGACTTTTATGATTTTGATCAAAATACGGTAAACTAAATACCCAACGTTATTTACATTTACTATTTACTTAGTAACACTTTGCAGGGTTTTTGCTCAAAGTTTTTATCCTAGGTTTTGTCTGTTTTTGGCCACAGTGTTATTGTACATCTACACATTGCACTTATACTCACAGATGTACCGGACGATTTCTTTTTGTTTTGACATAAAGTATATCTCATTCTATTAGACACCACATGAGGCACAGTCTAATAATGTACATATGAGCCAAACACTAACATAAGAAGCGCAGAGTATAATCAATGCCATCAAAGGATCCATGATCGGGTCCCCTTGCAAGACTGGTATTGTCAAAACCCTGTCATGGGCAGCCCATTCTCCAGACCTGAATCCCATTGAAAACCTCTGGAATGTAATCAAGAGGATGATGGATAGTCACAAGCCATCACACAAAGAAGAACTGCTTACATTTTTGCACCAGAAGCAGTGTGAAAGATTGGTGGAAAGCATGCCAAGACGCATGAAAGCTGTGATTAAAAATCATGGTTATTCCACAAAATATTGATTTCTGAACTCTTCATTGTTAAATCATTAGTATTGTTGTTTCTAAATGATTATGAACTTGTTTTCTTTGCATTATTTGAGGTCTGAAAGCACTAGGGTTTTTTTGTTTTTTTGGCCATTTTTCTTTGTTAGAAAAAAAATATATTGCTTGGAAATTCAGAGACATGTTGTCAGAAGTTTATGTTGACATACAATTGTAAAACTAATCACTTTTAGAATATTGCACCACAAAAACAAATGTTTGATTTATTCATTGTTTAATATATTTATTGCACAAAAATAATAAGGCACAAACAAAACTATAGAAATCTTCATAATAGTACTAATCTAGAAAATAAAGTTTACAGTTTATTTGTGCAATATGTTGAATAGCATAAAATTTAAAAATGCGAAACGACAGCGGAAGAATTGATTTTAGTTTCTATTGCTCCCCATAAAGAGGTAATAAAATATGATAATAAGTTATACTATATCAAGGACAAATACACTTCATAACAAAAAATAAAAGAAGCAAAAAAGAAAAAAGTTATGGTTTATGAAACATGAGAATACAAAAGTGAAAAAATGTGGTTTGTCAAAGACCAAAACCGACTCTGGCGGCAAGGGTTTAATAAACCTAATCAGATGATTAAAAAAAAATTACTTAAAATGGAGAAAATTCTCAAATTGCGCCTGCCTGTAAAATATCTGCTGGAATGGCATATTAATATCTAGCTCTTTGGGATCATATCAGCACTTGGTGATAATAATGAAAAGCTTTATTTTGACTGTAGTCTGGATTATAAATGAAGCTTCTTGTTTACCACATTGAGGCTCGCAGTATCTAGCTAGAATCCGCTGAAATTCTCCATTCAGTATTACAGACAACTTTACCATATTTTAACTGATTTACAATGGCAGAATCAATTGGATATGGACAAGAAAAATATTAAAACTTGCATCTGATTTTATGAACTGTAATTTATTTCACAATAATAGGAATTTAATGGCTTAGAATACATTATACTATGACATAACAGCATACAGAAACTTTAAATTATATACACCAAAAGCAATATTCACAGTGCCTGGGATTTTAAACACTTCCTTTGTTATGAGATGATGGATTTTATATCCCCATACAGCAAATAAGAAAATAAACTTCAAAGAATAACAACAAAGAAGTCAAATGTACTTTAAGTACATCCTATGTTCTGCTCTCTCGTTCTTATCTCAACAATAATACTTTTTAAGAGACTATTTTGTTAAAGGGCAGAGGATAGCGCTGGCTAAGTGATGCAAGTAAGAAATATGTACTTATTTGTTTGCATATGCTTCATACTGAGATAAAGACTACAGAAAGCTAAAATAAAATATTATATATTAACCTCAAACATTATCAGTAAAAGTTATCAATTTCTAATAAACTGTCCAGTTATTGAATTTAAACACATGGTCATGCACCATTTCACTATTCAGCACAACCAATGGAAGGTCTGTTTGTCTCTCTGTGTGCCCAGGACATCCCATGGAGGGACTTTTTATGGGACCAAATAGTCAGCATGTCCAACTGAGGTATGACCTTGCATGCTCAGCCTGTACAATGAAGAGACTGTGTATGTGGCTAATGACCAATCTTCCCAATGAAGAAACTGTGTATGTGGCTAAATGCTCAGCCTTCCTAATGAAAGGATTCTGTATGTGACTAAATGCTCAGCATGTCCTGTGGACGGGCTCTGTTTGCAACCAAGTGCTTAGCCTGCCCAATGAAGGGACTGTGCATGTGATCAAATGTTCAGCATATCCCAAGGAGTGTCTCTGTTTGGGACTAAATGCTCAGCATATCCCATGGAGGGGCTTGGAATGCCTCCATGTAATCAGCTTATCCCATGGAAGGACTCTACATTCTTTTGTTTGCATCCGAATGCTCAGCACAATCCGTGGAGGAATTCTGGCACAGTCTATCTGATTGAAGCACTCCTGATGCTCTGCATATTCCATGGAGAGGCTCTGCATGCTTCATTATGCTTTGCACATAACATGGAGGTAATAGTTTGACAATGTACTATGGGACATCATAGCAAAGCCCACTTTCCCTCATTTTAGCTAAGAACATGAGAAGCTCAGCACATCTCATGGACAGCTCTATTTGCCACTATTGTCTCAACATATCCCATTGAGGAATATGCATGCCTCAGTATGATCAACATATTACATACAAGCAAAGGTGTAATAATTCACAATAGTAAAGCCTAGAATGGGGCACCCACTTTACCACATATTTGCAGTGAGTTCAAAACATGAAATCTTATTATTTGACCTCCATAATAAACAAGGACAACAAACATAGTGGTGTTACAATAGTGTGAACATGTATTTATGTGCTGCATGTATACTAACTTAAAATAAGCTAATTTGTTGTGTTTTTTCTTTGTATTTTTGCATTTTGTGCAAGCCGTCGTGTGGCCTCCCTTCCTTGAGCTGGAAATTACATTTAAATAGCTTACGAAGGCTGGTGTCCACTAGAGATGAGTGAAATTGTTCAGAAAACATTCAGCAATCTCAAATTCGGCACGAACGAAGCACATTCGGATTCGTGTTCGGTTTCCCGAGCATTTTCTTTCAAACTTGGCAAAATTTGGACACAGTTCAGTAAAAGATTGCGTTTCCAGTAATTCTTTTGTTTTCACTTTGTTTAGGATAGTGGTTCGGTATGATGAGAGTGGGGAATGTTTTATGAGGGAAGGGGATAGGTAGAGGTCTGAGGAGCGGCAGACTGTTTTTCATTTCAAATTAACTTTATGTGTGTAGATTCCGGCAGCCAATCAACCGAAGGAGAAAAAGGCATCAAGCTATGTGTAAGGGACCACCACTAGAATATATATATATATATATACATTTTATTTGTCAACCAAGAAAAACACACACCACACTATTAAAATCACTTAAAACCAACCCAGATATGTCAAGGGTTCCACATGAAGAACCCCCCCCCCCCTGGACATGATTGTGATGGTAAACAAATATACAATATGAAAAAAAGATTTTTTAGGAAAAATTATTATTATACACTGGTGCATACGGCAATAACAATATTATATTTGTCCTAGATGTACAAATGGATAATGCAGCTAAAGGGATATCACCATTGTAAGATCATACATACATATGGAAATATGGCACAGCTCGCAGCATAAATGGCAATAAACAGAAATATGTGTAGATAATGTGCATGAAAACAATAGCTGCTAGTAAACATTTAGGACAAAAAAAGGTAGCACAGGTATATATGTATAAAAAATCTGTACGCCGAATCACCAGAAAAAGTGGGGGTCAAATGTTCTATAGAGATGTGGCAATAACATGGATAAACCACCAAATAACAATGTACAACAACAATTTAGAAAGTATGTACGTAACCCCCTTTGCGCATAAGAGGATACGCTTAGAACATACATATACCACGGACAAATCAGTATATCAGTTGTCAAAAAGATTAGTTAACTGAATGAATCCTCATCAAATGTTTGAGGGAGTCCATGGATAGGGTACAAACCTGCTGAAAACAGCATAGTAACGTGCAAAAAATAATAATGCCCACATCACCAAATTAAAGGGAATATCCCTGCTCAAAGAACATGACCATAATACCCATCACTCAGAGGTCCAGGGGGCATGAGGCCCAACGCGTATCGCCACCAAAGTAGCTTCGTCAGGAGCAGGTGTCTGTAGATGCGGCTGACAACTATATATATACAAAGTAAATTACATACCTAATCGGAGAAACCCCTAACAGCTGAGGGGAAACAGCAAGGAAGCAAGGATCAGCGGGCATGTTGTCGGCGTTCACGGAAAACCGGATGTGACAACACAGGGGGAGATTTTGCATAGGAGTACTAAGATGGCCGCAACCAGAATTAATGCGCATGCGCAAACTCCATGTTAATAGAAACACAAGGTGAATGATGGAGTACAAAGATGGTTGAAAAAATCATTACTGCGCATGCGCTGGTACCGTACTCCGCCCATGGAATAGGGCACAGATTACTAAGAAAATGCCATAGAGGCGATCAAATGGAGGTAAACCCTCGGCGCACGCATAATTACCAGTTGGTATGAGAATTGTTCAAGATAATGAGTAGCTTTATCAGATGATTACGCACGATAAAACAAAAAGTCATGAGAATAAAGATACACCCATATACTGTATGCCTATGTTTAGACCGACATAGACAGTGCCATTACAATCATTACCAAAAGTCACAGGAAATTACATATGAAAGGATATTATTCATAACCCCAAGACGCCAAAGGCTCTATTGTGTATGCTGAAAAGAAGAGAATGAGGCACCCCAAAAGAGCTGTTTGCTTCATTTGAAGGCGTACTTATAGTAATGGATGGAGAAATCACAGTAATCATACAAGTGGCTCGATCTAATAGATATTATCCTAGTAGCAGAAGATGATTATCAAAGATGTAATACTCAAGTAGCAGAGGTATGATTGAGTTTTTATTGTATGAAGAGACGGTAGCCATCAATCCCAACATTAAAAATAAATTTTGTCAAACCAGTAAGAGTAGACCAAACTGGAATAAAGCAGAAAAGAAAGTGAAGATACACACTTGTATTAATTGCATACACAGAGCCAAGGTAGAAAATATGTTGGCCAAACCACTTGACCATGACTTTAAGGTGCCTAAGTGCCCTCAAACCACCAAAACGCTTGTATGGTAACATGTGGGCATCGCTAAGATCAAAGAAAAAAGAAAGAAGGCTATTGAATGTCTTTGGCCGATATGAACTAGATGTATATCATGGTCATTAAAGTTAGCGGTCCCTAAAAAAAGGGGGGACCAGTGCCACCACCATGTCTAGATAGGAAAGAGGAATCAGGGTATAATTACCCAGTTACATCAATACAGTTAGAGCATAATCTCCAGGATCTGGAGATCTGCGTAAAATTACACAAGAGCCCAGATCCAAGATATATGCCCAGAATGGTATTCCCAAAGGGATAAAGAGTCCAAGCCAAACCAAATAACAGATAGACAAAAATAACATACTGACGCAAAGGTAGTTAAAAACTATCCAACCACCCCCTAGACAGTGAGATGATAATAAGTGCATGCGAGCTGGTACCAATGCTTTTCTACATATTTTTAGGAGGGTTAATCTGAGGTCATTGTAAGTGTGAATGCAGTGGTCAATGACATGAGAGTACATGTAGAGTAACAATACACAAGCTAACATGCATCAGAAGTCCACAAAACCTCATACTCAGAGAACAAGTCCGTCAAAGTTGTTTGTAAAATCCCTTGAATAGAATTTCTTCATTAAGGCCAATTGGAGCCATACTCTTCAGATTAAAGATCCATTTTGTTTCACAACGAAGGAGATGATGGATAACGTCTCCACCCCTGATATTAAGATGTACACCTTCAAGTCCCATAACCCTAAAGCTGGAGATTTTGCAGCGATGATGGTCCAAGACGTGTGCAGCCACAGATGATAGTTTTATTTTTCTCCCGCTCCTTGAAGGCCACTGAGATGTTTGAGAGGTGCTGTTCCATTCTCCTCCTCAATTGCTGTGTGGTCTGCCCCACATAGATTTTGGGACAATCACAAAAAATTTCGTATACCAGATTCCGCGATTTACAATTAAAATACTCCTTTGGACGAATCTGAAAAGGAAGAATAGAGATAGAGTAACAGTCTTGTGAGATCATAAACTGGCAAATGTTACAACTACCGCAGGGATAGGATCCAAAGATCCTAGTGCCTCGGTTCAATCTTGAGGCCGGTCGTAGGTAGTGACTATGGCAAATATCATCTCTCAGGTTTTTTGCTCTTCTGGCTACCATGCATGGGGAATTTGAGACCAGAGGGGGAATCCTCTCATCACTGAGTAGAATGTCCCAATTTCTACTCAGAAGGTCACGCACATCTGCCCACTGGTTGTTGTATGTGGTTATAAGTGCAAGCGGTCGAGACGAGTCACATACCTTTTTCTCAAAAAGTTGTTTACGATTTTGTTGAAGAGCATGCCAGAATGAGTCCGAGATGATTCTTTGTGGATGTCCTCTTTGTTTAAAACGGTAAGAAAGATCCCTTGCTTGATGCATGAATTCACCATCTGTACTACAATTCCTCCTGAGACGTAAAAACTGGCCCTTCGGAATTCCCTTTCTGAGATGATACGGGTGGAAGCTGGTAAAATGAAGAAGGCTGCTAGTAGCAGTAGTTTTTCGATAAAGCCCACATGTGATCCTTAAATCCATCACAGAGAGTCTCAAATCGAGAAAGTCTATGGAAGTTGCTGAAATTACAGATGTAAGCTTGATATTAAGGTTATTCACATTGAGGTCATTAATGAACTGATTACAATTCTCCAAGGGGCCCGTCCATATCAGCAGTATATCATCGATATACCGTTGCCAGGTGTGTACCATGGAGCCATATAAATGATGTTGAAATACTATTTTTTCCTCCCACCAACCAATAAAAAGGTTGGCATAGGAAGGAGCACAACGAGCACCCATGGCAGTACCAGACACCTGTCTAAAGAATTTCCTGTCAAAGACAAAGTAGTTTTTGTCTGGAATGAAATGTAAAAGTCTCAAGATGAAATTATCATGCTCTGTGATACCCTCTGTAGATTTTGCCAAGAAGTATGTGACTGCTTGCATACCTGCAGAATGTGCGATACTGGTGTACAAGGATTCCACATCCATACTAATGAGGAGTGTGTCTTCAGGAATTTCGCAATCCTCAATGAGTTGTAGGAGATGGGTGGAGTCTCTCGTGTAAGATTTCAAAGAGGTGACCAGCGGCTGTAAAAAATGATCAACGTAAATACAAGGGCGTTCAAAGATACTGCCGATCCCAGAGACAATAGGCCTACCAGGTGGTTCAACAAGGGACTTGTGGATTTTAGGCAATGCGTAAAGTGTAGGTATAATGGGTATAGGTGTTTTAAGAAAATCAGCTTCCTTTTTAGTAATTGTACTATCATGAAGAGCCCTATTGATGATAAGGTCAAGTTGATCTTTAAAAAAGTTTGTAGGGTCTGAAGGTAAGACCATGTAACATTGATCATTACCAAGCTGTCTTGCAATCTCCCTGAGGTATAGATCCTGTGGCCAAAGGACTACGTTACTCCCTTTGTCAGCTTCACGTACCACAAATTCCTTGTTCTTCTTCAAGTCCTGCAGTGCCCTATTTTCCTCCTTACTGAGATTTTTATTCTTGTGAGGGTCCAGTTTCAATTTCTCGATATCCCGACAAACTTTATCGAAGAATATTTGGACCGCAGGAAACAAGGAACAGGAGGGAGTTGCTTGTGATGGAAGACGTCTAGTGAATTTGCTCCTGGAGGGTGAAGCTTCATTTTCCTGTAATAGTTCCAAGAGGTCTCGAAAAACCTGTTTCTCGTTATCCGGGAAAGTGTCCAAAAGCGAAGGTTGATGGTAAAGCAACCTGAAGGTTAATTGACGACAAAAAAGGTACAAGTCTTTAACCAGTATAAACTTATTCAGAGAGTTCATAGGAGAAAACGAAAGGCATCTTGATAGAACCTTTGATTCTGATTCTGATAACACATGTGAGGATAAATTAACAATCTGTAAGTTACCTGGTTGGACGGTATCTTGTACATTATTGATCATCTCCTTTTGTTGGATCTGGTTTCTCTCCTGTATGTGGGTGACCAATTCTTGTATCCCCTGCCCTTCCTTCTGTTTGGTCCTTGTTTTCCTGCGACCCCTCCGATGGCGCCTTCCACATCGCTGGGGTCTGAAGATAAAAAATCACTGGACGACATTTCTTGACCAATTTGACTCTCAAATGCCCTGTTTGAGTCCTCCAACAAGGGTCTTTTATTCCCCCGATGTACCCATCTGTACGCTCTTCCACTGGTATAGTCAGACTTGTCCCTGTGAAATTTGTTTCTTTTGCGAGAAATAATCTCCTTCTCAAAGGTATCAATTAGATTCTTTAGTTTTAGTTGAAAGGGACTCACCAGTGTATCTTCATCAAAATCAATAAGTTTGTTTTCACAGGTTTTAATTTCATTTTTGATTTTGTTGAGGAGGATTTGATCATGTTCTATGAGCATGTCTATTAATATGGTGGAACAGTTAGCTAAACCAGCCTCCCAGGTATTTTGGAAGTCAGGGGTAGCTTCCCAGGCCGGAAAAATTTGAGAACGTAGACCCCGAGGCACAAGATTAGCTCTCTTGTACTCCTCCTCCGGCAGCCAATCAAGTCGAAGAAACCATCCACAACGTCCAGACACAAAATCTTTAGTCATTGGCTGCTGAAGTCACATGTCCCTCTCCATAATAATAAATGTTGTTTTTGTGCCATTTTGTCAGTGCAACAGCACAGTGCTCCTCCAGTTCCAGTTGGTGACTTGTATTGTTTAAGATTATTGTACTTGTTTTTATTATGTATACCCCTTTCCACATGTAAAGTGCCATGGAATAAATATAACAATAAATAATAATAATACCACTGTGCATTTACCAAAGAAAGGGAGTCGAATAGACTGTAGAATAACAGAAGTTGTCAAAATAATGTGTAATTATACTTTTTGTACTCTGGGGAAATTGATGCCACTTTAGTTATCTGTGGCAATAATTTTTGGAAATGTTTAAACTCCAAGTTGGTTCTCATGTGTGTTGCCTGTAGCAGTAGGTCTCCCATACCAGCAGGCCTGCACTTACTTTCAGTAAACTACCCATGTTACTATCTTTAAATGTTTCTAACAATAGTAGTCTACGAAGCCACCTGAGTGTGGCTGATCAAAAAAGCAGTTTGAGCTGTTGCATGAGGTATCTGTTGTTACGCCATTATCAAATTTCTACTGTGGGTCAATTGATGCCACTTTTCCTGTTATCTGCCTGCTAATTTTGGGAAATGTTTGGACTCCAAGTTGGGTCTCCTTCATGTGCGTTGCCTGAATTTGGCAGACCTCTCAGAACACCAGGCCTACACCTGCCACTAGTGTTGAGCATTCCGATACTGCAAGTATCGGGTATCGGCCGATACTTGCTGTATCGGAATTCCGATACCGAGATCCGATACTTTTGTGGTATCGGGTATCGGGTATCGAAACAACATTAATGTAATAATGTGTAAAAGAGAGAATTAAAATAAAAAATATTGCTATACTCACCTCTCCGACACAGCCCGGACCTCAGCGAGGGAACCGGTAGCGTTGTTTGTTTAAAATTCGCGCGTTTACTTGGTTACGTGAAGTCCCGGCTTGTGATTGGTCGCGGCGGCCATGTTGCCGGGACGCGGACCAATCACAGCAAGCCGTGACGTAATTTCAGGTCCTTGCAGGATTTTAAAATTACGTTCCGGCGTTGTGATTGGGCGCGTCGTGGTCACATGGGCGACGTAACCAATCACAAGCCGGGACGTCACGGGAGGCTGGACACGCGCACATTTTAAAATGCGCGCGTGTCCAGCCTCCCGTGACGTCCCGGCTTGTGATTGGTCGCGGCGGCCATGTTGCCGGGACGCGGACCAATCACAACGCCGGAATGTAATTTTAAAATCCTGCAGGACCTGAAATTACGTCACGGCTTGCTGTGATTGGTCCGCATCCCGGCAACATGGCCGCCGCGACCAATCACAAGCCGTGACGTCACGGGAGGCTGGACACGCGCACATTTTAAAATGCGCGCGTCCAGCCTCCCGGCTTGTGATTGGTTGACCGCGCCGCAACCAATCACAAGCCGGGACGTCACGGGAGGCTGGACACGCGCCCATTTTAAAACGTAATTTTAAAATCCTGCAGGACCCGTAATTTCGTCACGGCTTGCTGTGATTGGTCCGCGTCCCGGCAACATGGCCGCCCTGACCAATCACAAGCCGGGACTTCACGTAACCAAGTAAAAGCGCGAATTTTAAACAAACAACGCTGCCGGTTCCCTCGCTGAGGTCCAGGCTGCGTCGGACAGGTGAGTATAGCAATATTTTTTATTTTAATTCTTTATTTTACACATTTATATGGATCCCAGGGTCTGAAGGAGAGTTTCCTCTCCTTCAGACCCTGGGAACCATCAGGAATACCGTCCGATACTTGAGTCCCATTGACTTGTATTGGTATCGGGTATCGGTATCGGATTGGATCCGATACTTTGCCGGTATCGGCCGATACTTTCCGATACCGATACTTTCAAGTATCGGACGGTATCGCTCAACACTACCTGCCACTCATCCACCTATCAATTATCAATGTTGAAGCTAGAAATGATGTTTCTTGGGTCCAAATTAAAGAGTTTTCTGTTGATTTGGTTTTGCCTCCCATTGAATTCAATGATGTTTGGCTATGTTCAATGAGCTGTCCGACGAACATGTTCTGTGAACATCGGGACGTTTGCCGAACTGAACCTTGAAAGGTTCGTTCATCTCTAGTGTCCACAGTTCAGGACCCTGTCCTTTGTCTGCCCTTATTCACACACTAAGTTCAACTCTGACACATAGCAAGGTTTTTAATATTAGACAGTGTAGGACTGTCCCGAACAGGGTCACCTCACTGACAGTGGGATGCCTTTTATGCTATTTTTGATCAAAAACAGTGTTACTTAGAACTCTGTGTTATTTAAATGCAATTTTGCTTTTACGTATTTAGTTGCAGTAGGGTTTGTGTCCATTTTGCTTCTCGTAGGTTTTGTACTATGGAGAGGCTCTGTATGTGACTAATGCCCAGCCTTCCCATTGAAAAGGTTCTGTATGTGACTAAAGCTTAGCCTGTACTATAGTGGTGTTCTGTATATGACTAAATACTCAGCCTATCTAATAGATGGGCTCAATTTTGAATAAATGCTCAGCCTTTCCAATGGAGGGGTTCTGTATGTTACTAAATACTCAGCCTGTCCAATGCACAAGCTCTGTATTCAACCAAATGCTTAGCCTGTCCAATGGGCAGGGTCTGTGTGAGACCAAATAGCCTGCCCAATGAAGAGGTTCTGTATGTGACTAAATGCTCAGCCTGTCCTATGGAAGGGCTCTGTATGCTGCCAAGTGCTTAGCCTGCCCAATGAAGGGACTCTGTATGTGATCAAATGTTTAGAATGTACCATGGAGAGTCTCTGTCGGTGAGTAAATAATCAGCATATCCCATGGAGAGACTCAGAATGCCTTCATGTAATCAGCTTGTCTCATGGAAGAACTCTAAATTCTTTTGTTTGCATCAGCACATTCAGTGGAGGGATTCTGGCACGGCCTTTCCCATGGAAGCACTCCAGATGCTCTGCCTATTCCATGTGCTCTGCACATAACATGGTGGTAGCAGTGTAACAATTTACTATGGGACACCATAGCAAAGCCCACTTTCCCTCATTTTAGATAAGAACATGAGAAGCTCAGCACATTTCATAAATGGCTGTATTTGTCACAGTATGTTCATTGAGGACTATGCCTGCCTCAATATGATCAACAAATCACATAGAAGCAATGGTGTAAAAATTCACAATAGTAAAGCCTACAATGGGACCCCACTTTACAATGTATTTGCAGTGAATTTAAAACATGACCTCTATATAATTACCATAGCGATGTTACAATAGTGGATTAATGCACATAGTGATATCACAGCACATTGATAATGTACAAAAATCGATGCCACAAAATGAGTGGCTGGTTTTTATTAGTGTGGTGCCCTGCATGAAGCATACAGGAGGAGGTGTGGGGTGCATTGCTGGAGACACTATTGTTGATTTTTTCCAAATTCAAGGCACACTTACACAGCTTGACTACGACAACATTTTAAAATGACATGCCTTACCATCTGATCTGCACTTAGTGAGGCCATTATTGTGCTGCAACAGGGAAATAGCCCAAATCACTTTAAAGGCCATATAAAGGCTAAGTGATCATGCGGACAAGGATGGAGCGCTATGTCAGATGGCATAGCTTCCACAATCACCCATCCTCAACCAAATTGAGATGGTTTGGGATTAGTTGGACACAAAATGAAGAAAAAGCAGCTTAAAGTTCTCAGCTCATCTATAAACTCCTTCAAGATTGTTGGAAACCATTCCAGGTGACTGCCCAATGAACCTCCTTGAGAGAAAGACAAGGGTGTGCAACACTGTCAGCAGAATAAAAGGGATCACTATGAGGAATTCAGGGTTTAACACATGTTTTGGTTTGTGTCACATGTATTTCTTTGTCCTATAATTCCATACGTGGTCCTTTGATGATTTGCTGACATCAATCTGAAGAAATGATTGCCACAATCCAATAAGAACAAAGAAAACCATTGCATGAACAGTTGTGTCCAAAGTTTTGACTAGCCCTATATACATATCATATATAACTATTGTGTATATCCATAACACTAGTCATCTGCAGTACGATATCATGTCTACTTTGACTTTACAGGTGGCTGTATCAGTCTTTGTGGACAAGGAAATAATTACTTAAAAATGTAAATGCATGTTAGATTTACATAAACTACAACATTGGATGAATTCACAGTCCATGAGCATTAAAAATAAGGTGAAACAAATAAGATTTTTAAGTAACTCCATACTGTGCTGTATATTTCAAGTTATGTGTAAGCTGAGTGCAAGAGAAGCTCTTTGAAGAAGAAATGGCCTTTGAGTTGAGTCATGATACCTCCCAGTGTTTGTTTTTAGTTCTTGTTCATTGAAAAGGTTGAATTAAACAATCAAAGAAAGAAAGAGCTTTGATACTAAATTATATGGAAGGTTTTCATTCCTTTAATGTCAGTGTGTTTACTTGCTAATTGGCATTGCAATGCTATAAGGTGGTTTCAATTATACATTCATGAAATGGTTTTTATTTTTCTGTGTAGCTTAGCATAATAACTGAAGTCACTACTTTTCCTGATCGGATTTTGTGCTTAAATGTTTTGATGTAAATGTTAATTAATTCATTCTGGTGGTTTCTTTTCATTGTTTCATAGTAAGTGCCATGTTAAATCTATTTCTTCCTACAGAAATGTGTTTTGTAAATCACTATACAAATTATTTGTGTTCATTTTCTTGTTCAGATTGTTAGAACCACAAAATACGTTATTTGTTAATTTAATGATGA
This sequence comes from Ranitomeya variabilis, assembly GCF_051348905.1. NCBI lineage: Eukaryota > Metazoa > Chordata > Amphibia > Anura > Dendrobatidae > Ranitomeya > Ranitomeya variabilis. The sequence continues at coordinate 1,078,121,153 of NC_135232.1, read as the reverse complement.
TACATTCAGAAAAAGGTTTGCCTTGGCTCTAAGAATAATAGCTGTATCTCACAGCTGTGTTCAGAAAATGAAACTTTGTCTTTTTTTCTTTTTCTTTTTTATTCATTTTTATATTTGCCAATCCTTCCTGAAAAATGAAAAGTAATAATTCTGTCAATTTCGGCATGTTTAAACGTCAGCCAAGTTCAAATTATTTATTGCAATTATTAATAGAATTAAATTTTACATGTACACGAAATTCCCAATAACAGAATGTTTTCCAAATATTTACCAATTTTATCTTGCGTTTTCAGTGATCGTATAAATGCTATTGTCAAATTGGATGTATTTACTATTGGGTATTTATTTTCCTTTGTTTTTGTTTGAACAGTTCCTGTGATGTGTGGAGTAATATGGGTAACTTTAAAAAACCTGATTTTGTGATACTTTGTCAGAAGATGCTGTAAATGAGTGTGTCTACCCATTGGTTGGAATGTGAACTGTGACCTGGTAAGAGTTTCACTACCATGTTCTAATAATGACGATAATTCTGTACAAACAGCTTTTGTCAAAGTCTAAGTATGGACAAGTTTAAGGCTCCAGGCAATCTGTACATGTATAATCAGAATACACGGTATTTTCATATATGTGAATTACACACATTAAAGGATGTGACACCAGAGGTAACCTTATATGCACAAGATAAGAGAGAGCTGGAAGAAATTGTATGGAGAGCCTGACACTGGAGCTGAAACATGTATCATTACAATCTAGCATCCTTCTATTGTATTATGTATTTCAAATTTGAGTGATTTCGAATACAGGCAATTCATTTTTCTTAACTTGTGACATGAGTATTTTCTGTGTATAAATGATTTTTAATCCTAAGGCCTGATGTACTTGTAAAATTTGGTCATAAAAAATAATTTTTTGGCAATTTAGATCAGCGAATCGGATCGAGTTTGAGTAGAATTTCTTGAAATTTGCTCTTTTCTGCAAATTTTAACCTTTTGAGATTTGTACGAAGAAAGGAAGTCCAGCACAATCATCCAACGTAAAAAAATATTCAATTTTATTAATAATCCATTAAAATTAGAAGAAAAAAGTTGGCAAAGAAAATTTTAAAAATTTCTTACGCTTTTCAAACTGAACAACCTACCTTAATCATAGCATAAAAGCATAGCATAAGAGTTTTTTAAATTTTCTTCACCAACTTTTTTCTTCTTCTAATTTTAATGGATTACTAATAAAGTGGAATATTTTTTTTAACGATGGATGGTTAGGCTGGACTTCCTTTTTTCTTACCTATTGGTCCTGTCTCCACTAGCTGGATATGGCACCCTTTGGTTGATATATACAGCAAAATCAGCAAACTATTGGCAGAACTGGTGAGCGTTTTACTTATTCTTTTGAGATTTGATTGTTGATTGATTATTGTGGCTCATAAAAAACACTTGCCCAACACTATTTCCCACACTGCTGAAGCATCAAAGAAAGGGTTAACATTATTTGAATTGTCAAGTGGGGTTCCCAATAAAACCCTGCAGCTATGACATCTTATGGATTATCATACCTTGTACAGTGGTAGTCATCATTAACCCCTTCATGACCCAGCCTATTTTGACCTTAATGACCTGGCCATTTTTTGCAACCAATGTCTTTTTATGAGGTAATAACTCAGGAACGCTTCAACCGATCCTAGCGGTTCTGAGATTTCTTTTTTGTGACATATTGGGCTTCATGCTAGTGGTAAATTTATCACTAGGGTAACAGAAGAAATTGGACCCCAATAGTTGTTGTCCAGTTTGTACTGAGTACGCTGATTCCCCATATGTGGGGGTATACTACTGTTTGGGCGCACGTCAGGGCTCGGAAGGGAAGTAGTGATGTTTTCAAATGCAGACTTTGATGGAATGGTCTGCGGGCATCATGTTGCATTTGCAGAGCCCCTGATGTGCCTAAACAGTAGAAGCCCCCAAACAAGTGACCCCATTTTGGAAACTGGACCCCCCAAGGAACTTATCTAGATGTGTGGTGAGCACTTTGAACCCCCAAGTGCTTCACAGAAGTTTATAATGCAGAGCCGTGAAAATAAAAAATCATTTTTTTCCCACAAAGATATTTCTTTAGCCCCCATTTTTTTATTTTCCCAAGGGTAACAGGAGAAATTAGACTCCCAAAGATGTTGTACAATTTTTCCTGAGTACACTTATGCCCCATATGTTTGGGTAAACCACTCTTTGGGTGCACATCGGGGCTCGGAAGGGAGGGAGCACCATTTGACTTTTTGAACTCAAGATTGGCTGGAATCAATGGTGGCGCCATGTCGCACTTGGAGACCCCTGATGTGCCTAAACAGTGGAAATCCCTCAATTCTAACTCCAACACTAACCCCAACACACCCCTAACCCTAATCCCAACTCTAGCTAAAACCCTAATCACAACCCTAGCCCCAACACACCCCTAACGACAACCCTAACCCCAACAAACCCCTAACCCTAATCCCAACCATAACCCTAGCCACAACCCTATCCCCAACACACCCCTAACCCTAATCCCAACCCTAACCATAACCCTAACCACAAGGCTAACCCTAACCCCAACACATCCCTAGCCTTCATCTTAACCCTATTCCAACCCTAACCCTAATTTCAACCCTGACTCTAATTCCAACCCTAAACCCTAAGGCTATGTTACCACATTGCGGATTCGTGTGAGGATTTTTCTGCACTGTTTTTGAAAAATCCGCAGTTAAAATGCACTGCGTTTTACCTGCGGATTTACTACATATTTCAAGTGTTTTTGTGCTGATTTTACCTGCGGATTCCTATTGAGGAACAGGTCTAAAACGATGCAGAATCCGCACAAAGAATTGAAATGCTGCGGAAAATACAACGCAGCGTTTCTGCTTGGTATTTTCCGCACCATTGGCACAGCAGATTTGGTTTTCCATAGGTTTGCATGGTGCTGTAAATGTGATGAAAACTGCTATGAATCCGCAGCGGCCAATCCACTGCGGATCCGCAGCTAAATCTGCACCATGTGCACATAGCCTAATTCTAGCCCTAACCCCTATTTCTAACCCTAACCCTAAGTGCAACCCTAACCCTAATTCTAACCCTAATTGCAATCCTAACCCTAATTGCAACCGTATCCCTAATTGCAACCCTAACCCTAATTCTCACCCTTACCTAATTGCACTCCTAGCCCTAACCCTAATTACAACCCTAACCCTAATTGCAACCCTAACCCTAATTGCAACCCTAACACTAATCCTAACCCTATCCCTAATTGCAATCCTAACCCTAATTGCAACCCTAACCCTAATTGTAACCCTAATTCTAACCTTAACCCTAATTCTAACCCTAACCCTAATTGCAACCCTAACCCTAATTGCAACCCTTACCCTAATTCTAACCCTAACCCTAATTGCAACCCTAACCCTAATTGCAACCCTAACCCTAGTTCTAACCCTAATCCTAGTGGAATAATAAAAGTAAATATATTTTCTGTATTTCATTATTTTCCCTACCTATGGGGGTGATAAACGGGGGTATATTTCCTTTTTTTATTTTGATCACTGTGATAGGTTCTATAACAGTGATCAAAATGTACCTGGAATGAATCTGCCGGCAGGCAGATTCGGCGGGTGCACTGCGCATGCGTCCGCCATTTTGGAAGATGGTGGTGCCCATGGAGAAGACGGGCGGACACCGGGAATGACACCGGATCTCGGTAGGTAAGTGGGGGTGAGATCAGATCACAGGGGGGAGATCGGACCCGGGGGAACAGACGGGAGGACAGAGGGAAGCGGAGGACAGCAGAGGACAGGACAGAGGGGAGGAGATCGGTGGCGGGGCAGATCACGGTCTCCAGCCATTGCCGATGATATTGCAGCATCGGCCATGGCTGGATTGCAATATTTCACCAATTTTCATTGGTGAAATATTACGATTGCTCTGATTGAAAGTGAAACAATAACTTTCAACAGCCAATCAGAGCGATCGTAGCCACAGGGGCAAAGCCACCCCCCTTGGGCTCAAGTACCACTCCTCCTGCCCCTGCAGGTCAGGAGAAATTTGAGTTAACCCTTTCACCCCACCTGCAGGAGTGCAATCATTCTGTGACGCAGCATATGCATCACAGGTCGGATTGGCACCGACTTTCATGATGCATACACTGTGTCACCGGTCCGGAAGGGGTTAATCACTGGTTCCCAGTGGAGCACAGTTTATTTGGCCGAGTCATTTTCAGTCTCTTAAGTCACTCTCTCTCTTTGAATGTAAGTACTAAGCAGGGTCCTCTCTGTCTCATCTGGAGTGTGTAAGCTTTGTTCTCCTTTCCACCACAAGGCTGGTTGTCAAAAAAAGGGGGGACCCAGCGCAGTTTTTTTTAAATTATTTCATTATTTAAATGATTAAAAAATATGGCGTGAGGACCCCTCTATTCTTGATAACCAGCCTTGCTAAAGCTGACAGCTGAGGGTTGCAACCCCCAGCTGTGAATTTTGCATGGATGGTTATCGAAAATACAGGGGAACCCAGGACGGGTTTTTCATTTATTTATTTATGGCGCCGGGGCCATCTGATGAATAATGCCATTAAATGCGCCTGCTCTCATTGTAGGCTGATGGGAGTAGCAGTCCCTTCAGCCACCACCTGCTGTCATTGTTCTCACTTGAATACAACTCTCAACATTCTCTCCGGTTCATGCTGATCACCAGTAGAGCAGGGGAACAGTGCTTACTGTTCCGTTGCTTTCCTGGCACCCGCCGTGTTTACTGATGTGGCACATGGTTGCCACACTTGTGCCACACATATTACACACACGAAAACTGACATCTCCGGTATCGATTTGACAATAGTGCAAGCGCCGTCGAAAAATTTCTATCAGATTGTTGAAGTGAGCTCATTGGCTGTGAACTCCCAGGTCCTTTCTGATGACCCTGGGAGCATGAGAACTTTCTCAAGCTCTCTGTGACATCAGACATGTCCTACTAGTTAACCACGAGACACTGGGCAGCAGTAGTCATTGTTGTTCAGTGTCTCTGTTGGATGACAGATTGTATGGTCGCATCATGCAACCATGCAGCCTGCCATCTAGAAGTAGCAGAGTTAGACCCATCACAGGACAAATGGATTATAATCTTCTCAGTGGAAAGGTGAGAAATATTGTTGTTTTTTATTTTAACTCTTTTGCAGAAGACAGTGGTATTGGTGGAATAAGTGATGTCATAAGTAGTGTTGAGCGATACCGTCCGATACTTGAAAGTATCGGTATCGGAAAGTGTCGGCCGATACCGGCAAAGTATCGGATCTAATCCGATACCGATACCCGATACCAATACAAGTCAATGGGACTCATGTATCGGACGGTATTCCTGATGGCTCCCAGGGTCTGAAGGAGAGGAAACTCTCCTTCAGGCCCTGGGAACCATATTAATGTGTAAAATAAAGAATTAAAATAAAAAATATTGCTATACTCACCTCTCCGACGCAGCCTGCACCTTACCGAGGGTACCGGCAGCGTTGTTTGCTTAAAATTTGCGCTTTAACTTCCTTACGCGAAGTCCCGGCTTGTGATTGGTCGCGCGCCGCCCATGTGACCGCGACGCAACCAATCACAGCAAACCGTGACGTAATTTCAGGTCCTTCAGGATTTTAAAATTACGTTCCGGCGTTGTGATTGGTTGCGTCGCAGTCACATGGGCGACGCGACCAATCACAAGCCGTGATGTCACGAGAGGCTGGACACGCGCGCATTTTAAAATGCGCGCGTCTCCTGCCTCCCGTGACGTCACGGCTTGTGATTGGTCGCGTCGCCCATGTGACTGCGACGCAACCAATCACAACGCCGGAACGTAATTTTAAAATCCTGAAGGACCTGAAATTACGTCACGGCTTGCTGTGATTGGTTGCGTCGCGGTCACATGGGCGGCGCGCGACCAATCACAAGCCGGGACTTCGCGTAAGGAAGTTAAAGCGCGAATTTTAAGCAAACAACGCTGCCAGTTCCCTCGGTAAGGTGCAGGCTGCGTCGGAGAGGTGAGTATAGCAATATTTTTTATTTTAATTCTTTATTTTACACATTAATGTTGTTTCGATACCGATACCCGATACCACAAAAGTATCGGATCTCGGTATCGGAATTCCGATACAGCAAATATCGGCCGATACCCGATACTTGCGGTATCGGAATGCTCAACACTAGTCATAAGTATGGTTTAATTAAGATTTATTAAATGAGTCTGTCATTCTTTCAATTAAAGAACTATTTTCAGGGTGTGTGTTTTTATACAATATGACTATGCGCTTAAAAATGGTGGCGTCTTATTTACCCACTCTGTAGGAAAAGTCAGTTTGTTCCAGACAGGAGTCAGTTCCTGACTGAGCTCAAGTCAGAAGTTCTGTTAGTGAGTTTCAGACCAGAGTCTGAGGAGGACAGAAGGTCAACGGAGCAGTGCATGCCCTCAGAGCTGTAGCTCCCAGAAAGAGACATTGAAAGGAAGAACTGTATTGTATCGAGCATAAAGGAAAGCAAAGCAAAGGAGAGGATACCAGAAGGGGACCAGCCCCGCTCAGGCTGTCTCCTTCTGAGGTGCAAAATCCCGGTAGCCAGAACACCGAGGCAGTAAGGACCTCTACGCCTTATTTCAGAGAACGGCAGGACAGCTAATTGCAGGTTACCTGTCCACACCTACACGCAGGAGGCACGGTGACACCTACAGAGCTGGGTTATCTAAGAGACACTATACACAGGCTCAAGTCACCAGTCATATGGGTTTTGTCCTATCCTATATGGGGGACAGAGAGAATGAAACACCACCTCTGTGAGACCCTTATGTGAAGCCATAAGCAGTAAGGGACTACACCACCGCAGCACAAGGGAAGGCTACTGATTTCCACCTGGACAAGTGAACTCTAGACTTGCCTCCAAACCGGCCGGACTCTGCCTGCCCTGTGATCTGGTGCTCTGGACTGTGGACGCTGAAGCCTACAGTAAAGGTAAAGAGACTGCAACCTTGTGTCCTCGTTCTTCTCTGCGCCTCTCACCATACCACCATCTACACACCGGAAAGACCTGGGGACATACTTCACTTGTGGGAAGGTATACCATCTAGCTGCCATAACATCACCCCAGCGGACCCCTTAACCCATTTCTACCATTGGACGTACTATTCTGTCCATGTGGGGTGGGCCCTACTTCCATGAATGGAATAGTACATCCAGCGTGATGAGCCACACTCACTGGGGGATCGCGATCGCGGCCGGGTGTCAGCTGACTATCGCAGCTGACATCCGGCACTATGTGCCAGGAGTGGTCACGGACCACTCCTGGCACATTAACTCCCAGAACGCTGCAACCAAAGATGATCGTAGCATTCTGGCGGCATAGGGAAGCATCGTGCAGGGAGGGGGCTTCCTACATGCTTCCCTGAGACCCTCGGAGCAACGCGATGTGATTGCATTGCTCCGAGGATCTTCTACCTCATTCTCCCTGCAGGCCCCAGATCCAAAATGGCCGCCGGGCTGCTTCCGGGTCCTGCAGGGAGGTGGCTTACCAGCGCCTGCTCAGAGCAGGCGCTGGTAAGCCTGCAGCCCTGCCTGTCAGATCGCTGATCTGACACAGTGCTGTGCAAAGTACACTGTAGTGTGATGTCTTCCCCTGGGGCAATGTAAAAAAGTTAAAAAAAAATATTTACATGTGTAAAAAAATAAGAAAACACCTTCAATGAACAAAGTCGCAAAAAAAAACCGAGGCAAAAAACAACGCTTTATTATCAGGCCACCAAACAAAAAGTGGAATAACACGCGATAATAAAAGGATATAAATATCCATGGTACCGCTGAAAACATCATCTTCTCCTGCAAAAAACGAGCCACCATACAGCGTCATAAGCGAAAAAAAAAAAGTTATAGTCCCCAGAATAAAGCGATGCAAAAATAATTATTTTTTATATAAAATAGTTTTTATCATATAAAAGCTCCAAAACATAAAAAAATGATATAAATGAGGTATCGCTGTAATCATACTGGCCCGAAGAATAAAACTGCTTTATCAATTTTACCAAATGTGGAACGGTATAACCCCCCCCAGAAGAAATTCATGAATAGCTGGTTTTTGGTCATTCTGCCTCACAAAAATCAGAATAAAAAGCGATCAAAAAATGTCACGTGCCAGAAAATGGATCCAATAAAAACGTCAACTCGTACCGCAAAAAATAAGACCCACATGACTCTGTGGACCAAAATATGGAAAAATTATAGCTCTCAAAATGTGGAGACGCAAAAACTATTTTTTGCAATAAAAAGCGTCTTTTAGTTTGTGACAGCTGCCAATCATAAAAATCCGCTAAAAAACCCACTTTAAAAGTAAATCAAATCCCCCTTCATCACCCCCTTAGTTAGGGAAAAATAATAAAATTTTAAAATGTATTTATTTCCATTTTCCCATTAGGCTTAGGGTTAGGGCTAGGGTTAGGGCTAAAGTTCGGGTTGGGGCTAGGGTTAGGGTTGGGGCTAGGGTTAGGGTTAGGGTTGGGGCTATGGTTAGGGTGGTGGCTAGGATTAGGGTTGGAGCTAGGATTAGGGTTGGGGCTGGGGTTAGGGTTGGGGCTAGGGTTTGGGCTAGGGTTAGGGTTAGGGCTACAGTTGGGGTTGGGGCTAAAGTTAGGCTTAGGGTTGGGGCTAAAGTTAGGGTTAGGGTTGGGGCTGAAGTTAGGGTTAGGGTTTGGATTACATTTATGGTTGGGATTAGGGTTGGGATTTGAGTTAGGGGTGTGTCAGGGTTAGGAGTGTGGTTAGGGTTACCATTGGGATTAGGGTTGGGGTATGTTTGGATTAGGGTTTCAGTTAGAATTGGGGGGGTTCAACTGTTTAGGCACATCAGGGACTCTCCAAACATGACATGGCATCTGATCTCAATTCCAGCCAATTCTGAGTTGAAAAAGTAAAACAGTGCTCCTTCCCTTCCGAGCTCTCCCATGCGCCTAAACAGGGGTTTGCCCCAACATATGGGGTATCTGCGTACTCAGGATACATTGGACAATAACTTTTGGGGTCCAATTTCTCCTGTTATCCTTGGGAAAATACAAAACTGGGGGCTAAAAACTATTTTTGTTGAAAAAAAAATTGTTTATTTTCATGGCTCTGTTATTAACTGTAGTGAAACACTTGGGGTTCAAAATGCTTACCACACATCTAGATATGTTCCTTTGGGGATCTATTTTCCAAAATGGTGTCACTTGTGGGGGGTTTCAATGTATAGGCACATCAGGGGCTCTCCAAATGCGACATGGCGTCCTATCTCAATTCCAGTCAGTTTTGCATTGAAAAGTCAAATGGCGCTCCTTCCCTTCCGAGCTCTGTCGTGCGCCCAAACAGTGGTTTACCCCAACACATGGGGTATCAGCGTATGCACGATAAATTGCACAACCACTTTTGGGGTCCAATTTCTTCTGTTACCCTTGGGAAAATAAAAAATTGGGGGCAAAAATATCATTTTTGTGAAAGAATATGATTTTTTATTTTTATGGCTCTGCATTATAAACTTCTGTGAAGCACTTGGTGGGTCAAAGTGCTCACCGCAAATGTAGATAAGTTCCTTAGGGGGTCTACTTTCCAAAATGTTGTCACTTGTGGGGGGTTTCAATGTTTAGGCACATCAGGGGCTCTCCAAACATGACATGGTGTCCTATTTTAATCCCAGTCAATTTTGCATTGAAAAGTCAAATGGCGCTCCTTCCCTTCCGAGCTTTGCTGTTTGCCCAAACAGTGGTTTACTCCCACATATGGGCTATCAGCGTACTCAGGACATATTGCACAACAACTTTTGGGGTCCAATTTCTCCTGTTACCCTTGGTTAAAATAAAACAAATTGGAGCTGAAATACATTTTTGGTGAAAAAAAATTAAATGTTCATTTTTTTAAAACATTCCAAAAATTCCTGTGAAACACCTGAAGGGTTAATAATCTTTTTTAATGTGGTTTTGAGCACCTTGGGGGGGGGGCGCAGATTTTTAGAATAGTGTCACACTTGGGTATTTTCTATCATATAGACCCCTCAAAGTGACTTCAAATGTGATGTAGTCCCTAAAAAAAATGGTGTTGTAAAAATGAGAAATTGCTGGTCAAATTTTAACCCTTATAACTCCCTAACAAAAAAAATGTTGGTAACAAAATTGTGCTGATGTAAAGTAGACATGTGGTAAATGTTACTTATTAAGTATGTTTTGTGATGTATCTCTGTGATTTAATGTAATAAAAATTCAAAGTTGGAAAATTGCAACATTTTCAAAATTTTCGCCAAATTTCAGTTTTTTTCACAAATAAAATGCAGGTAATATGAAAGAAATGTTACCACTATCATGAAGTACAATGTCATGAGAAAACATTGTCAGAATCATCAGGATCCGTTGAAGTGTTCCAGAGTTATAACCTCATAAAAAGACAGTGGTCAGAATTGTAAAAATTGGCCCGGTCATTAACGTGCAAACCACCCTTGGGGGTAATGGGGTTAAAGCAGCATCGGTTATCCTGACCAAATACCACAGGTGACTTCACGAACACAAACTCTATCCCTTTAAAGACCTTTCCCTTTTACATGGGCGCCAAGGGCCACAGACTGGGTCGCAGCCACTGTGACTTTCCCCTGTGAACCGCAGGACCTGGTACCGAGTACCCCTAGCCTGCGTATACTACATGGACTATGTTATATACTGCATGGGCTGTGTTATATACTGCGTGGGCCGTGTTATATACTGCGTGGGCTGTGCTACATATTACGTGGGCTGTGTTAGATACTACGTGGGCTGTGTTATATACTGCATGAGCTGTGTTATATACTGTGTGTGCTGTGTTATATACTATGTGGCTGTGCTATATACTGAGTGTCTGTCTGTGTTACGTGGGCTGTGCTATATGCTATGTGGCTGCTATTTACTACGTGGCTGCTATATACTACATGGCTGTGCTATATACTATGTGGCTGTACTATATACTACATGGCTGGCTGTGTTATATTCTACGTGGCTGTGTTATATACTATGTGGCTGTGTTATATACTATGTGGCTGTGCTATATACTACATGGCTGTGCTAAGCACGACGTACATACATACATACATATTCTAGAATATCCGATGCGTTAGAATCGAGCCACCATCTAGTATATATATATGACACTGACATGTATATCTCTAGTCTATTCTGTGGGTAAATACTGTGTGTAATCCATCTATTCTATCCTGTCGGCTCCTGATGTGTTTTAAGGTATGTGGCTGTTGAATTGAAGGCTTTTCTTAGATAGATAAAGATTAATGTAATATATATACATATATATGTGTGTCACTGACATCTATATATCTATCTATTCTATGTGTATATATCCATTCAATCTATTCTTTTCTAACCTGTCACGCTGTTATTTTGCTGTACGTGGCACAAGAATTGTCGACTTTTCATCTCTATCTATCTATCAATCTCTCTATCTATCTCATCCATTTCAGCTTTTCTCATGCCCCCAAACCTGTTTGTTGGGTCCAGCAGAAATATATTCTGCTTTCCCATTGACTTGCATTGGATCTGTTATTTGATGCAAATACACGGATATTAGAAAGTATTTGTGCTGATTTTCCCAAATCCGAATATTTCACAATTTGCTCATTATTATTGACATTCACGCAAATGTATTTGACGGCAAAAATAATTTGGGGGAATGATCAGTGGAGTTAGCTAATTTGATTTTCAAAAGCTCTGCTTATCTCTTGTGGATGTGCCTGTCTGAAGAAAGGGGAAGGGGCCTGCAACTGTCCCTGAAGCTGGGGTTCTCACTATCCCTTTTCCAGGGTACTCTTGAAGGTAGAAAGGCCTGGGTCTCTAGCTTTACTATACTTCTGAATGCACACTGAACTAATTCCTCCCCCACCCAGGGAGGTATGGGACTGACAAGAAATGGATAGCACAAACTAGACAGACAGGGGAAACAGACTGGGATTAAAGAAAACTGAAATCATAAAAAAGATCAAGAAACAACAAAGTGGAAAAAGAAAACAAGGGAACAGTAAAAGAGACCAATCAAATGTGTGGGGATAAGGAAATACACACACTACAAAAAGCACACAGAAAACTCCTAGAGTAAACACAAACTGTCACAAATAAGGACTACTCCTTCATCGCCAAACTAGGTAGTTGCAAGCTATCACCAGCAGAGAACAGAGGAAGTAGTGGGGTTTAAACAGAAGAGTGATAGGATAGGTCAAATAGCAAATGGAAAATGCCTGCTGTAAGAAAGAAGGGAAATCAGCACCCAGACATGACAGGATTTCCAGTAGCTAAGTGGATAGAGATGCCGACAGACAACCCCAAGACTGCCGGATCGAATTCAGAGGAATGACAAAGAGCTGTTCTGCTTTAACTAAATAAAAAAAAACTGTTCACCTTGTAGGACCTCCAATAATCCACATGTTGGGCTCTCATAAGCTGATGTAGAACAGCAAAAAGTAGATTTTTCTAAACATGGTCTAGAGATGATGTGGTCTAGAAATAAATTGTGGCTACTTTCTGCATTTATTCTTTCTATTCCACTTAATGGCTAGCATTAATTTGGCTTAACATGGCTGAACAAGAAAACAATTACATTTCAACAAACATATTAATGGGGTTATATTTATTTGTGCAAACACTTTAAAGGGGATTGCTGATTTAAAGATATCATGATATATTATATCTATTAGTATGTTTAAGGGAAGAAAAATCAATAAGTAGTCTATTCAAAAGATTACAAAAGTACCAAAATGGAGCTGCTATAAAAAGAAAAAAACTAATAGTTTTGTTCAAATGAAAGATCATAAACTATTTAACATTTGTTGTATGGAGGAAAACATCTGCAGTTCAACTGCATATAAGTATTTCCAATAGATTTTAAAGGTAAAGAAATGCACACAAGGGTTGACTGGGAAATCTTAATTATAATTTAATAAATACTTTAAGAAAAAATAAGATAGCACAAAATGTCTTAGGTTTGGACACATATACATAATTAAATTTCGATCTTAATAAACTGCTGTGTAAAACCTTATTTATGCATTAACAAATTTTCCATTCTATTGAAAAGTCTTAAGCATCCTGCCTGCCTTATTTTCCTTTCCTCCAAAAGGCCAATTTCTAATTTTTCCGCTTTTGTTTTTAGTCCTCATTCTTCAATAAGATTTCTATATTTTTTTCAATAGCGATATCTCTATTGTTCCTGATTGTTTGCAGGACAAGCTATAGATTTGCATGAAACAATTAACATAAGAATATAATGTCGTGAAAAAGAAAAAAAAAAGTGTGATGAAATTGTAAAAAAAATGCCATCATTTTTTTTTGGGGGGTGAGGGGTTTGGTGTTCATGGGGTTTTTTTTAGCATTCATTGTGCAGTAACAATGACCTGGCAAAATGATTCCCAGTTCCAAACCTGTATAAATTTCTACTATTTGGTTTTGGTTGACTTAAAAAGACTTTTTGAAAAAAGACACTTAAAGAAAAAAATTTGGTTGGCTTGTAAAGCCATTTTTTTAGACCCTTTTTGTTTTCTTTCATACTGTGCTGCAGTTATGGCCGAATGTATTGTAACTCATGAAATTGTTCAATAAAATTGTGTATTTCTCTCTAAAAAATATAGCAATTACACAAATTCTGTTAAACACATATATTTCCTTTATGTGTATTGCAAAAAATGAAAATTGGACAAAATATCACAAAAAAAGCCCAAAAATGGGCTCCGCAAAATTGTTGACACCCTGAACTTTAATATTTGGATGCATACCCTTTGGAAAAAATAACTGCAATCAATTGCTTTTTATAACCATCAACAAGCTTCTCACATGTTTGAAAGGATGTCACAGTGTAGAGGGATCATCATTATTTTCATTTGCAAATGAGCAATGGAGTGAAACTGAAAAGGAAGGTTATACAGATTAGATCTTAGAAAAAACTTTTTAACAGTGAGGGTGATCAATGAGTGGAACAGGCTGCCATGAGGGATGGCGAGTTCTCCTTCAATGTAAATCTTCAAACAGACGCTGGACAGACATCTGTCTAAGATGGTTTAGTGAATCCTGCATTGAGCAGGGGGTTGGGCACAATGACCCTTGAGGTCCCTTTCAACTCTAACATTCTATGATTCTACACCTCTCATCTGGAATTTTTGACTACTCTTCTTTTACAAACTGCTCCAGGTCTCTTATATTTTCAGGGTGCCTTCTCCCAACAGCAATTTAAAAATCTCTCCACATGTTTTCAATGAGTAGACTCATTGTTGGCCACTTCAGAACTCTCCAGTGCTTTGTTTCCATCAATATCTGGGTACTTCTTAAGGTATGATTGGGGTCTCTGTCCTGGTGGAAGACCCATGACCTAGGACACAAACCCAGCTTTCTGACACTGGGCACTACATTATGACCCAAAATCATTTGGTAAGTTGCAGATGTCATGATGCCTTGCACACAGTCAAGGCAACCAGTGCCAGAGTCAGAAAAACAACCCCAACACATATCTGAACCTCCACCATATTTGACTGTAAGTATGTGTTCTTTTCTTTGTATGCCTCATTTTTTATAAACAATAGAATGATGTGCTTTACCAAAAAAGCTCTATCTTGTTCTCATCTGTCCACAAGATGCTTTCTCAAAAGAATATTGGCTAAGTCACATAAATTTTAGCAAATCTAGTATAGCTAGCTTTTTATGTCTCTGTGTTAGCAGTGCAGTCCTCCTGGTTCTTCTGCCAAAGCATTTAATTTAATTCAAATGTAGACAGATAGTTCATGCTGACACTGTTACACCCTGAGCCTGCAGGACAACTTGAATTTCTTTGAAACTTGATTGGTGCTGCTTATTCACCATCAAGATTATCCTGCAATGCAAACTTTCATCAATTTTTCCCTCCCATTCACATCCAGAGAGATTACAGTAGCTACAGTGTCATGGGTTGTAAATCTCTTGAATATGTTGTGCATTATGAACAAATGAACATCAGGATATCTGGAGATGTACTTGTAATCTTGAGATTGTTGATATTTTTAAACAATTTTGGTTCATACTTATTTATTTATTATGATTTACTTACATAGCGTAGCGCTTTACATACGTTGTCATCGCTGTCCTCAATGGGGCTCCCAATCTAATTTTCCCTAACAGTATGTCTTTGGAGTGTGGGAGGAAACTGGAGAACCCAGAGGATACCCATGCAAGCACAGGGAGAACATGCAAACTTCTTGCAGATGTTGTCCTTGCAGATGTTGAACCCAGGACCCCAGCGCTGCAAGGCTGCAGTGCTAACCACTGAGCCACAGTGCTGCCCTCAGACAGTTCTCTTCTCCTCTTTCCGTTCTCCATGCATAGTCTGGCTCACATAGACAAACAATGCAAGATTGAGTCAACATCTCCCCTTTTTATCTGGTATCAGCTGTGATTTTCATATTGCCCACATCTGTTACTTGCCATAGTTGAGTTTGAACAAGCATCACATGCTTGAATTAAAGTTGTTTACCCACAATTTTAGACAGGTGCCAACAATTTTTGTCCTGACCATTTTTCAGGTTTTGCATAAAGTTATGTCCAGTTTGCCTTTTTTCTCAGTTTTTTTTCCATTGTTACAATACACCCAATGTAAATAAAGATATGTAATTTCAATAATGTTCTGGGACATATACTTAATTTTCTGGAACAACTTCAAGGGTGCAAACACTTTTGTCCATGACTGCATGTGTGGTCATATAACCAATCACAAAAGTTTGATTTTCTGTTCCGTGAAGCAACAAATTAGAACTGGACCTTTTCAGGTCTATAAATTACCAGTATGTCTGTGTTGTGACCATGGTGTGGCCAA
Source organism: Ranitomeya variabilis (assembly GCF_051348905.1). Lineage (NCBI taxonomy): Eukaryota > Metazoa > Chordata > Amphibia > Anura > Dendrobatidae > Ranitomeya > Ranitomeya variabilis. Next base: position 1,078,105,305 of record NC_135232.1, on the reverse strand, counting down.
GCATACTGTTACTCCCAACCATTGTGCAAGTGGATTTGTTGACCCACTGTACCACAGGGCCAGGCCTACTCAGGAAAGGGCGTAAGTAAGCATCTACCTTGATGTTAGAACATCTATTTATAAGCAAGGAAGGAAGAGTGAGAGAGCACAGCCATCCAGGTAATATAAAAAAGACTTAATTGATTAATTCCAAGATTCAGAGATGGCTTCTACGGGATCATCCGATTACACCTATTTTCCATGAACATTTTTCCGCCACCTCTGCATCCGATCATTGCCGGTATTGACTCACTCAATGAGAACTTGAGTGAGTGGCTGAACCAGCATCTCCAACCTTTGGTCATCAGAACTCTGGGCTACCTTTGAGACACCTCTTCAGTGTTAAAAACATTTGAATTTTTTAACTAGAAATTGGATTATAATTTTATGACCTTTGATGTGACTAACTTATATTTTGTCCATTCCGTATACTCTTGCCAAAATTGCTATACAACACCACATTGCAAACTATATTGAATATACCAATAATTAAAAAAAATATTCTTTTGTCTTTGGAATACCTAATGAAAAACAACTTCTTTATGTTTGACTGTGAGTGTTACTTACAGATTCTTGGTGCCTCTATGGGAGTCAAAATTTTCATCCAACCTTGCCATTTTATTCATGGCATGGAGGGAGGAAACCTGTATATTTTCTCATGATAAATGTCATGATCCCGACCGGGTTTTGAGTCCTGTCTTCCCTTTTAACGGTCTGATCATGTCAGGGGTTAAATTTTCTCAGCCTCAGTCTGGTTTCAGGTTTTGCTATTTATCTCTGTTGCATCCTGCAGGCAGTGTCAGTTACAGTTCTGCCTTCGACATGTATAGCTGACTCTGGTATATCCTGACTTGTCCTGCTGCGTTAGCTGCCTGAACCCATGTCTCTTTTTCCTCAATCCCCGTCTTGACTCAGTGTTTCCCTTTTACATGTTTACTCCTTGATTTTTACTTGGCTTGTATTCTGACCTGCTTCTGCCTTCTGTGTTTGGCTAATCCACTCCTGATGTTTACTGACCTTTTGGCTTGTCTCTGACTCTGTGTTTTGTCTATTCCTTTGGTACTGCGCTACTGACTATATCTACCCGGCTTGTTTGACTTTCCTGCCGCCACCTACTGGTAGCCTCACTGCTGCATGACAGGCCTGCTTTGTCTAGGTGCAGCCCTCCTTCCACTCTATAGCCATCTAGTGGAGCTTGCATCTACCTGCATTGCAGCAGCATGACAATAATCCTTTCTTTCATCACATAATTTGGTATGGTCACTATGTGGATGACCTTCTCCTTGTCTGGAGGGGGGACGTCCAATTGGTGCCTTCTTTTCTTAATTATCTCAACAGTAACGACTTTAACCTGAAATTTGTTCTGAATCATGTTGCTAACAAAATTAAATTTTTGGTTTTGGTAATTCTACTTCATGCAAGGTGGAAGCTTTAGTTTATAGGAAATAAAATGCAGGTAATACCACTCTTCTAGCTTCCAGTTCACACCCGTGGCATACGATACACGCTATTCCCTCTGGTGAATTCACCAGAATGAGACGCATCTGCTCCAGTGATGAAGCCTATCATCTTGAAGGACAGATAATACAAAAGTGATTGATCGAAAGGGGTGACAAAAGGCCCAACATTAATAGAGCCTTTAAAGAAATTATAAAAAAAATGCACCCACTTACTTCATGATAGGAATGAAAGATTCCATGATTCTGATACTTGTGACCCTAATGCACCCATTTCTTTTTCTATCTTGCTCAGCAAGCAATTTAATGATTTCAAAAGCATTATTTTAAAACATTTACCTATAGTCAATCAGGATGACACCCTGGGGCAAATGCTAAATAATGGGGCCAGATGCATTGCCAGAATGGGTTTATCACTCGGAAATATGGCTTCCCCAGCACATTTACAACGGCGTGTCCTCATACCACTTGGCTATCTAGTAAAGGCTTTTACAAATGTGACGGGGACCCCTGTAATGTATGTCCATTTGGTGATTAAAAGAAGATATTTGTCCTGCCCTGCAGTAACACACACAACTTCAATTCCTTCATCAATTGTGATTCTGATCACATTGTATATTGTATTGAATGTTGCATATGTGACATGAAGTACATTGGATGCACGATCAGAAGATTGAAAAAAAGAATTGCGGAACACATTGCCAATTTCAAGAGCAACAATAGCACTTATTCTGGTATGGTAAAACATTTTTCTTTAATTCATCAAGGAGACTTATCTAGTTTTTCCTTTTTTGAGATTAAGAAAGTTACTAATTCCATTACTGGGGGCAACTGGCAAAATAAATTAACCTTGCGTGAAGCATACTGGATTCTGCACTTGGAAACTAAGTATCCAAAAGGCTTGAATTATAAGAATGATCTCTACTATATATATTAAATCTTACCAGCTTATTTTTTCGCTGGCATTAAAATATATATACTATATTTCACACTTGCATCGTTTGGCGACCGTCGCAATGCGTCGCTTTGGGAAAAAAAACGCATCCTGCAAATGTGCCCGCAGGATGCGTTTTTCCCCCTAGACTTGTATTGCCGACGGATCGCGATGTATGGCCATACGTCGCATCCGTCGTGCACTGAATGCATCGTGTTTTGGCGGACCGTCGTCACGAAAAAACATTCAAGGGAACGTTTTTTCGTACATCGGGTCCGCCATTTCCTACCGCGCATGCACGGCGGGAACTCCGCCCCCTCCTCCCTGGGACTTTAGAATGGGCAGCGGATGTGTTGAAAAACTGCATCCGCTGCCCACGTTGTGCCGAAGTTTCACAACGTGCCTCAGTACGTTGCGCCGACGCTTAGCGATGGGCCCGTTCCGACGCAAGTATGAAAGTACCCTAAGGGGTCAGGTACGCTGAATCTGATTAGGGCTAGGTCCAGACACGCTGGTCTGGGATTAATGCACAAAAAGGATTTGTAGACCCATAATATATCTAAGGCTTATAATATCGTGTGGAGGTAACCATGAAAAAGGATAAGATACATGCCAATACCCCCACTTAAAGTATATCAAATAATAAAAAGTAATATCATACTAATTCAAAAGTTAACATCTTTATTGCAAAAAATCACACAGTAAAATAAAAAACAATACAAACAAGCCCCTAAAAACCCATAAAAACAATTAGGGCAGTGTGGTTCAAAAATAAATACAAATGGCTTGTACAGTTATTATAAATGATTACATTAATTGCATAATGCAAGTGGATACTTAGCTATATTCAATAAATTGCAAGGCAGATGGAAAAGCAAAAATGTATATTTGTTGAATATCAATGGTTTGCAAAATATAGTGTCAAGGACTACATTAAAGCAATAAAGGTATATTCAGCAACCATATTTCAACAATACAGACCATGTGCCATGATGTTTTGATTGAACCACCATGCCCAGCACCCCAATGCACGTTTCGCAGGTATCTTCATCAGGGGGTAAGGAGGCAATGCTTCTGTGGGTATATATAGATGTAGGTCTAGGATACTGGATCAGGGTTAGGCCACACACAGACCAGGGAATGAAGTTGAGGTAATGGCTGCTCCAGGACCAGGAGATGAAGTTCATGCACTGGCCGCTCATGGACCAGGAGACAAGTTTTAGGCACTGGCCGCTACAGGACTAGGGAATGAGGTTCAGGCATTGGCTGTTCCTAGATGAGGTAATGGGGTTCAGGCAAAGTCAGCTCCCGAACCATAGGACGACGTTCAAGCACCGGCCACTCTGGGACCAGGAGACGACGAGCACAGGACTGGCAACATCGGGACTAGGGATACATGTTTAGGACACTGGCCACAACAGGACCTGGGGACTTCACAACTCACTAGTAGTACACCTTAACGTTTTAACTCCTGGAGGTATTTTCCTTTTTCCATTTTCGTTTTTTGCTCCCTTTCTTCCCAGAGCCATAACTTTTTTAATTTTTGGTCAATATGGCCATTTGAGGGCTTGTTTTTTGTGGGACGCATTGTACTTTTGAACAACACCATTGGTTTTAACATATCATATACTATAAAACAGGAAAAAATTCCAATTGAGGTGAAATTGCAAAAAAACTGCAATCCCACAGTTGTTTTTGTTTTGCTTTTTATTATTTTCATTTAATGCTAAAAATGACCTGCCATTATGATTCTCCATGTCAATATGAGTTCATAGTCACCAAACATGTATAGGTTCTTTTTTATCTAAGTGGTAAAAAAATTTAAAACTTTGTTAAAAAAAAAAATTGCGCCATTTTTCTATATCCATAGCGTCTCCATTTTTCGTGATTTCGGGTTGGCTGAGGGCTTATATTTTTTGCACTCAGCTGATGTTTTTAATGATAACATTATGGTGCAGATACGATCTTTTGATCACCCATTATTGCATTTTAATTCAATGTCACAGCGACCAAAAATAGTAATTCTGGCATTTTGACTTTTATTCTCTCTGCGCTGTTTAGCGATCAAGTTAATCCTTTTTTTATTGATAGATTGGGCGATTCTGAATGCGGCAATACCAAATATGTGTATGGCTGGTTTTTATTGTTTTACATATTTTGAATGGGGTGAAAGGGAGGTGATTTGAACTTTTATATATTTTTTATTTTTTTACATTTTTTTTTACTCTTGGCATGCTGCAGTTGTCTCCATGAGAGGCTAGAAGCTGCCATAACCCTGATCGACTCTGCTACATACAGGCGATGATCAGATCACCTGTATGTAGCAGAATTACTCACTTGCTTTGAGCGACGACCACTGGGCGGCACTCATAGCAATCCGCAGTGGCATCCATAGAGGCCTGCAGGAGACCTCTGGCTGTCACTCCAACCCATCGGTGACCCACAGTCACGTTATGGGGGTCACTGATGGGCGGATGTGCCGGTAGCACATGTTAAATGCTGCTGTCAGCGTTTGACAGTGGCATTCAACAGGTTAATTGCCATGGATGCATCATCATCATTACACCTGCGGCTGTTCTGGGCACATGTCAGCTGTCCAAAATAGCTGACATGTGCTGGGAAAAGTGTAAGCTCACCGCAGGAGCCCTCATCAAAGTGAGGGTGTCCGACATCAGCGTACTGTTACGCATGATGTCAGAAAAGGGTTAATAACTAATGATTATGCGAGTTGCTTGGCAACTACCAAGGGAAGAAGTACTTTATAGTACATGCCTCTCAATAACAATCTGATGGCATTTAGTATATGTGTGTGCTGCCCCTTTAAGAACAAGGGAGCACAGGCATAAATAGAGCCTCCAGGAACTGTGGCGCACACACCAGGAAGCAGTAGGGACATGCCAAGAGACCATGCCGCTGGGCTGGGGTAGTGAGTAAGCTAGCATCCCTACATGGAGGGAGAAGGGGCTCCAGTAGCAATGCTAGAGTACCCCTCTCTGCAGAGAAGATGGTGACCGACACCTTTTAACGGACTCCCTCGATTTCTCTTCAGTATCACAACTTCTTCGGTCCATTAGAATAAAATTGACACCTCTCACCATCTTCATGACTAGGATGCTTCTCTCCATCAAGCCATCCTCAGCAATAATATGTCACATCACTAGATTTATATACATTTCAGTGTAAGCATATTCATGTGTATTTATTAGATGCACTTGGTGTATGTATATGCACTTCTTATATGTATAGTCTCTTACTTTATATATCAGTATTCTTAATCTTATTTCCCCTTTGGGCTTATTCTTCTAATTCCGGTTATCTTTTTCTTTTCAGTCTCTTTATGCACGGTACACTTGTTTTATCTATTTCACATTTCCAGGTATGTGCACGTTACTTTAAATATGAATATACTTCAGCTCTAAGATTTTTGTATTGAATAGTCCATCTCTAGTTTCATTCCCTTTATGTTACTTACATTTTCTGGTGGAGTGCGCTTCTCTTGGCCAGCGTGGCCTGGTTGCCATGGATGCGCATCCTCAGTGCGCTGCACTTCGGGCCCGCCTCACTGACACGTCAGTGGAGGGCGTGAACCTGTGACACAGGACACCGACTCCTGTGCTTCTGGTCACTGCGGTGCAATTGGCAGCTCCATCTCATGCATCTTTCTCAATAGACCATAGGGTATTTAAGCCGGTTACTCCTTACTCTGACATAACGCCCCCCGAGGAAGCCATAAGTGCGAAACTCGCGTTGGGGCTTTCATCCCGCGTCCAGTAGCAGGTTGGTTCATCCATCATATTGGTCGCTCTCTCCCTCTTTGTATTGGGACTTTTTCCCTTTGTCTATGGCTGCTGCCTTCCTTCCTATTATGGTATCGAATTTGCACATATTGTGACTATATGTCATAATTATATTTTTTGGCATACTTTAACCTGTGGATATCTGTCAGCCTATGCATGCACTTTTAAGAGGATAAATATAGTGATTAATTATTCAACCCCAGTATATGGATACTGTGTCTTACATTATGTGCCCCCAGTGAGGTTCTTGGTATAGTGTAGTCGCCACTGTGGTGCTTATTTGCATTTTATATATATTGCACTATTGGCACTTTATATATGTTTCCATTAACTGATGTTATATATGGATCTGTTATGATAGTTTGAACCATTAGTCCAAATATAGTATTCTATATAGTATTTTCCTAAAAAATATTATCTTTTTGGTATAATTTTGAGATGATTTATTTATGTTTATGAGTAGTCTTTATGAAATACCTAGTGGCTTATGCATCAAACCTGCATTGCTATTTTCCTTCCTAGGTTGTTGTCCATTTCTTCTATCTTGCGTCCTAATTTCATTATAAATTTGTAATGGTTGTTTGAATATAACTTTTAGAGTATTCTCAATAAACTTTTTTACATTTTATTAGCTCTAGTGTCCATTCTCTTTTGGGTTCATGTAAATTACCGCATGGTGGAGCTCATTTAATATTTTGGTCTATTGTTATTTATTGTGGATTAATATATGGCTTTTCAATTGCACTTTATGAATAAAAACCATATTGGTATTAATATTAATTGTAGGTCTGGTGAGCACATATAATTATAGCACAATGCTCCTTACATAATCAGGTACAGCTAAAAGGGTCCATTAACAGGATTAATTGCAATTTATTGACTAGTGCACAGTTTTCTTACTTTAATTGAATATTTTATCGTTTACTCTTTGACCTGGACTAGATATTCATATAGACTTACTGTATATACCAACCTTCCTGGGTGTGGCACTTTGCTTAGCGCCACTTGAAACACTTTTCCAATTGGAGGTAATAATAATAATAATAATAATTTTTATTTATATAGTGCCAACATATTCCGCAGCGCTTTACAAATTATAGAGTGGACTTGTACAGACAATAGACATTACAGCATAACAGAAATCACAGTTCAAAATAGATACCAGGAGGAATGAGGGCCCTGCTCGCAAGCTTACCAACTATGAGGAAAAGGGGAGACACTAGAGGTGGATGGTAACAATTGCTTTAATTATTTGGACCAGCCATAGTGTAAGGCCCGGGTGTTCATGTAAAGCTGCATGAACCAGTTAACTGCCTAAGTGTGTAGCAGTACAGACACAGAGTGCTATTAACTGCATAAAGTGTATGAGAACATGATGCGAGGAACCTGATTATGTTTTGTTTTTTTTTTAATCGGCCACACAGGGATAGTTAGGTTAATGCGTTGAGGCGGTAGGCCAATCTGAACAAATGAGTTTTTATGGCACGCTTAAAACTGTGGGGATTGGGGATTAATCATATTAACCTGGGTAGTGAATTCCAAAGAATCGGCGCAGCACATGTAAAGTCTTGGAGACGGGAGTGGGAGGTTCTAATTATTGAGGATGCTAACCTGAGGTCATTAGCGGAGCAGAGGGCACGGGTAGGGTGGGAGACTGAGACCAGAGAGGAGATGTAGGGTGGTGCTGAGCCATGGAGTGCTTTGTGGATGAGGGTAGTAGTTTTGTACTGGATTCTGGGATGGGATGGGTAGCCAGTGTAATGACTGGCACAAGGTAGAGGCATCGGTGTAACGGTTGGTGAGGAATATGATCCTGGCTGCAGCATTCAGGACAGATTGGAGCGGGGAGAGTTTGGTAAGAGGGAGGCCGACCATGGTACAACCATTTATCATCACTCTTTGAGTACGATCACTGAGTCAGTAATGTATCAACCTAATCATAGCCTGATTAGAGAAGTAAGGCTCATTGGCCTGTAATTTCCAGGCTCATTTCTTTTTTTGCCCTTCTTCAAACTTCTGGGACTTCTTCTATTTTCCAGAGTTTGTCAAAGATTCTGGCTAGTGGTTCTGCAATTTCCTCGGCTAACTTTTTCAATACCCTGGGATGCAATTAATCTGGACCAGGCGATTTAAAATCAATTAAATTAGCTGTGTTCCTTCACCGTCTCTCTGTTTATGTATAGTGTGGATTCTTTAATTCCTTTTATGTCACCATGAAGATCAGTTGCTGCTACAAATACTTTCTTTGGGAACACAGATTCAAAATAAAATGTAAAAGTTCAGCCTTCTCAACATCATTTTTAACCACTTCTCCATTTTCAACCTGTAAAAAATGTATAGCATCTTTGACTTTTCTTTAGCTTTTGACATACTCCCAAAATCCTTTTGGCTGCTTTTGGCCTCCCTTGCAAGCTTTACTTCATTCCTGGCTTTGGCTCTTCTAACTCTTGCCCTGCATTCCCTGCTAACAGCATTACATTTCTCTTTAGATATGCACCCATCTTTCCATTTGATACACATTTCTTTTTTCATTTTTAAGTTACGTGTTCATCCACCCTACTCTCTTTAAATGCTTCCAATTCTTCCTTCTTTATGGGATTGTTACCAATTGTGCATTGAGAATTTATTTTAGCACAATCTCCCATCCTTCTTGAACATTTCTGTCCTATAGAACATCCAGCCATTGGACCTTTACTACACTCTTTCTGAGTCCAATCTGCTTCTAAAGTCCAACCACAATGCTTGAGTCCTTGCTGGTCTTCCTCCTCTTGTAATCCAAAATTCGAATATAGCATGATCTCTGCCTCCTAAATTCCCAGCCACCTTTACTTCCTCAACCACTTACTCAATGTTGGTAAGAATTAGATCCAAAATTGCAGATCCTCTTGTTCTCTCTTCTACCTTTTGAAAGATATAGTTGTCAGCATGAGAAGATAAGAATTTTCTGGACCCAGTACTTTTGCCTGAGAGAGATTCCCAACAAATATTTGGATAGTTAAAATCTCCTTGACGGATAATGATGTAAAAAGAGTTCATCCATTTCTTCAGTCTGTCCAGGCAGCCTATAGTAAACACCTACAATAGTTTCCTCTCTTGTCTTGAATTCTTACCCAAACAGTTTATATGGAGCCACTAGTCTCTGAACCTTGGATCTCTGTGGAAATATATATTTTCCTAACATACAATGCAAAACCTCCTCTCTTCTTGTTAATCCTGCTTCTAATAAATAAGTTGTAGCCTTCAAGGTTTCTATTCCAAGCATGTGTATCATCCCACCACGTTTCAGTGATGCCTATGACATCATATATCTCTACTTCTGTTAGCAGCTTCAATTCTCCTTGTTTGTTTCTCATGCTCTGTTCATTTGTATAGACACATTTTAGTTTGTAGTCGGCTTCTCTTGATCTTGAGTTTGTTGTTTTTGTTCTTCCTTACCACTTCTAACAGCAGGATTCTCAAAAGAATTCATTATCTGCATTATCTTCTTCTTGGCTGTTTATTTCCCATCCCTTATTGCTCCAGTTTAAAGCTCTCCCAATGAGTGTAGCAAGTCGTCTACCAAATATGTGTTTTCCTGTTTTTGTAAGATGCAACCCATCTTTAGCAAGGAGTTCATCATACAGGTAATTAACTCCATGGTCAAGAAACTGAAAATATGTTGCTCATGGCACCATTGAGGTAGCCAGTTGTTCACCTGTAGAATCCTGTTCAATCTCTTGGGTCCATGTCCATCCACTAGATGAATGGATGAGAAGACAACCTGTGCTCCTAGTTCCTTCCTATTCTGACCTAGGTATTGAAAGTCTCTGCCTATAATTTCCAGGTCCTTTCTATCTGTGTCATTTGTTCCTACTTGTATTAATAGACAAAGGTAGTCATCTTTAGCACTGATTAGTCTTGATACCCTATCAGACACATCTTTGATTTGGGCAACTGGAAGACAGCACACGTCTCATGAAGTAATGTGGACAGATAGCAGCTTCTGTTCCTCTCAGTAGGAAATCCCTCACTACCATCACTCTCCTTTTCTTCTTCACTGCAGCACTTCTTTTACTCCCTTCAAGAGGCTTATGATTTCTTACTAAGGTGTTCTTTGTGGGCAATGCAGTTTTTTGATGTACATTGTCATAGTTGTCCTGCGTGAGAGCCTGGTAGCGGTTCTTCAGCAGCATGGGTGCTGACTGCCTCCTTATCCTCCGACTTCTTTGGGTCATATGCATCCAATTTTCTTCTTCTGAAGGTACATTGAAAAGTGCTTCTCCTTGAGCATTCTGAATAGATTTTTCTACTCTGTCAATATCTTCTGCAGGAACATTGAAAAGTTCTTCGCGTGGAACATTCTGAAGAGATTTTTCTACTCTGTCAAGGAAATCCTTGTCTTCTTTGATGAGTGTCAGTGTAGGTATTCTCTCCTGAATAGTGTTGAGCGATACCTTCCGATATGCAAAGGTATCGGTATCGGATTGGATCGGCCGATACCGGCAAAATATCGGATCTCGCCGATACCGATACCGGATACCAATGCATATCAATGGGACACAAAATATTGGAATGGTTCCCAGGGTCTGAAGGAGAGGAAACTCTCCTTCAGGCCCTGGGATCCATATTCATGTATAAAATAAAGAATAAAAATAAAAAATATTGATATACTCACCCCTCCGGCAGCCCCTGCTCTTAGCGGTGCCTCCGTTCTTAAGAATGCAGAGTTAAGGACCTTCGATGACATCGCGGCTTGTGATTGGTCGCGTAACGCGCGACATCATCGCAGGTCCTAAACTCACTGCATTCTTAGGAACGGAGGCTGCCGGTTACATCGCTAAGGTCCAGGGGCCGCCGGAGGGGTGAGTATATCCATATTTTTTATTTTAATTCTTTATTTTTTACATGAATATGGATCCCAAGGCCTGAAGGAGAGTCTCCTCTTCTCCAGACCCTGGGAACCATACACTGGGAACTTCCGATTCCGATTTCCGATATCACAAAAATATCGGAACTCGGTATCGGAATTCCGATACCGCAAGTATCGGCCGATATCCGATACTTGCGGTATCGGAATGCTCAACACTACTCCTGAATACTTTCCAATTTTTCCTCTAGCAGAGTCACAAGCTTGCATTTATGAAACGTAAAGTTTGTCTTTTCCTCTGGCAAGTCTGTAAAAATACAGCACACATTGCAGCCCATCATATGTGTAATCTCTTTCTCCATATTGAACAAAAGGAATTTCTGTGGAATCACTGTAAATGGTGCATGGTTTTACAATTTCCTCCAAGCAGCTTGATCCAGCTTCACCCTAAGATCCTCAGACTTGCGGCGACTCTTCTCTCTTCCCAGAATGCACCAGGAATATGCAAATTATCTCCCATAAGCTTCAATTCTTGGTTTTGACTGCAATAGTTAAGTCACAAAAAAAATGGTTCTGACATTTTCTAGTTGATTAATGGTGTCACAGTATCCTGCAACCCCATTCCTCTGCATTATGTTGTGATGTAGCAGCGACATAGCGATCATTTTACTTGTTTTGCTGCCAAAGTCATTTTGCAGCCCCAGTTTTAATGACATTATAAAAGAGGTGAACACTCAGTAATTATGTCCTGTTACTTATTATATTAGACATCATTCCTTTAAATCTGATTTTCTTTTATGTTTGAATAACTAAATGTATCCACAGTATTCAAAGTCTACCCTGTCCTTTTCGAATGCTGCTGATTACTGCAACATGTATAGCAACTTTTCATTTATTTGTACCCATTTCATCTATTCAAATGTCCATAACAGTGCTGCAAAAGGATATAATTTAATGTAGCCTAAAGGGATAGTTTCTAAAACAATCTCATGTATTCACATCAAGAACATTTGGAGGGATTAAAAATACATTTAAAATAAGACTAAAAAGATCTTGCTTCTACATCACCTGAAATTATATAGTAATCAACAAAGCTTCTCTACCAGATTTCAAAGTTTGACCAGGGGGTCAGCAGTTCAGTGGCAATAGAACATAAGGTCCAGAGCTATTTGCAGATTATAAGAATTTGAAAGTCAATACGGTGCTTGGCTCAAGGCCAATGTTAGGATTTAAGATACAGAATAATAACCTGCGACAGGCCCCTTCATACCACTAGCATTTATATGCCATAGCCTAGGCTTACTCAGAGGCTAGGTTATAGAAAACTTCGAAGGTCAGAGAAAGTGCATTTATTTTAACTGGGAAATCATTGCCTGACTTGATAAGCAACTAGAATATTCTAAAAAAGAGCAAAGGTATATATAAAAAAAGATATAAGACAGTGAATGTTTGCTACGATGAAATAATAACCATGTCATTATCAGTCAGGGTCATACAACTGGGGCCCATCATTAGTGCTAAGTGTGTATTGTGTATCCGAGGGTTAAGCACATACAAAACAGTTCTTCAGCTCAGCAGGTTAATTGAAGCTGTTCATTATAATGATTGTTACTTTTTTTTGCTTTCCAGAATAAAATGTTTCTGCAGATGTTCTGGAAGAAATAATCACTCCTTATATGCATCTAGTTATGCTGCTGAAACAAACAAGGGGAACAGGTGCGTTTTGGTCAATTGCTGTTTCTAATAATTAGATTTTATATGCTACATAGAAAAAAGCCTAGCCTGGCAAAGAGGAAATATTTTAAATGTAGACTTTTAGTTACAGTCTGACACAGAATTTAGAACATCTTCACTATGTTTTTAACAAAGTGCTAGTGTGAGATATTTGTTGACACTGGAATAAAAGAAAACTAAAAAGAATTTAAATTACTGTAACCCGGTTTAGACATATGGTATTTAGTCAGCTACTATGAGCAGAGAACAAGATGTCATCTGAAATAATCCCATGACCTAGACATAAAAATATTTCAGCAATCTGTCTCACTTTTTTACTTCAGATCTCTGAACATTTATATTTAAAAACAGCTTCTCGCTCACCAAAGTCAGATGGTTTCCATATAATCTTTATTAATATTTTGTAAAACATGAAAAATAGGTACGTAGCGACATCTATACATTTGTTAAAAACTCAAACACATGCATTTTTGCGTCTGTAGTGAATATGCAATAGAGATGATCTGTGCTCCATCTTCTTGTGAAATTCTCACTTGTAACTTCCGATTTAAAGGGACTCTGTCACCTGAATTTGGAGGGAACAATTTTCAGCCACAGGGGCGGGGTTTTCGGGTGTTTGATTCACCCTTTCCTTACCCACTGGCTGCATGCTGGCTACAATATTGGATTGAAGTTCATTCTCTGTCCTCCATAGTACATGCCTGCACAAGGCAATCTTGCCTTACACAGGCGTGTACTATGGAGGACAGAGAATGAACTTCAATCCAATATTGCAGCCAGCATGCAGCCAGCGGGTAAGGAAAGGGTGAATCAAACACCCGAAAACCCCGTCCCTGTGGCTGAAAATTGTTCCCTCCAAATTCAGGTGACAGAGTCCCTTTAAAAGATTCGAGATGAGTCACAAATGCCTAATCTAGAAGCTATATCCTCCTTCCCAATTCACCTTTTGTCCAAGTTCTCTTCCAGTCAGGTCTTCCAGAAGTTAGGCCTCACTATTGATAACCTCGCTGCTCAGCTTGTTTATTGTGTCACCTCCAGCAATATTGATCTTAGGTGTGAATCCAACGCTCTAAAATGTGCTTAAAAATATCTGACAGAAAAGAAAGTTCCCACATGGGGCTAGTGACATGTGACTGTGACCTTAGAATAGGATTCTCATGATAGAGTCCTAGGAGAAGCTTCTGGTTTGTAGAGCAGGCTGACTGAGGAGGGTCATCTAACCAGGTGAAAACCAGAAAGGTCAGACACAGGACAAAATCAGTAGTCAGGTAAACGTAATAAAATGTAACCATTATGGATAAATAAGACAGTACAAATTTTAATAAGACAAAAATGAAAGGCATTCAAAACTTTGAAGGCCGATAACACAGAAATAGCATTTCAGGAGTATAAAGATCTCAATAAGAAATGTAAAAAAGAAATCAAGCTAGCAAAGATATTTACAGAGAAACAAATTACCAGCGACATTAAAATAAATCTAAAAAAAATTAATAAATATGTCAATGCCAAAAAGAAAAAAACAGATATTATAGGCCCCTTAAAAGGTAATAATAACAAGATAGTTATAGAGGGCAAAGAAAAGGTGAGATATTAAGCAGGCACTTTCATCAGTGTTCATCAATTAACTGCATGTTCCAGAGGATCATTCAACAATGCAAACATCAAAGTTCCCCACCTGATATAGCTACTTTAGCACAAGCAAATTAAACATTGACTAATCACAAGGTTCACATGGCATTCATCCACAGATTCCAATAGAATAGAGCTCAGTAATTGACAGACCGATGTATCTCATATTCTTATACTCTCTTGTTACAGGGGTGGTGCCACTGGATTGAAGGAAGGCTGATGTGGTACCGATATTTAAGAAAGGTAAGAAGGTGGATCCAGGCATCAGTAATGTGCAAAGTTTTTGAGGGCATTATAAGAGATGACCTGCAGAGATATATTGCAGAGGAATAATATAATAAATGACATCCAGCCAGGACTCATGAAAAATAAGTTGTGTGTAACCAATATGTTGGGTTTCTATGAGGAGGCGAGTGCAAATCAGGATATTGGAAACGTATTTTAACTGGACTTTGCAAAGGCATTTAATACTGTACCACATAGCAGCATTATATTAAAGGTATAGAAGCAAGGAATGGGGGCGACAACTATATGCATATGGGTAAGGAACAGGCTTAATGGCAGGAAATAAAGGTTCATAATAAATGGTACAATCTCTAAATGGGATATAGTCAGTAGTGGGGTACCACAGGGATCTGTGCTAGAACCATTTCTTTTTAACATTGGGTTGAGAGCAAAGTGTTAGTCTTTGCTGATGACTCCAAACTGTACAGGATATTAAAATCTGACCTTGACATTACAATATTGTAAAATGAAGAGTAATGCACCCAGCAGGGAGTAATCCTATTGCTGTGTAGGGAGATAGACCAGGCTAGTGATATCTCTCTCGTGTCAGGGCCGGAACTGTCGGGCATGTCACCATTGTTGCCGAGGAAGCACTTTCTGACTGGAAGAGACCTTTGCACCGTGCCGGGATAAGGTATTTGACGGGAAGACAGCATGTGTTACAGGAGAAGGTTGACTACCTCTCCGCAGACCAATGCCAACAAGCAGACACGCGTTGCATCCTCTCATCCCCATGCAGATAGACTGTGTACTTCCAGAAACCATTACTCCTACTGTCTCTGACTTTACTAGTAAAAACTGGTCTGTACCGCTGACTGTTGCTGGAGTGTGACATAGTACCTTCCAGACAGTACACGCTGAAGAAAGTAGTGTTACTGCGGCCTCCGCTCCGGGACATTGATCACCAATCGCTGTGCCACAGACTACCACTCGAGCAGTTCCTTGTTTCATGGCTAGAAGACTAGGTGTGGAAAGGCCAGGATTCGTCGCTGCCATTAAGAGACATTGCTTTACCTTTCTCCGGGATCAGTTCACAGATTTCTCCTGTCACCTCCGGCACCATAGTGGGATTTTCTAGCCTCCTCCGTCCGGGAACCACAGACTGATAAATTAACCTGTTATTTGAACTTATATTATTTCTCTATAATTGTATACGCATTGTTCACCTATATCCCCTTACTATCTCTCTCCCTGTGTGGAGTATTAATTGTTATAATAACTCTTTATAAAAAACCCGTTAACTCTTGTTCTGCCTCCTGCTTGTCACTGCATCCCACGTTCCTGCTAGAACCCTACAGCTGCATAAGCATTAAATGGGAGGATATTCAGGACTACAGAACAGGAGAAAGACTTGGGTGTTCTAGTTACAAGTAAGGTGAGCAGCAGTACTAAATGTCAAGCAGCAGCTGCAAAAGTAAACAAGATTTCAGGGTTTATAAAAAATAGAGATAAAATCCCACAACCCCAAAGTAATGTTATGCCTTTATAAATCACTTGTGAGACCATATCTAAAATATATGATCCAGTTTTGGGCTCTACATTTAATAAAGGATATTCAGAAATTCGAGTCAGTTCAAAATCAGGTAACTAGATTATTATAAGGGATGGAAGGCCTTTCATATCATGAGAGCTTCAAAAAGTTGGGCTTGTTTAGCTTAAAAAAATTCCTCGGAGGAGATTTCATTTGCATGTATAAATACAGTGGAGGAAATAAGTATTTCATCCCTTACTGATTTTGTAAGTTTGCTCACTGACAAAGACATTAACAGTCTATAATTGTAAGGGTAGGTTAATTTTAACATTGAGAGATAAAATTTCAAAAAAAAATAAAATCCAGAAAATTACATTATTTACATTACATACATTTATTTGCATTTTGCAGTGAGAAATAAGTATTTGATCCCCTACAAATCATTAAGAATTCTGGCTCCTACAGACCAGTTAGACACTCCTAATCAATTTGCTAACTGCATTAAGGACAGCTGTCTGACATAGTCACCTTTATAAAAGACTCCTGTCCACAGACTCAAATAATCAGTCAGACTCTGGAATGGACTGAAAAACCTTAAGAAAGATGCTGGGTGAGAAGGAGACAACTGTTAGTCCAATAGTAAGAAAATGGAAGAAATACAAAATAACTGTCAATCGACATTGATCTGGGGCACCATGCAAAATCTCACCTCGTGGGGTATTCTTGGTCATGAGGAAGGTGAGAGATCAGCCTAAAACTACACGGGTGAACTTGTTAATGATCTCAAGGCAGCTGGGATCACAGTTACCAAGAAAACCATTGGTAACAAATTATGCCGTAAAGGTTTAAAATCCTGCAAGGTCCCCTGCTCAAGATGGCACATCTGCAGGCTCATCTGAAATTTGCCAATGAACACCTGGATGATTCTGTGAGTGATTGGGAGAAGGTGCTGTGGTCAGATGAGACAAAAATTGAAGTCTTTGGCATTAACTCAACTCGTCGTGTTTGGAGGAATAGAAATCCTGCCTATGACTCAAAGAACACCATCCCCACTGTCAAGCATGGAGGTGGAAACATTATGTTTTGGGGGTGTTTCTTTCTCTGCTAAAGGCACAGGACTACTTCACTGCATCAATGGGAGAATGGATGGAGACATGTACCGTAAAATCCTGAGTGACAACCTCCTTCCCTCCGCCAGGACATTAAAAATGGGTCATGGCTGTGTCTTCCAGCAAGAGAATGACCCAAAATATACAGCCAAGGCAACAAAGGAGTGGCTCAAAAAGAATCACATTAAGGTCATGCAGTGGCCTAGCCAGTCTCCAGATCTTAATCCCATAGAAAACTTATGGAGAGAGTTGAAGCTCCGAGTTGCCAAGCGACAGCCTCAAAATCTTAATGATTTAGAGATGATCTACAAAGTGGAGTGGACCAAAATTCCTCCTGACATGTGCACAAACTTCATCATCACCTGCAAAAAAAGTCGGAGTGCTGAGCTTGCCAACAAGGGTTTTACCACCAAGTATTAAGTCTTGTTTGTCAGAGTGATCAAATACTTATTTCTCACTGCAAAATGCAAGTAAATTTATATAATTTATACAATGTGATATTCTGGATTTTATATTTGGTGAAAGTAAAATGGAAGGAGGTATCACTAATGCGCTGCTGAGACGGAATATAGTAAAACGCAAAACATTTATTTAACAGGTTTATACGTCTATGCGTTTCAAGGTCACGCCGGATCTCTTCATCAAGACAAACTGATAAGTATTCTATCTCTCAATGTTAAAATTAACCTACCCTTAAAATTATTGACTGTTCATGTCTTTGTCAGTGAGCAAACTTACAAAATCAGCCAGGGATCAAATAGTTATTTCCCCCACTGTATATGTCTCATCAGTACAAGGTAATGGCACATTACTTTTTCCTTCTAGAGACCATACTAAGGACCAGGGGACACTCATTACTGGTGGAAGAAAGGCAATTCTGGCCACTAAATAGGAAAGGGTTCTTTACAGTTAGAACTGTCACACTGTGGAATGCGGTAAATGTGGAGACAGAGGGGATCAGCTGGTGCCCCAATCCTCTAGCCAAAACTGAATGGACGATTATCCCACTGAACGCTTGCTCTCCTTTTACCATGGGCATAATACTGCTCAGACAACACAGGATGAGGGTAAAACAATGTGGCAATACTTTATTGAACCAAAAAACAGTTAAATAACACATGGAACTGTCCCAGAAAAATACTTAAGATTGTGCAAAATTATAGAATCTCACCCTTCCGCTGACTCGCCAGGATAAGAGCAGCTGTGACTTCAGAGTTTCTAGGGCTGACTAACCTACCTGTAGAATGCACAGAGAGGAGATAACAAGAAGCTTAGAAAGGTGACAGTCCATCAAGGTACAATGCCAGGTGACCGGACAGTCACATCCTGGGTTCTGTAGAACATCTCCATGGAGCAAGGTGACCGGTGGGTCCCCAATCCTGGCTTTCCCAAACATATCCATGGGGCTCAGGTGACAGTTGGGTCCAAATTACATATCCATGGTTCAGTGATGGTCTTTGGAGCAGATCTGTATTCTTTCAGCCTGGGCAGTAGTCCCCTAAGCTGGCATCCTGTAAAATGTTAAATCTGTGTTCCATGTGATGGAGCCATGATCTGAAAGCTATCCTGAAGAGAGTTCCTGGCTGTAGATTTTGTAAAGCGTCTCTGGTTCTTTGGATCTTTGGATCTCTTGGCTGTTTGGTTGATTGGATAAGCAATGTCAGAGGCATATCCCACTTATATAGCTCACAACTGTTATCCTTCAAGCCAGCATCCAGAGGTCAAGAGGAAGTTGTGTTGATTTTAATTAGTCAAGCGATGTGAGTTAATCAATTTGCATAGTTTTTACTAGTCTATTTTTCAAGTCAACAAGCTAGCTGGCCTGGGCAATGTGTTATCAAAATATTAGCAGGCAATGAGTTGTAGCAGCTGATATAAGAGGCAAACATTAGCCATTTAAAAATGTCAAAAAATCAACATCTAAAACTCATATGACAACAGTGCATGGTTCTTAACCAATTGAAAAGCAAGCATATAAAAATGCTGAGCTGTCACAGTAGTAATGGCAAACTCTTTAACAGCTTTTAAAAAAACAGTTCAATGATTTCCTCAATACGCGTAACATTGTTGAGTTATAGTTAAATTAGTGACAAAATGCACAATTGGTGGAGAAAGATTGAACTTGATGGACCTAGGTATTTTTTCGACCTATGTAACTATATAACTATGTTTCAGTAGGGCAAAGGTCAGAACCAGTAGAATGGAGTGAGGTTCAGCCCTGTCTAATTTTAATATTTTCTTACCATTTTTAAACTGGTTAATAATAAAAATTGAATTTTTTTACTTCATGTTTTGTTAGAATCGCTTCTGGTCTAGTGGCAAAGGTGCCATAACAGACATTTGTTGATACATATTTTCTAGCAGTGTCTAATATATTTTTTGGACACATACCTATTATGAGGTGCAAAATTGTCTGACAAATAGAGGGTAAAGTCAGTCCAGAGTCAACAGAATCTTGCAAGCTAGATAATAGCAGGTCTACAGGAGTATCAAATAGAGTAAGTATGAGCTTATAACTGGAAACATCAACAGAGATCTGGGAGTTTACTTATGATGTGGTGCTGCCACATTTGCCACAGTAGGAAGCTGATTAGCAGTTTATGGTCCATCCACTGGTTAACGTAGGCGCTTAAGGGTTTATGGGGCATTGATTGAGTATGCAGAAGTTTCCAGATGAAGAGTAGTGATTTTGGTTCTAAATATACACTTGAGTTTAGTTACTATTCAAGTAGCCATATCTGTAAGAAAAAGAACAATGAAAGTGAGTTGCTGTTAAATTTCAGAGGTGAAAGATGGAAAGGAGAAACTTTGAGTACTAGATTTTGTGACAGAAGCTGTAGGAGGAAAGACGCTAGCAGTGGAGATGTCCGAGTACTCCGTAGAGAAAAGAAAGGAGGAACTCAAGTAAGAAAGGCTGTTGAGATCAATCTGGAAGGTATTGTACAGCTAAAAGAGACAGACTGGGGTTTACCCCTTTACAACCTATACCATATAGGTGCATCATAAAGTGGGGAGAATAACTATTTGATACGCTGATGATTTCACAAGTTTTCCCACCTACAAAAATGGACGGTTCTGTAATCAACAGTGAGACACATGATCTAAAGAAATCCTGAAAATCACATTGTGTGAGGTTTACATAATCAATTTGCATTTTATTGCATGAAATAAGTATTTCATACAAAAGAACTTAATATTTAGTACAGAAAACTTTGCTTGCTATTACAGAGGTCAGACATTTCTTGTCGCTCTTGACCAAGTTTGCACACACTGCAGCAGGGATTTTGAACCACTCCTCCATACAGATCTTCTCCATATCTTTCAGGTTTCAGGGCTGTTGCTGTGCAACAATGAGTTTCAGCTCCCTCCAAAAATTTTCTTTTGGGTTCAGATCTGGAAAGTAGCTAGGCCACTCCAGGATCTTGTAATGCTTCTAACGGAGCCACTTCTTAGTTGCCCTAGCTGTGCGTTTTGGGTGATTGTAATTCTGGAAGATCCAGCCCAACAGACAGGCCATTCATTCATGTGTTCTGACAGTGAAACAGCGGCGACACATGCAGCTGATTATCGGGAGCACTACAGGCATTCAGGTTACTGATGCAGCTATTCAGGAAAAGCTATAGCTCTTCGGATAAGCACTTATCTGAAGCTATTTGATCATCTCTAGTGCTGATGTGAGCAGGGAGACCTGGTGTGCCCTGCAAGATTTTAAACCATGACGTAGTGTTTTACTAATGGTAATGTTTGAGACTGTGAACCCAGCTTATTTCAAATCATTAATTAGGTCATCCTGTTTCGCTCTGGACTGATTTCTGACCTTTTTTAGAATCATCCTCACACCTCACAAGTTGTGATGAGTGAGCACTAAAATGCTCGGGTACTCGTTGCTCGGGGCGAGCAGATTGGAATACTCGGGTACTAGGCCAGAGCAACGAGCCCAATGTAAGCCTATGGGAGACCCGAGTAATTTTACCGCGATCCCCCCCGGGGGTGCTTTTAAGGTCTAAAAATGTCTGAAAATGATGAAAACACTGCTCAAATGACACAGGGACATCATGGGGATTGCCCCTGGAAGCATTCCTGATTCCTAGTTCATAGCTTTAATCATTTTTTTCCGAGATTCATGCCATTTTTCCCAGTGCCACAAAAAACACATTAAAATGAAACCAAAACGGGTTCTGCTGGTAAATATGTCAAGGTGCATCCTTTGCAGGTTAATGACTTGCCTGTAAGGCCAAGATTTAACTCCAGACCAAAAATTTCCTCCTCCACTTAGGCTTAGTTCAGATGCAGCGTTTTTGAAGCGTTTTTCAACTTTAACATTGCTTTCAACCACTACAAATGCATTCACTGGGAAATGTCATTGTAACATTTAACAATCCCTGCTGGCCATGTGGTGTGTGACACATAGGCAGACCCATCTTGTTTCATTTATGAAGGAGGGACTCTTAAAGTCAAAGAGCCTATTTTTACTGGTGCATCAGGCAGCATTAATCTTCTTAAAGGGCTATTATGAAACAGTGGGTCTCCTAAGCTGTTGCTGTGAGTGGATGGGCTGCCAGGAATTATGACGCACCACAATACCGCTTTCATAAGATGTCCAGGAGGGACTCCTGAAAAAGTGTTGCATTGAATTCAAGGCCTGTCCTGCTAGCAATTCATATGCACCCCATTACGCCTTTGAAACCACATACTGGATGGGCCCAGGAAAATCCACTTCTGAATATTCATTTTGTACTCCCGTACTCCTTTGTTTTACACATTGGCAGCAAGGCCAGCCCTGCTGTATAGTCATATGCACCCCATTACGCCTTGGAACCCACATACTGGATGGGCTCAGGAAAATCTACTTCACAATATGCATTTTGTACTCTTGTACTCCTTTGTTTTACACATTGGCAAGCCCTGCTGCATAGTCAGTCATATGCACCCCATTACGCCTTGGAATCCACATACTGGATGGGCCCAGGAAAATCCGCTTCACAATGTGCATTTTGTACTCCCAAACTTCTTTATTTTACACATTGGCAGCAAGGTGTCAGGACTCTGAACATTTTTATTACCTTTTGTGCATTACTGCCCTTTTCCAAGATGGTGTCTTTGGTCTCAAGTGCACTGTGTCTTCCTGCTATAAAACTCCACCCCAGCCTTCAGTCTGTGCTAGAGTATTCTGCCTTGCATCCAGCTCCTGACTCTGGTGACTCCCTGGCTATATTTCTGCTCCTGTGAACCTGTGTGGTTATCCTGCTACTCTGCTCTGAGTTCCTGCTGCATACACCAGTTTCCAGTAATCCTCCTTCATCTGCTGCTCGTGTTTACTTCCATCTGCATTTGCTGGACATGTAAGCTGTTGCTGCTCTGCTTAAACCTGAGTTTATCACCCAGGCCTTCCTGGTTGAGATAAGACATTGCTTGAACTGCCTTATAAGCATATCTATCTGTGTTTGGACTAAAACAAGGACTTATTTGTGTCAAGTATCCTCAAGAATAACTGTGCTTCATAGACTTTCTGCGTAATTGCATTTTCCTCTGAAGTTCCCTATAGACTGCCAAGCTGCATTTAATATTTACACCAAGTGTTGTGGACTTGAGTTTCTCTCTGCACCTGTTTGAATCACCGTGTGATAATATAGACTTTACCACTTATAAAACTGTGTCCTGTTGTAGTCTTGTTCCACGCAAAGAGTCTCCTGAGTTATCCCCTATAATTATTACAGGATACTCTAGCCAGAAAAGAGGAGACGGCTGGAACAATGACTGCAGAAAGCAGATTAGAGCAGGTGTTTTCCATAATTAGATCACTGCAGAAAGATGTGGAAGGTCTGCAAAAGAAGTTTGGAAGCATTTAACACAATCAACAAGTGTTTGGACAAACTTTGCAGGACTTAAGCACCTGCATGGCAGCCCAGGAAAACAAACTTGCTGGCATAGAGTCCGAGTATGGACGGGCTTTTCAGGACATAAGCACGCAAATAGCTGCACAAGCGACTTTACCCTCTGGGCAACCGCAACCAGCTAGCCCACCTAAGTTGCCCCATTCAGATTTAATGGTGATTGCGACAAATTTCGTGACTTTGTGAATCAATGTATGCTATATTTTGATGTGCATGCTGACCATTTTCCTACTGATAGATCCAAAGTATTGGGTGTAATAATGCTGCTGACCTCATGAGCGCTTGCCTGGGCGAATCCGATGATTGAGTCTCGTGACCCACGGTTAAATAACTTGGATGATTTCTTGGCCGCTATGGCATTAATGTTTGATGATCCTAATCGCTGTGCAACCGCTGAATCTGCTTTATTGTCTTTACGCCAGGCTAAACGTTCTGTTATTGAGTATGCCACTGAATTCAGGAGATTAGCGGTAGATACCAATTGGGACAGTTATGCACAATTGCCTATTTTTAAAAGGGGTCTGTCTAGTATTGTAAAAGATGAACTAGCTCGCTCTGAGTCACCACAAGAGCTAGAGACATTTATACAGCATTGTGTGCGCATAGACATTCGCCTTACTGAGCGTAGACAGGAGAAGTTTGCTGCATATAACCATATTTCTAACTTTTCCCTTCCTTCCAAAGAGCCTGCAGGTAAAACCTCTCAGGAGGTGGAGGAGGTGCCCAGGCAAATTGATTCCGTTCAGAGGCGCGACATTAATGAGCGCCGGGAGCATCGCCTTCGTGAAAGTTTGTTTCTACTGCAGTCAGTCTGACCACTTTTTAATCAACTGTCCCAAGTGTCCCAAGTAGCCTAGCAAGGTGCTAGCAGTGGTAGGAGAATATGACAACTGTGATGATGAATCTGACATCTCTGAATGTAGCTTGCCTTCAAACGCTGTATTCCATTCACTTTCTATGACTTCACCCCCCAAGGAGCTGAAGGAGAAGAACTCTCACTTTTCTCTCCCTATTAAGATCCTGTGTTCAGGACAGTGGATTTCCAGTGCAGCTATGATTGACTCTGGTGCAGGTGGCAATTTCATGGATATTGCATTTGCCAAGGAACATGGTATTGAAATTCAGCAAAGAGCCTCTCCAATTACCATGGAAACAATGGATGGATCACCTTTAATCTCTGGGCCTGTGGATCAGGAGACCGTGCCCCTTGAAATTTTGTTGGAGCCTCATCATCAGGAGCAACTTTCTTTCTTGCTAATTTCTTCTCCTCATTTTCCTGTGATTTTAGGCATTCCTTGGTTGCGTTCTCAGAACCCAATTATCAACTGGGAGACCAAGGAGATTGTCTTTCCAACAAGGAGCAACTCAGCATTAACAGAAGCTGTCCCTGAGTCCACGGCTACGGAACCATATGTACAGGTATTTACTTTACCTTCAGCATATAAAGAGTTCTTTGACATCTGTGACAAGAAGAATGCAGATCAGCTTCCTCCACACAGGTATTATGACTGTCCCATTAAGCTGCTGCCTGGGGCGCTATTCCTTTTGGTAATGTATACCCTTTGGCGGCACCTGAGCTTCAAACCTTAAAGGATTATATTGATGAAAATCTGGCTTTGTACGTCCTTCTTCCTCACCAGCAGGGGCACCTATATTTTTTGTAAAAAAGAAGGATGAGACCCTGAGACCCTGTGTTGACTATCGGGAACTTAATAACTTAATAAGGTAACCATAGGAAACCCTTACCCTTTGCCTCTGATTCCCAAATTACTGGAAAGAGTCCGCAATGCTAAAGTGTTCTCTAAACTGGATCTTCGTGGGGCTTATAATTTGGTGCGTATTCGTCCAGGGGATGAGTGGAAGACAGCATTCAGATGCCGGTATGGACACTTTGAATATCTTGTGATGCCCTTTGGGCTTTGTAATGCCCCTGCAACGTTTCAACACCTTGCTAATGACATTTTCAGAGATTTGTTGGACCAGTTTGTGGTGATATATTTGGACGATATACTAATCTTTTCTGACTCTCTACAGGAACATGAAGAACATGTCAAAACTGTTTTAAGACATCTGAAAGAGAACCATCTGTATATTAACCCTAGAACGCGTACCTGGGGCCTCGCAGGCCTGCTAGGTTACTTGTTTTCTATTATCTGTAAAACTACATTAGTTAGAATTTTGAAACTCAAGGTAATCCTCAGGTATATGGTTGTTAGTAATATCCAGTTGTTCATATATTTTTATGTTATAGGCATCTCGTATAGCAATGCTTTTTTTGTGACTACCCCAGATTCACGTACCTGGGGCCTTTGAGGCCTGCTTTGCTTTACATGTACTCCTCAGTCTTTTTGTCTGTACTGTTGTTGGGGAAGAACTTATGACTCAGTCTTTATGACTATTGGTCGATGGCTGTTGCTGGGAAGAGTGTGGATTCTGCCTGACATGGTAATGTGATCCTGGAAGGGAGTTTCCCCTCACAAAGTAACGTGATTATGATGTCAGTACAGGTCCTTTAGTCCTAAATCCTAGTTGCTGGAGAGACTTTGGAGGAAGAAGTCAGCTTTCTTTGGTCTGTAACAAAGAACCTTTCTGAGCTCCAAAACCAGAGGCTTCTACTGCACTTACAAGAAAGTGATCTGTTGAAGGTAAGAGTAGGGGGGCTGTACTTTACCCTAAGCACACAAACGCTAACAAAGTCTTAGCACACACAGTGTATAGTGCACAAGCCTGATTGTAAACTTTATTTTTTACTTTTCATTTTAGTTTACTCACATCTAAGATTACAATGGCACAGTCTACATCAAGGGGATTGACTGTCCAAGAAATTGAGGCGATTATTTTCAATAGTGATGAAGACAGTGACATTTCTTTGTCGGATGAAGAGTATATTCCACCAGCTAATGTATCAACTTCATCGTCCAGCGATTCCTCAGATGATGAAGAAGTAATGGATCCAGCTGAATGTGCAAGTAGAACATCTAAAACAAATGTTTTTTGGAACAGTACTGCTGTGGCTCATGCACACACCCCATCACATAACATTATTAGAGTTCCTCAAGGAGCTGTCGGAATTTCCCAATTCATGTCCAAAAAAGATGTTTTCAGTAAATTTGTTTCAGATGATATTGCAGATGAGGTAGTTTTGTGTACGAATGTGGAAGGTAAACGTATTGCTTCGGAAAAAAAAAAACTTAAAAAAAAAATTTAACTAAAGAGGAACTATATGCCTATATTGGCCTTACTCTTCTGGCAGGGTCAACTAAATCATATGATGTGCCAATCAGAGAGTTATTTCTGAACCCATTTGCAGATCCACATTACAAAGCCACTATGTCAGTAGATAGATTTGAGGCTATTCGGAGATGCATTCGTTTTGATGAAAAGAGAACTCGGCCTGTGAGGTTGGCAACCGATAAATTAGCACCTATTAGCTATATATGGAATCTTTTTATCAAGAACTGTTACAAACTTTACAATTCTAGCGAATATGTGACAGTGGACGAACAACTTCTTGCCTTTAGGGGACGTTGCAAATTTATCCAATATATGCCCAGTAAGCCAGCTAAATACGGCATAAAAATTTTCTGGATGTGCGATTCAGCAACTTATTATGGATGAATGGCATGATTTACTGTGGAAAAGAAGCTGACGCTCC
The DNA here is from genome assembly GCF_051348905.1 of Ranitomeya variabilis. NCBI lineage: Eukaryota > Metazoa > Chordata > Amphibia > Anura > Dendrobatidae > Ranitomeya > Ranitomeya variabilis. The sequence continues at coordinate 1,078,078,455 of NC_135232.1, read as the reverse complement.
AGTCCAGAAAGATCTATGTTCCAACATAGTGAAAACACTAGCTTTACCAATTTTCCATTCTGGAAAAAATATCACTATGGATAATTATTTTACTAATTTAGAACTGGCCAATTTTTTGCTTAAGAAACAACTAACACTTGTTGGTACAATGAGACCAAACCGCCGCGAAATTCCACCAATAATGAAGCACAATGCACAGCGACCAATCTACGAGAGTGTATTCGGTTTCTGCAATGAGGCAACAATGGTGTCCTATAAAGCCAAGAAAGAAAAATCTGTGATATTACTGAGCTCAATGCATCACGATGAAAGTATTGACACCAATGACAGGAAACAAAAACCTGAAATTATACTTCATTATAATAAGACAAAAGGAGGTGTCGACAAGATGGATGAAATGATTACTGAATATTCGTGTAAAAGGCAGACTAAATGTTGGCCTGTTGCCCTTTTTTCCAATATCCTTGACATGTCATCCCTCAATAGCTATATTGTTTATTGTCAAACTAATCCAGAATTCCATGCCAACAGGAAGGACAATAGACGTATATTTTTGACAGAACTTTGTTATGAACTTTTGATGCCTACTATGCTAGAGAGAAGCAGCACAAAATGCTTATCAAGGCAAATTACAGAGGCAATGATCCGATGTGGAATATGCTTTCAGGAACAGCCAGAGCAAAGAGAAAAAAAATGAAAGCGCTGCTATATTTGTCCAGCAAAGAAAGAAAGAAAATCGGAGCGTTTCTGTTCTACTTGCGGACAACATGTATGCAGGGAACATTCTGAAGAAAAAATAATATGCAAGAATTGTCGGGGGAATATGTAAAGTGGAAAATAAATATTCCTGCACCAAGTTTGCTACAGACTTTATGTAAAAACTTTTTATAAGTAAAAAAGAATCCTTCATAAAAAATTGTACTGAGTGAATATATTGGGCGTGCCCGTTTAGTTACATTTTTGTTGTTTTATGTACATAATTTTTGGGGGGAATTATACACATCTTAGGCTATGTTCCAAGTAGCGCTGGGGTTCACCAGAATGGGATCCATAATGGATCTGACCTCCTGGTAACTCCAGCTAAGGCTGATGGAATGCCGGGATTCCACCAGCCTTAGCTGAGGTCACCAGGAGGTCAGATCCATTACGGATCCCCTGCTGGTGGACCCCAGCGCTAGTGGGAATGCATCCTTACTTTGCAAATTTAAAATAAACTTTGAAAAGTATTTTTATTTGAGTTATTCCATGTTATTTGCACACAGGCCTAAAAGGCCCTAGGTACGTGAATATGGGGTAGTCACAAAAAAAGCGTTGCTATACGAAATGCCTATAACAAAAATATACGAACAACTGGAAATTACTAACAACTATATAGCTGAGGAATACCTAGAGTTTCAAAATTGTAACTAAAGTAGTTTTACAGAAAATAATAAAAAAGTAACTTGACAGGCCTGCGAGGCCCCAGGTACGTGTTCTACCAGCCTTAGCCGGGGTCACCAGGAGGTCAGATCCATTACGAAATCCCGTCCAGGCGGACCCCAGAGCTAGTGGGAATGCATGCTTACTTTCAAATAACTTTGAAAAAAAAATTTTTTTTAGTTATTCCATGTTATTTGAAAACAGGCCTCAAAGGCCCCAGGTACGTAATAGTGTAGATTTCTATGGTCACGCATTCTAGGGTTAAGCCGGAGAAATGCGAGTTCCATCGTTCTGAGATACAGTTCTTAGGTTATATCATCTCTCCCCAGGGGCTGAACATGGAATCTGGTAAGATTCAGGCTATCCTTGACTAGCCGGTACCCAAGAACGTTAAGGAGGTCCAACGTTTTATTGGTTTTGCAAATTTCTACAGACGCTTCATTCGAAATTTTTCTGATATTGTCCATCCCATTACTTCCTTGACAAAGAAGGAAAAGCCCTTTAAGTGGTCATCATAGGCTCAAGAAGCTTTTGATCGGCTTAAGATCTGTTTCACCTCAGCACCACTGTTGATACACCCAGATCCAACACTTTCTTTCATTGTGGAGGTGGACGCTTCTGATAATGCTTTGGGGGCTATTCTCTCCCAAAGAACTGGAGAGAAGGGTTTGCTACATACTTGTGCTTTCTTTTCTCGTAGACTAACCTCAGCAGAGAAGAATTATGACGTGGGAGACAAGGAATTGCTGGCTATTATTGCGGCTTTCAAAGAATGGAGGCATCATCTGCAAGGAGCTGCACAACAGATCATAGTGCTAACTGACCATCGCAATTTAGAGTTCCTTAGATCCGCTAGATGTCTTTCTCCTCGTCAGGCTCGTTGGAACTTATTTTTAAATCAATTTAACTTTGTTATCTCGTACCGTCCAGGTTCTCATAATGGGAAGGCTGATGCTTTATCCCAAATCCATGCTGCGGATTCCGCACCTGGAGCCCCATGCCAATTTCATCAGAGTTATCCATGATCAGGATTTGTGGAAGGAGTGCAGGGAGGCCTATGACGGTGATGTATTTCTGGCCAACCCACCTGTGGATATTAATCTTGTCTTTAAGGGTGGCATGTGGTTCAGAGATCAACGTATCTACGTCCCTGAGGTCATCCATCTGCAGATCCTCAAGTTGGTACATAACTCCAAGTTGGCTGGTCACAGGGGGTACAGAAGACACAAGAGTTCCTGAGCCTATTCTTCTGGTGGCCAACTTGCCTGAAGGATACCAAGGACTATGTTCTCTCTTGCGAGGTATATGCTCCTTACAAGACTCCTCATGTGGCACCTACGGGTCTTCTACAACCATTACCTGTTCCGTCCCGGCCTTGGGGGTCTATATCAATGGACTTTATTGTGGAGCTGCCTACATCGGGGGGCATGAATACAATCATGGTGGTAGTTGATCGCCTGACTAAAGCTGCTCATTTTGTTTCATTCACCGGCCCCACCTCAGCTAAAGATACAGTGAACTTGGTTATACAGAATGTCTTTCAGTTGCATGGGGTCCCGGATGAGATCATCTCTGACCGTGGAGTACAGTTCACTTCAAGATTCTGGAAGGGGTTTTGCTCTGCACTCAATATTAATGTCTGTCTCTCTTCCGCTTACCATCCCCAGACAAATGGTCAGACTGAGCGGACCAATCGGATGCTGGAACAATATCTAAGATGCTATGTCAGCCATCTCCAGGATGATTGGTTGGAGTTGCTGCCGTTAGCCGAATTTTCATATAGCAATTCTCAGAGCGCCTCCACTAAATTTACACCTTTCTTTGCCAATCTGGGTTATCATCCGTGTATATTACCTAGGTCTCCAATTAATTCTCCGGTTCCAGCAGTGGAGGAAAGGCTGACTGCGATGAGGCAAAATCTGGAGGTTCTGAAGGAATCCCTGACCACAGCTCAAGAACGTTATAAGAGATCGGCTGATAGATTCCGTAAACCTGCACCCATGTTCAAGGTATGAGATTCCATGTGGTTAGCAACTAAGAATCTGAAGTTAAACATTCCTTCACAAAAACTTGGACAGAAATTCATTGGGCCTTTCAAGATCAACGGTATTGTGAGCTCTGTGGCCAGCCGGCTGAAGCTGCCTAGGACTATGAAGGTACACCCAGTTTTTCATATATCTTTACTAAAGCATGTATCTCCTAATACCTTCCAGGGAATTGTTGTGCCACCTCCGCAGCCTGTGGTGATTGATGGGCAAGAACAATTCGTAGTGGAGGAAATTATTGATTCCAGGATTCGCAGGAGTCGGCTCCAATATCTGATAAGATGGCAGGGATATCCCCCTGAGGAAGACTCTTGGGAACCTGAGGAAAACATCAATGCCAAACAGAAGATTTCTCATTTTCATCAGAGATTCCCTGAAAAACCAGGTCCAGGATCGTCCTGAGGCCGCTTCTAAGGAGGGAGTAATGTCAGGACTCTGAACATTTTTATTACCTTTTGTGCATTACTGCCCTTTTCCAAGATGGCGTCTTTGGTCTCATGTGCACTGTGTCTTCCTGCTATAAAACTCCACCCCAGCCTTCAGTCTGTGCTAGAGTATTCTGCCTTGCATCCAGCTCCTGACTCTGGTGACTCCCTGGCTATATACCTGCTCCTGTGAACCTCTGTGGTTATCCTGCTATTCTGCTCTGAGTTCCTGCTGCATACACCAGTTTCCAGTAATCCTCCTTCATCTGCTGCTCGTGTTTACTTCCATCTGCATTTGCTGGACATGTAAGCTGTTGCTGCTCTGCTTAAACCTGAGATTATCACCCAGGCCTTCCTGGTTGAGATAAGACATTGCTTGAACTGCCTTATAAGCATATCTATCTGTGTTTGGACTAAAACAAGGACTTATTTGTGTCAAGTATCCTCAAGAATAACTGTGCTTCATAGACTTTCTGCGTGATTGCATTCTCCTCTGAAGTTCCCTATAGACTGCTAAGCTGCGTTTAATATTTATACCAAGTGTTGTGTACTTGAGTTTCTCTCTGCACCTGTTTGAATCACCATGTGATAATATAGACTTTACCACTTATAAAACTGCGTCCTGTAGTAGTCTTTTTCCATGCAAAGAGTCGCCTGAGTTATCCCCTATAATTATTACACAAGGCCAGCCCTGCTGCACAGTCATATGCACCCCACTATGCCTTGGAACCCACATACTGGATGGGCCCATGAAAATCCACTTCACAATATGCGTTATGTACTCTGGTACTCCTTTGTTTTACACGTTGGCAGCAAGGCCAGCCCTGCTGCATAGTCATATGCACCCTATTATGCCTTGGAACCCACATACTGGATGGGCCCATGAAAATTCACTCATATTTTTTAATGGTATGATGGTTCACTATTTGCAGAATTATTTACAGGAGAATTTTGCAATTTTTCCACTATGTTAACCCAGTGTGCCATCAGTGAGATGTTCCATCCCTGACTACAAGCACTTGTCCATGTGTCTGTGGTTAGGTGGACTTTCCCTGTAACAGCACTGTTGAGGGAACGGGTAATGTTGTGGAACACATGCTAATGTAATGCTGGTACGGCACACCGGGAGAAATAGTGGCGACTGGGGACCGAATACCTTGGGATGGTGACCGCCTTCATGTTGCGGAAAGCTTCTGCCTCAATGAGCCTAAAAGGCAGCATTTCTACAGTAGCGCAATTAAAAGAGAAATATTAGAATTTAGGACTGTGGCCTGTGGGCATTGGTGGGGTATTTCCGCTTGCGTTACAGAGATTGGGTTATAGACAACTGAAGGCTGTGCTGGGACAAGGATGTGGACTTGCTTCATGATGGTGCTGCTTGAATGTGGGCCACAACAGGTGCAGGGCTAGAGGCATCTTAGCATGCACAGTGTACTGGGTATTGACATCTCCGCAAAACAGTTGAAAAAGCTGTGTTGTGTTATGACCTGGTGGTTAAGAGGCCACACTGATATGACCTGGTGGCTAAAACGCAACATGGGACGAGCTCTGAGAAGGTGGTATCTCTACTGACCGCAGTCCCTAATCCTAACAACAACACTAGTAATAGCCGTGGGATGTTCCTGACTCTCCCTAGACACCTCTTCACAGCCTAAGAACTAACTACCCCTAAAGAAGGAAATAGAAAGCTATCTAGCCTCAGAGAAAACCCCAAAAGGAAAGACAGCCCCCCACAAATATTGACTGTGAGTGGAGAGGGAAATGACGTACACAGAAATGAAATCAGAATTCAGCAAAGGAGGCCAATACTAAACTTGATAGACAGAGAGAAAAGGATACTGTGCGGTCAGTATTAAAACAAACAAAACAAACAAAATCCACGCAGAGTTTACAAAAATGAACTCCACACCGACTCACGATCTGGAGGGGCAAATCTGCTTTCCCAGAGCTTCCAGCTAGCCTGAATATGACATAGTGACAAGCTGGACAAAAAGAGACATATTTGCAGAGCAATAGAGTCCAAGCAAATGGACAAACAAAAACTAGCAAAAACTTATCTTTTGCTGAAGAGGACAGGCCATATGAGAAATCCAAGGAGAGAACCAAATCCAACCAAGAGCATTGACAGCTGGCATGAACTAAAGCCCAGAGCAGGTTTAAATAACAAACCCAGGCAAGGCGATTAGTGAAGGCAGCTGCTACAGCTACCTAAAGGAGCAGCAGTTCCACTCGAAACCACCAGAGGGAGCCCAAGGGCAGAACTCACAAAAATACCATTAGCAACCACAGGAGGGAGCTCCAGAACGGAATTCACAACAGTGTTGTGACCTGCAGGCAGTGATCCTGGAGCCTGGGGCTTGGCCCACAAAGTCAGCTGCTTTGCTGACCCTGCAGGTGCTGCAAATGGCATGTTTGAAGTTATTGGCAGAGTCTTTAAAAAATAACCAGACTCAGGAAGATCTAACAGTTGGAATGGCTACTTCCCTCATGTTGGTGTTACAGGGTATGGATGCATGCCTTCTGTCTGTGGCCACCACACTGCTTCTTCCTGCCTGTTGGGGTGATATGCCTCCTTCCCCATGTGTGCTGCTGCATTCGCTCTGCATGTCCTCCTGCCAGTTTGGGTCAGTCACATAGTGATCCACCACCTCGTCTTCCACATCAGCACCCTGCTCCTCCTCCTGACTTTCATTAGAGTATCAGACAGCAAAAAAAGCATTAGAGTATCAGACAGCAAAAAAAGGGGTACACCGGACTACAGTGCCCAATCTTGGACCATGCAGATATATGCGGGCTGTCACGGAAATACCACACCAGCAAATATGTGGTCTCTTTATATTTTTTGAAGCTAAATAGTGCTGTATAGAATTAGAGAGCAAAAAAAGGGGTATTAAATACTTATTTTCCCCACTGTAGCTCGCCTCCCCCTCTTTGATGCGGGCTCCAGTGCTGAGGCTACATCTTTTCAGCCACATGACAGCTGATTTGACCCTGCGGCTGTTAACATGTTAAATGCCTCTGTCAATCTGTGACAGCGACATTTAATATGTGCGCACCGGTAGTGCATCACAAATCCCACCCATTGTCTTCCCTGTCACATGATCGCAGGTTTGCGGCCTGCATTCGTAGCAGATGATAATTTCTGCTACACATAGCAGGGCTCAATCCTTGTTATGTGTAGTACAAGCAATTAGAAGATTGCAGCTTCATGTCTCCAACAGGGCAAATCAGTATGCCTGCGCAGGAGCCGCTACAGTAGCAAGGAAGAGGACAACATCTCATGAAGATGGGAGGTGCCGGACCCGGACCTGCGAAGCCCATTGGACCCAGACCGCAGCGGACCTCCCCTGGGTGAGTATAATCAAACTTGTTTTTTTTATCTTTCAAGTTACATCGGGGGCTTATCTACAGCATTACAGAATGCTGTAGATAAGCCCCAAGTGGCAGTGGACAAAGTTTATAGCGGCAAAATGAAGTGACAGATTCTCTTTAAATAAAAAAGAACATATACATGTTAGGTATCTGCAAACTCTTAATGACCTGGAGAATCTTAATGGCAGATTTATAATTTAGTGAACATGGTAAAAAAATGAATTGTGAAATTGAACTTTATTGCAATTTTATTAATTGCAATTAATTAATTTTATTTTATTTTATTTTCACCTATTAGCCTGAAATTAATTAGTTTGAATTAATTTTATTTTCACCCTTAAATAAAAAAGAACTTACACATGTTAGGTATCTGCAAACTCTTAATGACTTGGAGAATCATAATGGCAGGTTTAGAATTTAGTGAACATGGTAAAAAAACAAAAGATAAAAAATGAATTGTGAAATTGAACTTTGCAATTTCATCACACTTGGAATTTATTTCCCATTCTCCAGTACACTATATAGTAAAATCTATTGTTTCTTTCAAAAGTACAACTTGTCTTGCAAAAAACAAACCCTCATAAGGCCATATTGATGGAAAAATAAAAAATTATGGCTCTGGAATAAAGGGAAGCAAAAAACAAAAGCGATAAAAAAATCCCAAAGTGGTGAAGGGGTTAAGAATAGTTGACTTCCACCATGCTGAAGATCTTTTGGTAAGTTTTTTGCATCTGAAGAAAATTAGTGAAAAAGTACTAAGACTTGCCTAGCTGGGACTCTGGGAGAAGACACTGAAAAAATAATTGTTTAGGCCATAGACTGTGTAAGGATTCTGGACTTTCCTAGTGCCTGTTCGCCCTGATCCAAGATGGAGTTTTGGATCTCGCCCTGTCATGGAACTTCTTGTCTGTCTTGATTATTTAAGTCCGGGGCAGGTGTTTTAAGGTGCCTGAGTATTTTGTGCTGCTGGCTCCTGAGCTTCTGCTGGTTTTCTGGTGAACTCCCTGCTTCTTCTGCTCACTACTTGGTGGACTGCCTTTCTGCATTCAGTTACCTCTCGACTCTGGACCTTCTGCGAAGAGCTGCGCACCAGTGGAAGTGTCTTCTTTGTTTGCAAAACTTTTCCCAGTGTTGTGCCTCTTTGCACAACCACCCCAGGTGAGCAAGATTCAAGTTGTGCTTATCTCATCCAGAAATATTTACTCATCTGCTACACTTAGATGGCGCTCTCCCTCTTTCCCCTTGTCCTCTCTTTCTCAGGACTGCATTCACACAACGCATCATCTGTGTATTATTGGACTCCTACTAGCAAGTACTGGCACATGTGTGATCAAGTTTTGCTGGACTTCCTCATTTCAAGTACTGTGTGCATTCGCACTATAACCTTATTGGACTGCCTTGTTTAAATATCTGTTTGCTTCTAAGTCTGCTGTGATTTATTTTATTGTGCTGAGGACCTTGTTACTACTGCAGGAATATCTGCATTATGCTCAGTTTGTTATTTACTATATAGAGCTGCAGACCTCGTTGCTATTGCAGAAATATCTGTGTCAATTCTGTTTACATTTCTGTTTCAAGTAAAGACATTCTTTTCTGCAACTTTGTTCTCGGACTGGCATTATCCCATGCTATTAGATTCCATAGTATCCATATAATTATTACAGACTGCTGAAGAAGTAGATGTTAAATCTATTTACCTATGTGTAACACCCCAGGAAGTCGGTTGTTACAGTGGTGTTGCCTTCCTTTCGGGAGGGTGATGCCATGCTTGGAAGCAACAGGGATCCCTTTAGCAGGTGGAAAATACATGCAACATGTTCTGATCCCAGGCCGGAAGGGGGAGCTTTGACCCGGTTTTAGGGTGGATTCCCTGGATATTCTGGCTTGGGGGAGGAGTTAGAGAGTAGTAGGTTAGAGAGAGAGTTGGAGAGGAGAGCTGGAGCCATGTAGATGTGAGGTTCTGCAGCTCCTGATCAGGAGTGGAGGAGTCAGACAAAGTTGTGTTTGTGGAACGTGCAAGGGGAAAGAAAGCACAGGAGAAGTTAAGAGCTGGAGGGGAGATGTGACTGGGGTCCCTCCATGCTGAAGCGCAGGAACTGGACACTGGGAGTCTGAGGCTGTGTGGGACTATATGCTCCACAACAGAAATCAGAGGGCCAGAGATTTCAATTCATCTGTCCACAACCACACCCGAAGGCACAGCAACATATAGAGCCCGGAGTCGCAATCAGACACCTGTAAAAATGCTTGCGTTGCCTGCCATGCGGGTACTGTCCTATATATAGGACAAAGAGAGAGGACCTTGTGAGAATTCATAGGCAGCAAGGGATGCACACAATAACACAGGAAGGAAGGCTTTCAACCCCACCTGCAAGTGGGATTCCTAATCGCTTCCAGGCTGACCAGACCTCACCATCACCTGTGATCCGTACCCTAGACTGTGGCAGACTACCACCAGTAAAAGGTAAAGAGACTGCAACCTTTTGTCCTCTGATTCTTTCTGGCACTACGCCATCTACCATCTTTACCCACTACACCGGGAGCCCTGGGGATCCAGCTTCACCTGTGGGAAACCATACCATCCCTACTGCAGTACCATCATTCCCAGTGGACCCCTTTAAGTAGCATTGGTCATCCCTGACCAAGTACCACAGGTGGCGTCATACTTTATTCAACAACCCCTTTAAAGACCTTCCCTTCAATTTGGATGCCCAGAGCCACGGACCCGGTCCCTGCCACCGTGACCACCCCTTTAACGACCACCGGACCCGGCCCGAGTACCCAGTGTCCTAGCGGGTGCTCCATACACATGTAAAACTATTAAGCTATTGGGCAAGTCTTCAACAAAAGCACTGTGCCTTTTATCAGTCAAGTCTGTTTCAGTTCTAGTTATTAAGGTAACGTGTACTTTTAGGGCACATGTAAAACTTTGGTTACAGGAAAATAACCCGCCTTTCTTGGATCGTTCATTTCAGAGAACTGGCACAGCATAAAAAGTCAAGGAGATGCGAATGAGAGGTCCAAATAATGGAGCATTATAGTCTTAGATCACTGGTAAAACAGAGAGCACAGTAGTAGACAGACATGAAGGAATATATATATATATATAAGGTGATGAAGCACAGTGGTGAGTTTATGGGTAAGAGTGATGAGCTTATACTGTAATCAAAGGTGATATGAACCAACAAATCCAATAAATTTGAACACTTTGCAATTTATTTCCCATGAATTGCCAAAAATATCTGCCTCTATTTTATACAGTACAGAATATTGTATCAGCAAGAGAAAACTCACATAGCTTTGGTGGGTGTTTGGGTGGACTTCATGATAATGACTTACAGATATTACATGTTTTAGCTAGTATGAAAGCAGAAGCAGGAAATGCAGCAGCCACTTTGTAGTGAATCTGGTTAGTGAGAATTAAAAGGAATCTGTCAGCAGGTTTTGTTATCTCATCTGAGAGCAGCTTGGTATATTTAAATAGACCCTGAATCCAAAAATATATCACCTAGATTGCTGGGTGCATCAATTCTGGCACAATCAGAGCTTTTAGATTTAGCAATGCATTAGAGCTGAGAAAGCTAACCCCGCCCACACCAGGCTCTGTATATACCCTGAGCTGCTTATCACAGAAGGAGACAGAGTTGGACCAGGAAGCACAGGCTGCAATATCCCAGCAATGATTCGTTCCTTGTGCTAAAACAATAAATGCAAGTAAACAAAGGAATTGAGCTTGATAAGAGAGACATCACTGAATCTGTGTTTGATCCCCTTCAGAATGCTGTTTTCAGGTTACATAGCAAAAAACTGATGATAGATTCCCTTTATCATTTTATAGCATGGCGCTAAAAATATGGAAATAAGGCCATAAAACGGTAAACAAATTCTACAAGTAGTGTGGATTATAGCATAACAGTGAAGAAGGTTAGTGTGTGTGGCAGAACAGCAGTGAAAAATGGTTACGACATGTTTACTCACAGCTATGTATGTTGAGGTCAATTCACTTTGATATTGCTAAAGCTATGTTTGAGTTAAAGAGCTTTAAAAGGAATTGGAAACCGTTCTAGGGGTCCTCAGAGTGTTATACAAGTCTTTTCATGGCAACTGGTGTATTTGCGATTTCCACAAATGGATTTTTAAAGAAGTTCGTCTATCAAATATAATGTTTAAAAGATTTTCTCATCTCCAGTATTTAATAAAAAAAAGACCTAACAGTTGACATAACAGACTTTAACAATAATAGATTAATATATAAAGCATCATGTTCCAAAGCAAATTAATTATTTTATGCTTTGATACATTTCTAGCTTTAAAGTGGACCTAGCACAAAAAATCATCCCTCTTTTTTATTATCATATATACTTTTTGCTTTATAAAAGTGGATTTTTGATGATAGGTACTCTTTAAATTAAGGCTAAAATTACAAAAAAATGATGATTTACTTTCTCTCTTGAAATCCCACATTTTATGCTTTGATTTATCTTAATCTAAACATTAACTTTAATCTTGCCGGTAGCAAACTAAAGCTCCCATATAATATACTCTAAGTGCCTTGTTTGTAACATTTATCAACCTAGTCACTTTAAAATGCATCGTGATAAATTATTCCAGGAAGATTATTAAAGCTAAAGCAGTCCTATTTCCTACTTGAATAATAATGGCACGTCAACCTAAATGAAGACCGCTCTAAACTCCCTTTTACTGTAAGCCATAAAATAATGACTTTTAAAATGAGCTATATCAATATTAAGTCTAATGCCCTATGTCCGCATTTATTGCAATGTCAGTCCTACCTGCGAGGCAACAAAGCTGTAACTGAAAGTCATTTTGTCTGTACAATATAAGCTGTAGAAGAGCCTTATTTCACAGTGACACCACACTTCGGAGTCTTGGTTCCTTCAAGCCTTTTTAATCATGCTCGAGCCAACGATTTTTTTTCACTGACTTCCAAATCCGATTTTTCAAAGTGCCTTTCAGAATCTCTAAAACACCATATGATTCTCAGACACTTTGTTCTTCGCACAGACAAAACACATGCAATACGTTCTTTTTTTGTTTAGAGTATATTTCCTCTGGTTATTTTTGCAACATTTCTTTTCTCTTCTGTGGCTAAACTCTCTACAAGCGAAAGCGAGAAGGAAGTGGAAAATATTTTCTCTACAGTTTGCATCATTATACAGGCAAACATTTTCTATTCAGTTATGGACAGGTTCAGCGAATTGATGTTGTACATCATAACAGTTTTGCAGCGAAAGGCAAAAATACTTTGAACTTGAGAATATAGTGATATCAAAACAGATGACAAAGCTTCCTCTAACTTTTGAATTAGTAGTGTGAATAAAACACATGTAGTTTATGCAGATTATTAAAACCGAGGGAACCTTTGAAAGTTTGGTGCTGATCTGCAAATGTCCCGACGTTCGCCGAACACTTCGCCAAACATATCTGAACCTCATTGAAATCAATGGGAGGCCAAACCAAACACATAGACAATACCTTCAGGGGGGCCAAAAAAGTTGCAACAACAACTTGGTGTCCAACCATTTTTAAAAATTAGTGGCAGACAAAAGGAAAAGTGTCATCAATTGACCCACAGTCAGCCATGGGCCATGCATGAGGTATCAGGGTCCGGGCCACCATTTACAGCTTTGAATGTAAGTTAAAATTAACGTGGGGTAGGCGAAGGACTGGTGTAAGCCTGCTGTGCTGGGAACCCGGATACCTCATGCAACAGCTCAAACAGTTTTTTTGCTCAGCCACACTCAGGTGGAACAAACATCAGTTTAGGAAAATTTAAGGATAGTATTTGACTGATCAATAGACCCACAGTAGAAATTTGATAATAGCACAGGAGCAGTCAGCCATGGGCCATGCATGGGGTACCAGGGTCTGGGCCCGCATTTAGAGCTTTGAATTTAAACTCAAATTAAGACAATGTGGGTGAGCTAGCAACTGCACAGGGGCCTGGAGGTGGAGGGGGGCCCCTGCAGGGCGGCTAATAATGAGGGCAATCTGACCTGTTTCCCCAGTCTTGAGGCTCCGGGGGGCCCATGGCCAGATTGCCCTAATTTTTTCATAACAGGATAAATGGCAGTGGAGCTGAGCTGCAGGGATCCATCCTCTGCTTCCTGCCTGTCTTTTCCAGTCTGACACAGTCGCACGGCTGGATGACATCAGCATTCAGTGCACCTGTGTCATAGAGAAAGCTGCTGGTGATAATAATGCTGCGGGGGAATGTGCGAAGTGGTGAGTACTGGTGGGTGCAACTGGACTGACTGTTGTTGAGGTGAGCATGGGTGGGTACAATTGGACCAGCTGCTGTTGAGGTGAGCACTGGTGGGTGGAGCAGGCTGAGATACAAGCACTGGAACCTGAGCACTCACAAGAGTTTTAGGAAAACAAACTTACAACATGCACCCTGGACAGCAGAATTCTGTGTACATAGCTGTTGCACAGTAAAAGAAATAAATCAGTTGGTAATATGTTTCGGCACACCATATCTCACCTTGTCATTTAGTGGCAGTGAAACTCATCTTTCTGCAGAGCTGTTGCAGAGTAGAGAAAACTGTTCTTTTTCTGTTGCTAATGTGATATAGCATGCCATATCCCACCTTGTCATTTGGTGGCGATGAAATTCATCTTTGTGCACAGCTGTTTTAGAGTAAAAAGAACAAATTTATTCTGTTGCTAAATGTGATACAAAACGCCATATCCCACCTTTTCAATTAGTGGTGGTGAAATTCATCTTTGTGCACAGCTGTTTTAGAGTAGAGAAAAAACTGTGTTTCAGTTGCTAAACATGGTGCAGCATGCCATATTCCACCTTGTCATTTACTGGCAGTGAAATTCATCTTTGTGCAGAGCTGTTGCAGAGTTAAAAAAATATTTTCTTTGACAAACGTGATACAGCTGGCTAGATCAGAGTTTGAAATTGGAGGATATTTTCTATGTTATACAGGCCTCATCCACACACAAAAAAATTTCTTCTGTTACTAACGTTACTCAGTAGGGGAGATCTGAGTTTGAATTGTTCGGAATCAGAACATATCCTTTTTGTCTTACAGGCTTCATCCACACTGAAGCAATTCTTTCTTCTGTTACTATTGTGATACAGTAGGGTATATCATACTTTGGAATTGTTTAGAGCATATAGTCTATGTTGTAAAAGCCTCATCCACACAAAAAAATTCTTCTCTCACTAATGTGATTCAGTAGGGGAGATCTCAGTTTCAAATTGTTTGGAGCATATCTTTTTGCTATATTGGCCTGATCCACACTAAAACAATTTTTTCTTCTGTTATTAACGTGATTCAGGAGGGGAGATCTCAGTTGGAAATTGTTTGGAGCATATTTTCTTTGTTATACAGGTCTCATCCACACTGAAATAATTCTTTCTTCTGTGACTAACATGATGCAGTAAGAGAGATCACATTTTGAAACTGTTTAGAGCATATCTTTTTAATTACACTGGCCTGATTTGCACTGAAACAATTATTTCTTCTGTTATTAATGTGATACAGTAGGGAAGATCTCAATTTGAAATTATTTGGAGCATATCTTCTTTGTTATACAGGCCTCATCCACACTGAAACAATTTTTTTTTCTGCTACTAACACGATTTAGCACACCATATTTCACCTTGTCATTTATTGCCGCTGAAATTCAGCTGAGTGCAGAGCTAGTGCAGAATAAAAAAATCTATTTTTTGTTGCTACCACACTATCTGAGCAACATGATTCAGAAAAAGAGATGTTGTGATAAAGGGGGAATAGGTTTCATGTTCAAGGTGTATGTGAAAGCACAGGTGAACCAAAGTCAAGTCCTAAACAAAATCAACTGACAACTTCTGTTACTGGAAGGGCTACTCCTCTACCTCTCTATGGCAACTACACAGCGGTATGCCATGTTGAAGAGGGCCAGAAAGAGAATGTGCTCGAATGAATGGTAAGCTTCAAGTGGCCTCTTCTCATCCTCCACCTCAACATTACACACAGTGCAGTTCACAGAGCTGGCACCCCTAATACCCTTGCTTCCCCCATGTCACAACTCTCCAACCATACAAATAACCTTAGGGAACTACAGATGGGTGAATCCACAGTGCTGTTCACACATTCTATGCCATGGTCATCAGAAGCGTACTCTAAAGATTCACAGTCAAGAGGAGGAAATCATCTACACCAAAGCCCCCAATTTTTTTTAGCTTGGATCCAGAGCAGGATGAAGTAGGGTCCGAGCAGAATCCTGACCCTTGTTACCAGATGTTAACCCTGGGGGATGGTGATCCTGATGAGACTCAGATATCTGAAGCTCACGTGGACAGTAGTGTGCTTTCTGGGCAAGAAGAGGAGAAGGGTGACTCTCAGGGTGAGGAATAAGATAAAACAGAGGATGATGATGAGGTTGTAGATTCCACTTGGTGTGAACACAGTAGCAAGCAGCTGAGGAGGGCATCTGAGGAGGTGGAGGAGGAGGAAGATGAGGAGGTTATATTGTGTCACATGGTGCAGACACGGAGTGATGCAACCATGAGGAGCACTGCATCCTTAGCCAGCAGCGTTTGCGGGTCTGCAGATCGCAGGGGCAGCAAGAGAACAAGAAAAAAGTGCAATAATGTAACTACTACATGCATGAAAATTCACATGTACAATCAATATGTGTTACTCTGACATTCCCACTGTGCTAAAATGTGAACCAGAGGACCTAAACAACCATCAGCCGCTCCGTCAACTGCATCAGCTGCTTCTTCCTCCTCCTCTGTTACCGTGTCAAGTATTGTCATGCAGGTCTTCAACCGCAGAACCTCAGGTTCTTTACCCGCACCAGTCAGGCTGAATGAGAGCCATCAGCTGTAATGGAAGCGGACATGCCTACTGTTTTTGACCGATATCAGAGAATGAGTATACCACAACTTTCTGATTCTACTGTAACATCTCTGCCTGCACCTCACTCACGGTCCAGCAGTTTGTCTGGTTCACTGTACTCGGCCCTCTCTCATCACTGCAGCCAGCCCTTGGTCCCACAGTTGTAGTCTTGTAAAAGATTGTTTCTTCCTACACGTGACAAAGCTAAGAGGTTGAACTCCATCTCCAACCTGTTGGCCACGGAAATGTTGCTTTCCGCCTCGTAGATACAGAAGGTTTCCGAAAGCTGATCGTCGCAGTCCTCCAGTACCAGTTACCCAGTTGCCATTACTTCTCTAACAAAGCTGTGCCTGCGCTACACCAGCATGTCACAGACATCACCCGTTCCTTGAATAAATCTATGTGTGATAGGGTAAATTTCATCATGGACACTTGGACGAGTTAACATGGCCAAGAGCATTACATTTCCCTGACTGGACACTGGGTAACTGTGGTGACTGTGGGTGCAAGCGGTAAAGGAGCTGGAACAAAAGCCTTGGAATCCCCAAGGATTGGAGGATACACTTCTGTATTTCGCAGTTCCTCCACTGCTTTGGGCTCCTCCTTTACCTCCACTAGGGCCTGCACTTGCGCCCTCAAACTCTGCCTTAATGAGACACCCGTTTCAACAGTACAGAACGAATCCCCACCACCTCTGTACTGCGCATCCAGGGCTCACCGCAATCTGGCAGTGTTAAAATTGATATGCCTTGGAGATCCCAGTCATACAGCTGTAATGTTGTGGACAGCTCTCCAGGCCGAGTTTGAGCAATGGCTGTCTCTGTTGAAACTGGATCCAGGGAAGGTTGTGTCCGATAACAGTGCAAACCTGGTGGTGTCCCTACGCCGAGGCACACTCACACATGTGCCTTGCATGGCTCATGCTCTCAACCTGGTGATACAATGATTTCTCTGCCACTATCCTGGCCTGGGTGAATCTGCTGCAGAAAGTACAGAATCTGTGTGCTCACTTCTGCCATTCGCAACCCTCAGGTCATCAACTTGCATCGATATAGAGGTCTTTGTCCATGCGAGTTAACAGATTGATATGTAATGTACCTACACAGTGGAATTCCACTCTACACATGTTGCAGTGAGTGTGGCAGCAACAACAAGCTCTGATTCAGTATGTCATGACAGATGTGGCGCATATCACTTTTACAGATTGTGCACAGATTAAGGACCTGTACACCCTTCTGCACAGTTTCAAAAAGGCTACTAAGATGGTTAACGCTGATGACGCTGTCATAAGCATCACTATTCCAGTGATCTACATGCTGCAGCAGACTTTGAATAGCCTGCCAGAAGAGTTGGTGGTCCCAGAGGAAAAGGAGGAAGCAGAAGATGCAAAAGAGATCGCATTGTCTCAAATTTCCAGACTGTCATCACACAGGTGAGTACCAAAGGAGGGTGGATTGCTGCAATTGAGGGGGCTGGTGTTACCAGACAAACTATTAGTGAAGGTGCAAGAGCTGAGGAACAAATGGAGGAGGAAAAGGTGATGGGCAAGCAACTGTTAGGACATGAAGAGGATGATCATCTCCTCTATGTTGTTTGTGGTTGGTGGGAGGGAATGGAGGAAAGAAGCATCAGTGTTACCCAGCCACCGACACAGCATGGGCTTGGACATCATGGAAGAGCCCGACATATAAGTGCCTTCTTGCTGAACTATCTGCAACATGATCCCCGTATAGTTATAATTCAAAATTGTGTTTACAACTGGGTTGCCACTCTGTTAGATCCATATTATAAGAGTAAATTTTTCCAGATGCTTCCCACCCTGGAAAGGGACCCATGAATGCTGAAGTATTGAAACATGCTTTTGCACAATCTTAAGATAGGTTTTCCCCCATTAAGCAGTGAAGCACACAGTGTGCATCACAGCTCTAGACTTCCAACCCCCAGCACATCAACTCATCAATGCCAAATCAATAGCAGCAGCATCAGTATTGTAGGTGGCAAAAGCAAATTTTTATTGTGAGTCCTTTGACACATTTTTTAGACCAGCTCATGCATCAGCACAACAGAGTCCATGCCTGACATGTGGTAAACGAGAGGATGGTGCAGAAGTATCTAGAACTCAATATCAATACCATCAGGGAGGGTTTGGACACTTTTATGCTTTGGACTTCAAAAATGGATGAGTGGCCTGAGTTCGCCTCTCACGCCTTGGAGGTTTTATCATGCCCGGCAGCCAGCGTTCTCTCAGAACGTGTCTTCAGCATTGCTGTTGGTGTCCTGTTGGATAAGTGCAGCCGGTTGTCCACTGAAAGTAATGGATCTCCAAGGACTTTTGCACTGCAATCACAGACTGTACAGACGAGGCAATTTTGTAGTTTTTAGTGTGCTGCATTGATCTCACGTAATTGTAGTCTGTTATATCTTTAGTGGGGCTTCTGTGCCTGCTGTTGCTGCTGCTGCTGTAGATGTTAGCACTAATTTGTGGAAATGTGGAGAATCCAGTTTGGGTCTTTCCATCTGCTGGGTTGGCTGTAGTGGAAGAGATGTCGCTACCCATTAAACTATTTCTACTCTGGTGAAATTGTCACTTTGGCTGTGTCTGCACCTAATTATTTTAAATTTGAAGACTTCTGATTGGGTCTACATCTGCTGGGTTGGATTAGTGGAAGAAGTATCAGTCCCCATTATACTGGGTCTACTCTATTGAAATTGATGCCACTTTGGTGTTGTCTGCCACCAATTTTTAGAAATGTGACTCCAGGTTGAGTGTCCTTGATGTTTGTTGCCTGCAGCAGTAGGCCTCCAAGACCATCAATCCTCCACTTCCTTTGAGTCAACTACCAGTTTTACTATGCTTACATTTTTCTGACAATAGTAGTCTACAAAACTAATACTTGTGCCACCTGAATGTGGCTGAGCAACAAAGCAGGTATCAGGGCTCCCAGCACAGCAGGCTTACACCGATCCCTCACCCACCTCATTTTAATTATTTGAAGTTCAATTCAAAGCTGATTGCTGCTATGCCATTCTAAAATTTGTGTTGTCAGTGAGTTGAGGCCAATTTTCTGGTGTCTGCACCTAATTTGATGTGTTTTGGCGGCTTTTGGGCCCATTGACTCCAATGACATTCAGCTATGTTTGGAGGATATTCGACAAATAAATAGGCAAATATTGCAAAATTGACAATCGTAATCCAAACCAAACATTGAAATATTCGCTCATCTCTAATAGTAATCCTTTTGTCCAACAACACGTCTACCTCTGCTACTAGTGATGAATATTTTGTAAAATCCATGCATTCGTACCTCCACCACCTCCATGTCCACCGATATGTCATTATGTGGCCCATTCTTACAATTTGCAGAGTGACAGCAGGTGCTATTAAACCTGAGTTTGGTTAGGGCCCTCAGGTGGCCCTATATCATACATTTGGAAGAGCTCTCACGCCTACATTTGGGAGGTCCCTCTCTTATGCCAAATAGTTAGCAATACAGTGGAATACATATTCCTCATCTCTTTACAATGCAATTTCAAGCATACCCATTTGAATTTTGGGCTTTGTCCATTACTACCACCATGTCCACCGCCATGTCATTATGCGGCCTTCGTGTAAAATTTGCAGAGTGCCAGCAGATGCCTTGAAACCTGAGTTTGGTAAGGACCCTCAGGTGGCCATATAACATACATTTGGGAGAGCTTTCTCTCCTACATTTGGGAGATCCCTCCCTCATGCCAAATAGTTAGCAAGATAGTGGAATACGTAGTCCCCATCCCTATAGAATGCCATTTCAAACATGCCTATTTGAATTTTGCGCTTTGCTTGGCACCACCATGTCTTCCACCATGTCATTATGCGGCCCACAGTTTTCATTTTCAGAGGGCTGCCAGGTGTTGTGGATCCTGCATTTTGTAAGGTCCATAGTTTATTTTTGCCACTGAATCCCAATGAAACCACTGTCATAGCGGGTGAAGCAGCTGTAAGGTGAATATAATACAGGAGTTTGGGGAGCTGTATGATCAATGTCAGGATATTGGATTCTACCAGACACTAAAAGCATTACAATTAAATTCTGAATACAGTGTATGCAAGCTAGAGCCTGTATTGTGATCAGTCTGTCAGGTCTGAAACTCATGTCAGGAACATGTACAAGCCTCATTTTACTTGGAAGCAGCCTCCTCAATGGAAAGAGACAGGAGTGCCATTTACCAATCTGCACAAACCTACACACTTCTTCAGGAAACTACTCAAACAGGCAGAATGTATTTTTTGCATGGTTTTGAGCAGCACCGGAGTAATTGCAGGATATGTCCCAGAGAGTGACAAGGTCTGTCGAGTGTATTACTCAGGTGACAGGCAGTGCTACAAAGCTCAGGTAAAGGCCTTACCATCTTCCAATATGTGGAATGCTGCGGCCTGAATAGGTCTGTGGAGCGTATCTTTGTTTGATGGTGAAACCACTGCCTCTTCCCCTGTGTTACGGCTTTCCCAATCTTCTGTCCATGAAGCAGGCGCTGATGCCTCCTGCCCGCAACCTGCAGTTGCACAGACACAACAGTCAGCCACCATGTCCAGTTCATTGTCCCAGCATAGCATTCACTTGTCCCTACCCCAGACGTTTAACAGAAAGCAGAAATGTTGACCCACAGGCCAAAACACTGTACACACATATAGCCAGATTGGTAGACATGGAAATGGTGCCTTTTTGAACTGAGTCTTTCCACGACCTCTAGGTGGTGGCAGCCCCATGGTACTCGATTGCCAGCCGACACTGTATGTGTAAAAGTACAGACACGGAGAGCTATTAAGTGCATAAAGTGTGTGAGAACAAGATACAAGGATACTGGTTATGAAGAAAATTTTTAATGTGCAACACAGGGATAATTAGATAAATGTGTTGAGGTGGTAGGCGGTTCATATGTTGGCAAGGCTTAGTGAGCAGCAAAGAGCAGTGTCTGAATTCAAGCTTCTCAATGCCAGTCAGAGTAACACTCACCCCCACACATAACAACTGCCGAGTGGGTGTAGATTGATGACATTTCTGATGTTCTTCAAAACTTTGAGTACTGCATTAAGATCGTGAGCGCTGATGATGCTATTGTCCAGGGGTGTCAAACTGCATTCCTCAAGGGCTGCAAACAGGTCATGTTTTCTGGATTTCCTTGTATTGCACAGGTGATAATTTAATCACCTACACACATAATGATTACAGCACCTTGTTCAATGCTAAGGAAATCCTGAAAACATGACCTGTTTGCGGCCCTTGAGGAATGCAGTTTGACACCCCTGCTATTGTCAGCATAACCATCCTGCTGCTCTGTCTATTAAAATGTTCGCTGCAGAATCACAAAGCGGAAATGTTGATTGCAAAGCAGGTGGCTTTGGAGCAAGATTTCACAGTGGCTGATACCGCACAGCCCAGTCTCACACAACATTCTCAAGCCGCACTGGATGATTAAGAGGAACAGAAGGAAGAGGATGAGGTGGAGCAGGAGTTTTTGGTCTGCGCTGCAGAGGGGACTCCCAATCCCAGCTCCATGCCTGTGCAGCATGGATGGCCTGAAGTGGAGAAGGAGGAGGAGGCTATGCGTTTGTGAGGAGGAGAGGATGGTTAGTGTTTTTCCTGGTGAGAACACTGAACGTTTGACTCTTTGTAGTCTACCACACATGGCATAATTCATGTCCAGATGCCTTTCCCCAAGACTATCGCGTGAAATACATTTTGTTCAACATGAAATACTGTCTGTGCACCTTTCTTGACCCAAGGTACATGGAGGAATTTGCTTCTGTCATTTCAGAGGCAGACTTGCCATTTTCAATGCATGTATGTCAGAGGGCCATTGTTGAAGAATTGCTAAAAAGTTTACCCTAAGACAATGCTGCTGGCAGAGGTTTCAGCTATTTTCACCCACAAGGATTACAGGGGAGGGCCATGCACACTAGGTACAACTCAGGGGGGAAATGTCCACCAACTGGTGCTTTTTTATGAGACCATCACATCAGCAAGAGCTATCTGTGGGTGTAACCATGACAAGGAGGGAGAATTTGACCAAGATTGTGAAGGAATACTTAAGGAACCATACCAGCATCCTTCCTTATTCTTCAGTGCCCTATAACTATTGGTTATCCAAGCTCCATATTTGGCCCGACATCTCTTTCTACACCTTTGAAGTGCTGCTATGTCCTGCTGCAAGTGTGTTGTCTGAGTGGGTTTCTAGTTTGGCTGGTGCAATCATAATGGATAGGCGCACATGCCTGTCAACGGAAAATGCAGACAGGCTTTCTCTTCTAAAATTGAACCAGGGCTGGATTTCTGGCAGCTTTTGTAAGCCCTACAGATGACAGCAATGTAGTATAAAAGCAGCCCAAATGTTTTCTTTGGGAAGTTGTCTTAACATCCATCCCTTACTATCCAAACCAATTTTGTTCATGAAATCAATTCCTCCTTCTACTCCTCCTGCTTCTGCAACAAGTACTTAGTGGTCATGTATGTATACCCCACGTGGCTAATGTTTTGTACTTTGTGAAAAGCTTGTACTCCCTATCAATTTCTTGCTGACACAATCCAACAGCAGAGTAATGAAGATTATTGCCCCTGCTAAATTGTCACGTAAGATTATCTGTACCCGAATTGCGCCAGTCGCACCACTGCTAGATAAAAAAATGAAATTTTTTAGACCAAAAGAAAAGCTTTTTTCCAATCGTCTTGCTGACATACTCCAAATGTGGAGTAATGAAGATTATTTCCCTTGCTATATTGTCACTTAAGATTATCTCTACTCGTATTGCACCAGTCGCACAACTGCTAGATTAAGATATGTTATTTTTTAAACTAATAGAATTTTTTTTTTCAATCATCTTGTTGGCACACTCCAAATGTGGAGTAATGAAAATTATTGCCCCTGCTGTTAGGGGTCGATTTCCCGCCTCTGCACAGAGGGAATCTCGGGCCATCTCCGCTGCAGTCTTCCATTCTTCTCCTGCCGCAGTGGAGGCTGCTCAGCAGAGACATCGGTCTCAGCGTATCACTCAATCTGACTCTGTGAGGAGGATTACTGCTGCTCTTCCAACTTCTGCTATTGTAGTCAGTGCTGGGCAGCGACGAGCAGACGCTTTTGGGACTAAGTCTTGCTTTTCTCCTTCTGAGCATGCCCAGGGTAAGATCTCTCATTGGAGATCGAGGGTCACATGCTTGGATACTTCAGCAAAACCCATTGGTCCTCCAGGAAGGTCATGAAGGTGCTCAGGCTTTGCGGCAGCTTCTCATTGGTCCTTCTTGGAAGGTCCTGTTCGGGCTGCAGCTATAAGAGGCTCACATGGCCACACGGCCATGCGCTAGTGTCTTTCTAAATTATGTGCTTTGCGCCAGTGTGGTCATGTATGATTGTGTTCAGGGACCCGGCTGAAATAAACCCCTAGAATGCTGGCACCTCCGGTGAGGAGTTTGTGTGTCTGAGTACATTCAGGGACCTGGCTGAAATAAGCCCCTAGGATGCTGGTGCCTCCGGTGAGGAGTTTTGTGTGCATGCATGACCACTGACTTCTCTCTCTTGGGTAGTTAGCCTGTGCTCCTGTGAAGTTAACAGGGCACAGAGCTATGCTTTCACGGTTGCTCTGTGAGTTAACCGAGCTAGCCAATACCACCATATAGTGCTGCCATTTGTCTAGCAGTAGGTTCTCCTGCACGGTGGACCCCGGGCTGTGAACGCACCAACAACAATAAAAACTATTTTCCTCGGTGCGTTCCGCTAGCCCTAACACCTGCTAAATTGTCACATACGATTATCTCCACCCAGATTGCGCCAGTCGCACCACTGCTAGATAAAAAAAATGCTATTTTTTAAACCAATAGAAACATTTTTTCCCAATCGTCTTGCTGACATCCTCCAAATGCATACTAATGAAGATTATTGTCCCTGCTATATTGTCACTTAAGATAATCACTACTTGTATTGCGCCAGTCGCACAACTGCTAGATAAAGATACGTTATATTTTAAACCAATAGAAAATTATGATTTTTTTTTTCAATCCTTTTGTTGGCACACTCCAAATGCAGAGTAATGAAGATTATTGCCCTGCTAAATTGTCACATATGATTATCTCTACCCGAATTGGGCCAGTCGCACAACTGCAAGCTAAAGATACGCTGCTTTTTAAACCAATAGAAAATGTAGATTTTTTTTCAGTTGTCTTGCTGACACACTCCAAATGCAGAGTAATGAAGATAATTGCCCTTGCTAAATTGTCACGTAAGATTATCTCTACCTGGATTGCACCAGTCGTACAACTGCTAGATAAAGATACACTATTTTTTAAATAAATTGTCACAAAAAATTATCTCTATCCGGATTGCGCCAGTCGCACAACCGCTAGCTAAACATACAATATTTTTTAAACCAATAGAAAATTATGATTTTTTATTCAATTGTCTTGCTGACTCACTCCAAATGCGCAATAATGAAGATTATTGCCCCTGCTAAATTTTCACGTACGATTATCTCTACCAAGATTGCACCAGTCACACAACTAATTAGACCAATATTAGGTATTTTAAGCAATATATGAGGAAAATTATTTAGCAATTAGATTTTAAAATGGATTTTACTATATGTTGCCACTGAGGAATGTTATTTTGCAGTTAAAATAATATAGGCTGCTACACAGGAATATTATGTAGCTCCCCCCAAAAAAATGATTTTGTATATGCTGGTACTACGTAATATTATTTCCCTCTACAAATAGCTGATTTTTATATTTTGGTAGTGGATGAAACCCTCCCTATTTCACCATAATCACACAGTCTGTTCCTAATACTAACAACTATACAACTACTGTAGTTGCAATGATGAAAACACCCAGGTGCCTACTTTCACCCCCACCCTATTAAATCACTCCCTACTTAAATCCTCATTTAACAAACAAGTAACCTCTTCCCAATCTTCAGCTCTTAAAAGAGCTTTTTGGAATAAACAACACCTATCACTCTGCCTATGCTCCTTTCACTCTCCCTATGCTGAAATTATGCTCTCCTTACTCTGTTTCCAGCTGCAATGTGCACAAGATGTTGCAGGAAGCCTTTAACCCCTTCATGACCTTGGGATTTTCCATTTTTCCGTGTTTGTTTTTCGCTCCCCTCCTTCCCAGAGCCACAACTTTTTTATTTTTCCGTCAATATGGCCATGTGAGGGCTTATTTTTGCGGGATGAGTTGTACTTTTGAACGACATCATTGGTTTTAGCATGTCGTGTACTAGAAAATGGGAAAAAATTCCAAGTGCGGTGAAATTGCAAAAAAAGTGCAGTCCCACACTTGTTTTTTGTTTGGCTTTTTGCTAGGTTCACTAAATGCTAAAACTGACATTATGATTCTCCAGGTCATTACGAGTTCATAGACACCTCACATGACTAGGTTCTTTTTTATGTAAGTGGTGAAAAAAAAATCTTTGCTAAAAAAAAAAACTTTTGTAGAAAAAAAAAATTGCACCATATTCCGATACCCGTAGCGTCTCCATTTTTCATGATCTGGGGTTGGTTGAGGGCTTATTTTTTGTGTGCCGAGCTGGCATTTTTAATGATTCCATTTTGGTGCAGATATGTTCTTTTGATCGCCCGTTATTGCATTTTAATGCAATGTCACGGCGACCAAAAAAAGTAATTCTGGCGTTTCTAATTTTTTTCTCGCTACGATGTTTAGCGATCAGGTTAATGCTTTTTTTTATTGATATATCGGACGATTCTGAACGCGGTGATACCAAATATGTGTAGGCTTGATTTTTTTTCATTGATTTATTTTGAATGGGGCGAAAGGGGGGTGATTTAAACTTTTATATTTTTTTATTTTTTTTCATATTTTTTTTAACTTTTTTTTTTAACTTTTGCCATGCTTCAATAGCCTCCATAGGAGGCTAGAAGCTGGGACAACACGATCGGCACTGCTACATAGCAGCAATCATCAGATTGCTGCTATGCAACAAAAATGCAGGTGTGCTATGAGCGCCGTCCACAGGGTGGTGCTCACAGCTAACGGCGATTAGTAACCATAGAGGTCTCAAGGACCTCTATGGTTACTATTCAGAAGCATCGCTGACCCCCGATCATGTGATGGGGTCAGCGATGCGCTCATTTCTGGCCGCCCGGCCGGAAGCGCCGGTTAAATGCCGCTGTCTGCGTTTGACAGCGGCATTTAACTAGTTAATAGTGGCGCATGAATCATGATTCCACCCGCCGCTATTGCGGGCACATGTCAGCTGTTCAAAACAGCTGACATGTCCTGGCTTTGATATATTAGATCAAAAGTGGCGCACTCAATAATGAGAGGTGCTCAAAGGAAAGTAAAGTAATAAAAAATAGAATAACCTTTAGCACTCAATTGATCCACAAGGAAAAAATCCTTTGAAGAAACACTTATTTTATTTTTCTCTTAATCAGCCAACATTAAGGAACAACAGACTTCATCATTTCCGACGTTTCGGCAAACCATGCCTTTTTCAAGACCTCACTTCTCTGAGCCTCTGGACACACGCCGGGATGTGTAGAGTGCCTTTCATCACGTATGCCTTTGGCATAGAATACATGTCGCATGCCAGCAACCTTGTATAGACTTCCTTGAAAAAGGCATGGTTTGCCGAAACGTCGGAAATGATGAAGTCTGTTGTTCCTTAATGTTGGCTGATTAAGAGAAAAATAAAATAAGTGTTTCTTCAAAGGATTTTTTCCTTGTGGATCAATTGAGTGCTAAAGGTTATTCTATTTTTTATGTCCTGGCTTTGATGCGGGCTCACCGCTGGAGCCCGCATCAAAGCGGGGGTTCTGACCTCGGACGTACTATCCCGTCCGAGGTCAGAAAGGGTTAAATAGTTCCTATGATGCTGGAAGATCAGTCAATCACTGAAATGCCACACCAAAGATGGCGCTGGCATTACTGTGATTGACAAGCCAGCCCAGCATGTTGGCTGCAAATAAAGCACCAAACATGCTGGCTGGGTCACTCGAATATACCAAGGCGAAAACCTAATTACTCACTGAGTAACGAATAGCCTGAATACCATACTATTCATGCAAGTAACAAATAGTGGCGAATGTATTCGCTCATCATTATCTGCTAAATCTAGATGGCAGGCTGCATTGTTGCATGATGCAACTATACAGCCAGCAATTCAGCAGAGACACTGAGTTGTGCATGCCTGCTCATCTCAGTGTCTCGCGGTGAACTCCTGTCACCTCACTGATGTCAACCGTGATCATTGGAAAGTTCACAAGCTCAAGATGCCATCAGAAAGGTCCTGGGAGTTCACCGCTAATATACGCAACTCACCAACGTCAGCATGAGCACAGTGGGAAACGTTTTAACCCTTTGCCGCACAGACTGGGAGTGATGTAACCACGACAAGCAATGCATCCTCAGCCACAACTCTGGCTGTGGCCAGTATCGGTCATGGGTCTGCAGTTTGCAGGGGCAGCAAGAGTTGCTTAGCCTAGCCTTTTTTTGAGACCGCAAATGATGACCCAACTCTCGTTATCTGACAACTTTGAAAACAAATCTATATACAAAAACAAACACAGGTATTACTCTCATATGGTGACCATATAGTGGTAGATACCAGTGCTGCAGACCATATAAGAGATTACAGATAGTCACTTACAGCTGACATTCTTTCTTATGGAATCTTTCACTTATCCCATCTTTTCCATCTGGCCCAGACCAATATGACAACTTCTCATGCCAGGACACATCTGCACATATTTCAACAAAGACACATTTGACTTCTCACATTTCAAACACAATCCACATCTATCCCGAAACTGTACAAACTACAGCTATGCTTTACAAAATGTCAATGCTGCACTGACTGACAAACTTGCTACATCATGCTCTGAGCTTGATCTAGCATTTTGGTAGCTCTGGTGACCCGGATGTCATCATAAAACAGAGCACCTCTATGAACAGTGTCAGGTACGTTTTGGTTGCTGCTGCCCAAAAAGTTGATCGTTAACAGATCATGACAGACTCCATGGATGGAAGGCTTACAACTGTTAATGAAAAGAAGAGTGGCTATTTTGGTCACTGATATTTTTCTGTAGATGTCAGAAATGTATGTTTGTAAATTTTGAGTTGTTTGGTTTTTATATTTTATTCTCACATTAACTGTGGCGGTCACGTGACCGCTCACGCGACCAATCACAAGCCGCGACGTCATCTAAGGTCTTTCAAGCGCTCATTTTTAGGAACGGAAGCTGCCGGTTACATTGGTAAGGTCCAGGCTGCGTCGGAGAGGTGAGTATATCAATATTTTTTATTTTTATTCTTTATTTTACACATTAATATCGATCCCAGGGCCTGAAGGAGAGTTTCCTCTTCTTCAGACCCTGGGAAACATACAGGATACCTTCCGATACTTGGTGTCCCATTGACTTGTATTGGTATCGGGTATCGGTATCGGCGATATCCGATACTTTTCGGGTATCGGCCGATACTATCCGATACCGATACTTTCAAGTATCGGACGGTATCGTTCAACACTATTAGTTAGTTAATTAAAAATAATATTAAAAACAATGTTAATGCAAACTTTCATTTATTTTGGCATATATAATTCTATATCTAATTTACAAACATATTTTAAGTTACCATTGGATTCATCAACACAATAATCACCATAACTTGATTCATCAGTAATCATTAAATTTATTTAAATCTCTTTTTAACAATGCTATTACTTTTGTTCATTTTTTACTCTTAATTCGTCCTAAAAAATATTTATTTATTTACAGGGGCAAAAATAATTTTTAAGATTAGGCATAGAAAACTTCTACCATATAAACAGCATCTGTGTTTGGGAAATTTGGTGGCAGTAAGAAATCATGCAGACTGTTTCAAGAAATGTTCTTATATAGTAGTAGTAATTAGTGCATTTCAGTTTCAACAACTGTAATTAAATCTGACCTTTTAGTTAATTATGTCTTGACATTTATGATTTTAAACTAACTTTCCCTGTGGTGTCAATGTGTTATATATATGGATGCTAATAAGCAGTTTCTGCTTTGCAGGAAAACCATAGTTACCCAGTTCAGATGTTTCCACATTGTGATCTGTATTACTTCTGACACATACCACTGAAGAAATACATGGTGCAATATTACTATGTCGAACTTCTCCCACAGATGGACGTTGGTAATACACGGTACAATGAACCTTCACACTACTTCATTGGAACATGATTTCCTATACAAAGAACTCAGTCACAGGCTAATAATCACTCTCACTTATCATCATATTTTTTTTTTTTTACTAGGAGTGAGTGAACGTTCTCGGTGATACTTGACTATCACTCGAGTATCTGGGTGCTCGGATGTGCTTGGCACTTGGTGAGCATTAGCCGGTGCTCAATTTCAAATTCGAATCCCAGCCCTGCATGTTTGGCACCTGACACTGTCAAAAAGCATGTGGGGATTGCCTGTGTGTCACTGTAACGCATAGCCATCTTGGTAACGGTTGTAAAATCAGGGGTTATAAAAGGACAGGCGGCGCCAGGCCTGGCACAGTGACGCCTTTGCAGAGCTCTGTGACTGCTGTTATTGGAGGGAGAGAGTGCTTGCATAGGTGTCTGCACACAGTTTAGCTAATCAGAGTCCTGTAGTGGTGATATGGGTACTGAAGCTGAACCATCATACTAACAGCCTGTTGTGAATTCTGCTCTTGGGCTCCCTCCGGTGGTTGTTGGTGGTAGTGCAGTTGTCTTGGGGTTGTAATCCGGGCAGGTGTTTCTGCTGATTGCAGCTCTATTAGGTATTTAGGTGTGCAGGCTCCATGAGTCAGTGCCAGTTGTCCATTGTACTTGGAGGGATTGCATCTCTCTCTGGCTCCTCATGCCTTGCTGCCAAATTCAGCTAAGATAAGTGTCTGTTTTTTGTCTCTGTGCACACATGCAGTGTGCTTTGCAATTCAGTGCAATTTATTGTGTTTTTTGTCCAGCTCAGACTTTGTTTGGATTTTTCAGTCATGCTGGTTTCTCAGGAGATGCAGAGATACTTTCTATGTCTTTAGTTAGATGTAGAATATTTGTGTTATCTGCTGTGGATATTTTTAGGATTTTAATACTGACCGCTTAGAATTCTGTCCTATCCTTTTCTATTTAGCTAGAAGTGCCTCTTTTGCTAAATCCTGTTTTTCTGCCTGCGTGTGTCTTTCCTCTTATACTCACAGTCAATATTTGTGGGGGGCTGCCTATCCTTTGGGGTTCTGCTCTGAGGCAAGATAGAATTCCCATTTCTATCTATAGGGGTATTTAGTTCTCGGGCTGTGTCAAGGTGTCTAGGACATGTTAGGTACATCCCACGGCTACTTCTAGTTGCGGTGTTAGTTTAGGGGTTGCGGTCAGTACAGGTACCACCTACTCCTGAGAAAGTCTTTCAGGCGGCTCCAAGGTTACCAGATCATAACAGTACAACTGGCCAACAATGAGTTAAATGCATCTCAGAAGAAGGGAAGAAAGAGCCATTTTTTTTCAGTAGTCTGCTTTGGCTTTTCTTCCCTCTTTTCCTCTGGGTGACTGAGGAGTCTTGTGCTAGACCAGCTTGCTGCTAGGGTACAGGGTATTTTTGATTATATTACTCAGACTCTGCTTTTAGAGCCTAGGATTCCTACTCCTGATTTGTTTTTTGGGGACAGATCCAAATTTTTGAGTTTTAAAAACAACTGTAAACTGTTTTTTGCTCTGAAGCCTCATTCCTCTGGTGATCCCATTCAGCAGGTTAAAATTGTCATATCCCTGCTGCGTGGCGACCCTCAGGATTGGGCATTTTCCCTAGAATCTGGGAATCCAGCCTTGCTTAATGTAGATGCCTTTTTCCAGGCTCTAGGATTATTATATGATGAGCCAAATTCTGTGGATCAAGCGGCAGAATTGTATTGTCAGAAATTTAGAAAATGGTCTGTGCTGACTAAATGGAATGAGAATGCTTTGGCGGCAATTTTCAGGAAGGGTCTTTCTGAATCTTTCAAAGATGTTATGGTGGGGTTTCCCATGCCTGTTGGTCTGAGTGATTCTATGTCTCTGGCCATTCAGATCGATCGGCGCTTGCGGGAGCGCAGAACTGTGCGCGCTGTGGGTTTGTACTCAGAGCAGATGCCTGAGCCTGTGCAGTGTGATAGGATTCTGTCTAGAACGGAACAACAAGGATTCAGATGTCAGAATAGGTTGTGTTTTTATTGTGGCGATGCTTCTCATGTCATTTCAGTCTGCCCAAAGCGTAAAAGAGAATCGCTAGTTCAGTTACCATCAGAACTGTACAACCTAAATTTCTGTAATCTGTGACCTTGATCTGCTCATTGTCGTCATTTTCTGTCATGGCGTTTGTGGATTCAGGCGCCGCTTTGAACTTAATGGACTTTGAATTTGCCAGGCGTTGTGGTTTCCCCTTGCAGTCTTTGCAGAACCCTATTCCTTTAAGGAATGATGCTACACCTTTGGCTAAAAATAAACCCCAGTTTTGGACACAGGTGACCATGTGCATGGCGCCGGCCCATCAGGAAGATTGTCGTTTTCTGGTGTTGCATAATTTGCATGATGCTATTGTGCTGGGTTTTCCATGGTTGCAGATACATAATCCTGTGTTGGATTGGAAGTCTATGTCTGTGACTAGTTGGGGTTGTCAGGGGGTTCATAATGACGTTCCTGTGATGTCAATCTCCTCTTCCTCCTCTTCTGAAGTTCCAGAGTTTTTGTCTGATTTTCAGGATGTATTCGATGAGCCCAAGTCCAGTTCCCTTCCACCGCATAGGGACTGTGATTGTGCTATTGACTTGATTCCAGGCTGTAAGTTTCCCAAGGGCCGACTTTTCAATCTGTCTGTGCTGGAACATACCGCCATGCGGAGTTATGTTAAGGAGTCTTTGGAGAAAGGGCATATTCGGCCATCTTCTTCACCGTTGGGAGCGGGATTTTTTTTTGTTACTAAGAAGGATGGCTCCTTGAGACCCTGTATTGATTATCGCCTCTTGAATAAGATCACTGTCAAGTTTCAATACCCTTTACCTTTGCTTTCCGATTTGTTTGCCAGGATTAAGGGGGCTAGTTGGTTAACTAAAATTGACCTTCGGGGGGCATATATCTTGTTAATATTAAGCAGGGTGACAAATGGAAAACTGCGTTTAATATGCCCGAAGGCCATTTTGAATATCTTGTGATGCCATTCGGGCTCTCTAATGCTCCATATGTTTTTCAGTCCTTCATGCATGATATCTTCCGGAATTATCTTGATAAATTCATGATTGTATATTTGGATGACATCTTAATTTTTTCCGATGATTGGGCGTCTCATGTGAAACATGTCAGGATTAGTGTTGAGCGATACCTTCCGATATCGGAAAGTATCGGTATCGGAAAGTATCGGCCGATACCGTCAAAGTATCGGATCTAATCCGATACCGATACCCGATCCCAATGCAAGTCAATGGTACGAAAATATCGGAATTAAAATAAACCCTTTCTTTCCTTGTAGGTTCATTCTACATGAAGGAAAACAACTAAGAATAATGTAGGATGTATTGGGGGAGGTGGCGGAGACATTAAAGGCACAGAGGTTTAGCCCAATCAAATAGAATAGCAGGATTTTGTTTTGTTTTTTATGACGTTCGGCGTTAGAAAGATTTTGACTATGTTAATTTTTTTTTTATTTTGTCAGATATTGATGTTTCACTACTTCCACGCCCTTCACCTTCTTTTTTACTTCTCCCACACTTTCTTCTTCATTATCCTCATCATCAGCTTCTTTGACATCAACTTCTTCACCTTATTCATCTTCTTCTTCATCTTCTACCTATTATTTTTTTTGTTACATTGTTCATATTCTTTTAATTTTACTATTATCTTCTTCATATTCAACTTCTTCATCATATTCTTATTTGTGACAGGCATTCCCGTAGTTGTTATCTATAAAAGTTTGAAGATTACACCTTCCGTTCTGCCTGTCACAAAACAGTTACATTTGTCCGCGTTCAGTTTGGCCTGTAGCATCAGGCTTTATCCAGGGGCACCACGAGGAGGAACGGACTCACCCCCATACACTGCTTAGTATTCTTCTGCTTATAATTTAGATAATATCTTTTGCTCTGATATTTAGTCTTATGCTTAATGTTCTTCTGCTCTTTGTTCTGCAGCCTCTTGTTCTTCTGCTTCTCGGTCTTCCAGGTCGTCGTCGTCTCCAGGGTCGTCGTCTCCGGGGTCGTCGTCATCGGGGTGGTCTTCAGGGTCATCGTCTCCAGGGTCGTCGTCATCTCAGCGGTTGTCGTCTCTGGTGTCGTCGTCATCTTAGGGGTGGTCTTCCGGGTCGTCGTCTTTAGGGTTTTGAACTTGGAAATGTAGCAGAAGGTACAAGAAGGCTGAGAAAATGCCGAGAAACAGCTGATGGAACTGGAACTCGGATGGCTACCCGAAGGTCCAAGAGCCAATGGAACTACTGAGGACCAGCTGACGTTACTGGAACCCGGTTACTAAGCAGGAGGTACCCATGCCTGAAAGCACTACCAAGGACCACCTGACGTTGGTGGAACTCAGATACCCAAAGGGAGGCACCTAAGCCAAAGGCTCTGCCGGGAACCAGCTGACGGTACTGGAACCAGGATGGGGAGCAGAAGGTACAAGAGCAAAAGACACTGCCGAGAACCAGCTGACGGTACTGGAACCCGGATGGGTAGCCGAAGGTCCAAGAGCCAATGGAACTACCGAGGACCAGCTGACGTTACTGGAACCCGGTTACTAAGCAGGAGGTACCCGTGCCTGAAAGCACTACCAAGGACCACCTGACGTTGGTGGAACTCAGATACCCAGGGGGAGGCACCTAAGCCAAAGGCTCTGCCCGGAACCAGCTGACGGTACTGGAATCAGGATGGGGAGCAGAAGGTACAAGAGCAAAAGACACTGCCGAGAACCAGCTGACGGTACTGCAACCCGGATGGGTAGCCGAAGGTCCAAGAGCCAATGGAACTACCGAGGACCAGCTGACGTTACTGGAACCCGGTTACTAAGCAGGAGGTACCCGTGCCTGAAAGCACTACAAAGGACCACCTGACGTTGGTGGAACTCGGATACCCAGAAGGAGGCACCTAAGCCAAAGGCTCTGCCCGGAACCAGCTGACGGTGCTGGAACCAGGATGGGGACCTATTCAAGCTTGTCTTCCTAGAGCCCCAACTAGCGGTGTTGGAGCAAAGGGTCAGCAGGGGGAGCAGAGTGTAGGCCGAAGCCTGCACTGGAGGCATTTGTAGGTCTGTTGTGTCTGCGTGGCTGTTGCAGGACACGTTGCCGGCTACACAGCAGGGGAACAGCTGGCGGTGCTGAACCCCACTGACACATTGGCGAGGTGTTTGGCTCTGTGCAGCCAGCAGTACCGGGCGCCACCTGGCGGTGTTAGAGCCCAGGGGTCAGCAGGAGGAGAGGGAGCAGAGTGTAGGCCGAAGCCTGCACTGGTGGCAGCTTTTTGTCTGCGTGGCTGTTGCAGGACACGTTGCCGGCTACACAGCAGGGGAACAGCTGGCGGTGCTGAACCCCACTGACACATTGGCTGGTGTTTTTCTCTGTGCAGCTAGCATTACCGGGCCCCAACTGGCGGTGTTAGAGCCCAGGGTCAGCAGCAGGAGAGGGAGCAGAGTGTAGGCCGAAGCCTAATTGAACCAATTTTAAAGGTAACCTTTAACCCCCCCCTCAGGTGTTACAAACTAGAAGAGCCACGCCTTATGCAGCAGTAGTGCTGCACAAGTCAAAGGTTGCTCTTTTAATTTTGTTCCTTGCACAAGCTGAATGAAACACGTACAACATTTTGGCCCTTATACAGTCAATCTGTCTTGGAGGCGGGAGTTCCCTTCGTAATGAGACGCAGCACAGCTGGCAAAAATATGACCTTGGTGCTTGGCGCGGCCTCCTGAGCATCGCATTTTGCTGTACAGGAGTCTGCGTTGTTGCGTTATCCCTTGGCCATGCGCTGCCCGTCTTCTGACATCATTTCATGTCGGCCGGTGCGGTTCGCGATGCCCATGAATCCCAGCCCCGCAGTGTCTTTACAGTGTTTCACACTGCGGGGCTGGGATTCATGGCCTGGCGCAGTACATATGTTCGCCTCTCACTCGGGTCCTTACACCTGCTACAGACTGTGCGGCGTCAGCTGATCCCTTACCGCATGCCACGGCCATGAAGCCACACAGTCTGAAGAAGGCGAAAGGAGCTGAGTGACAGCCTGGCGAAGATATGCACTGCTCATGCCCGTCAATCACACCCTCGCAGTCAAAATAAATAAGACACCGAGGGGCGTTGTGTCGGGCAGGGCGGCCGCAGAGGCGCAGCCAGCCAAACAATGATGTCAGAAGAAGGGCTGTGCTACCAAGGGGGTCGTTGCGTGTCATTACAAAGGAAAGTCACACCTCAGGGACGTTTTAATGGTCTCAGGGGACACATTGTAGACGTGTTCTGTTCCACGTGTGCAAGGAGAATAAGTTTATGAGCCACCTTGCACACATGCAGCATTACTGCTGTACAAGGTGGCTGTAAAACACACAAACACCTGGGGGAGGGGGGACAGGTTCCCTTCAATTTCAGTTCTTGTGTCTGCGTGGCTTTTGCAGGACACGATGCCGGCTACACAGCAGGGGAACAGCTGGCGGTGCTGAACCCCACTGACACATTGGCTGGTGTTTTTCTCTGTGCAGCTAGCAGTACCGGGCACCAACTGGCGGTGTTAGAGCCCAGGGTCAGCAGGAGGAGAGGGAGCAGAGTGTAGGCCGAAGCCTGCACTGGCGGCAGCTTTGTGTCTGCGTGGCTTTTGCAGGACACGTTGCCGGCTACACAGCAGGGGAACAGCTGGCGGTGCTGAACCCCACTGACACATTGGCGGGTGTTTTTCTCTGTGCAGCTAGCATTACCGGGCCCCAACTGGCGGTGTTAGAGCCCAGGGTCAGCAGGAGGAGAGGGAGCAGAGTGTAGGCCGAAGCCTAATTGAACCAATTTTAAAGGTAACCTTTTACCCTCCCCCTCAGGTGTTACAAACTAGAAGAGCCACGCCTTATGCAGCAGTAGTGCTGCACAAGTCAAAGGTTGCTCTTTTAATTTTGTTCCTTGCACAAGCTGAATGAAACACGTACAACATTTTGGCCCTTATACAGTCAATCTGTCTTGGAGGCGGGAGTTCCCTTCGTAATGAGACGCAGCACAGCTGGCAAAAATACCACCTTGGTGCTTGGCGCGGCCTCCTGAGCATCGCATTTTGCTGTACAGTCGTCTGCGTTGTTGCGTTATCCCTTGGCCATGCGCTGCCCGTCTTCTGACATCATTTCATGTCGGCCGGTGCGGTTCGCGATGCCCATAAATCCCAGCCCCGCAGTGTCTTTACAGTGTTTCACACTGCGGGGCTGGGATTCATGGCCTGGCGCAGTACATATGTTCACCTCTCACTCGGGTCCTTACACCTGCTACAGACTGCGCGGCGTCAGCTGATCCCTTACTGCATGCCACGGCCATGAAGCCGCACAGTCTGAAGAAGGCGGAAGGAGCTGAGTGACAGCCTGGCGAAGATATGCACTGCTCATGCCCGTCAATCACACCCTCGCAGTCAAAATAAATAAGACACCGAGGGGCGTTGTGTCGGGCAGGGCGGCCGCAGAGGCGCAGCTAGCCAAACAATGATGTCAGAAGAAGGGCTGTGCTACCAAGGGGGTCGTTGCGTGTCATTACAAAGGAAAGTCACACCTCAGGGACGTTTTAATGGTCTCAGGGGACACATTGTAGACGTGTTCTGTTCCACGTGTGCAAGGAGAATAAGTTTATGAGCCACCTTGCACACATGCAGCATTACTGCTGTACAAGGTGGCTGTAAAACACACAAACACCTGGGGGAGGGGGGACAGGTTCCCTTCAATTTCAGTTCTTGTGTCTGCGTGGCTTTTGCAGGACACGATGCCGGCTACACAGCAGGGGAACAGCTGGCGGTGCTGAACCCCACTGACACATTGGCTGGTGTTTTTCTCTGTGCAGCTAGCAGTACCGGGCACCAACTGGCGGTGTTAGAGCCCAGGGTCAGCAGGAGGAGAGGGAGCAGAGTGTAGGCCGAAGCCTGCACTGGCGGCAGCTTTGTGTCTGCGTGGCTTTTGCAGGACACGTTGCCGGCTATACAGCAGGGGAACAGCTGGCGGTGCTGAACCCCACTGACACATTGGCGGGTGTTTTTCTCTGTGCAGCTAGCAGTACCGGGCCCCAACTGGCGGTGTTAGAGCCCAGGGTCAGTAGGAGGAGAGGGAGCAGAGTGTAGGCCGAAGCCTGCACTGGCGGCAGCTTTGTGTCTGCGTGGCTTTTGCAGGACACGTTGCCGGCTACACAGCAGGGGAACAGCTGGCGGTGCTGAATCCCACTGACACATTGGCGGGTGTTTTTCTCTGTGCAGCCAGCACTTCGGGGCACCAACTGGTGGAGTTAGAGCCCAGGCTCTGCAGGGGGAGCAGAGTGTAGGCCGAAGCCTAATTGAACCAATTTTAAAGGTAACCTTTAACCCCCCCTCAGGGGTTACAAACTACAAGAGCCACAGCTTGGCCATCAGTAATGCTGCACAAGTCTAAGGTTGGTCTTTTAATTTTGCTCCTTGCACACACAGAAAGAAACACGTATAACATTTTAACATTTAGGCCCTTAAGCAGTCAAACTGTTTTGGAGGCGTGAGTTCCCTTCGTAATGAGACGCAGCACAGCTGTCAAAAATCCCACCTTGGTGCTGGGCGCGGCCTCCTGAGCTGTTGTGAATTTGCTTTTTGGCTCCCTCTAGTGGTTACTTGTGATTTGACTCTGGGTATGTCAGTCATCCCTTGTATGCTCACCTGGGCCGTTAGTTCAGGGGTGTTGCTATATAAGCTCCCTGGACCTTCAGTTCAATGCCTGGCAACGTTGTAATCAGAGCTAATCTGTTGTGCTCTTGTCTACTGATCCTGGTTCCTGCTAGATTAAGCTAAGTCTGCTTTCTTGCTTTTTGCTATTTGTTTTTGTTTGCATTTTTGTCCAGCTTGTACTTAATCTGTATCCTGTCCTTGCTGGAAGCTCTAGGGAGCTGGTGTTCTCCCCCCGGGCCGTTAGACGGTTCGGGGGTTCTTGAATTTCCAGCGTGGATGTTTGATAGGGTTTTTGTTGACCATATAAGTTATCTTACTACATTCTGCTATTAGTAAGCGGGCCTCTCTTTGCTAAACCTAGTTCATTTCTATGTTTGTCATTTCCTCTTACCTCACCGTTATTATTTGTGGGGGGCTTGTATCCTACTTTTGGGGTCCTTTCTCTGGAGGCAAGAGAGGTCTTTGTTTTCCTCTTCTAGGGGTAGTTAGTTCTCCGGCTGGCGCGAGACATCTAGCGACCAACGTAGGCATGTTCCCCGGCTACTTCTAGTGTTGGCGTTAGGAGTAGATATATGGTCAACCCAGTTACCACTGCCCTATGAGCTGGATTTTTGTACTTCGCAGACTTACCTATTTCTCTGAGACCCTCGCCATTGGGGTCATAACAGTTTGCCAGGCCAGTATTAAATGTTATATGCATTGCAGAAGCGGGATTATAGGAAAGAAAATTCTGAGTTTTTTTTTCTCTCTCTCATTTTTTTTTTTCTTTTCCCCTTTACCTCTGAGTGGCTCAAGCTTGCTGCAGACATGAATGTCCAGACCTTGATTACAAGTGTGGACCAGCTTGCTGCTCGTGTGCAGGGCATACAAGATTATGTTACCAGAAATCCTATGTCAGAACCTAAGATACCGATTCCTGAATTGTTTTTCGGAGACCGATTTAAGTTTAGAAATTTCAGGAATAATTGTAAATTATTTTTGTCCCTGAGACCCTGTTCATCTGGAGACTCCGCTCAGCAAGTGAAAATTGTTATTTCTTTATTACGGGGCGACCCTCAGGATTGGGCCTTCTCGCTGGCGCCAGGAGATCCGGCATTGGCGGATATTGATGGTTTTTTTTCTGGCGCTCGGTTTACTTTATGAGGAACCCAATCTTGAGATTCAGGCAGAAAAAGCCTTGCTGGCTATGTCTCAGGGCCAGGACGAGGCTGAAGTGTATTGCCAAAAATTTCGGAAATGGTCCGTGCTGACTCAGTGGAATGAGTGTGCACTGGCCGCAAATTTTAGAAATGGCCTTTCTGAAGCCATTAAGAATGTGATGGTGGGTTTCCCTATTCCCACAGGTCTAAGTGATTCCATGGCCCTGGCTATTCAAATTGACCGGCGGTTGCGGGAGCGCAAAACCGCAAATTCCCTTATGGTGTTGTCTGAACAGGCACCTGATTTAAGGCAATGTGATAGAAAAACCGCAAATTCACCTATGGTGCTGTCTGAACAAACACCTGATTTAATGCAATGTGATAGAATCCTGACTAGAAATGAGCGGAAAATTCATAGACGCCAGAATGGCTTGTGTTACTACTGTGGTGATTCTACACATGTTATCTCAGCATGCTCTAAACGTCTAACTAAGGTTGTTAGTCCTGTCACCGTTGGTAATTTGCAACCTAAATTTATTCTATCTGTAACTGATTTGTTCACTGTCATCTTATCCTGCCATGGCGTTTGTAGATTCAGGTGCTGCCCTGAGTCTTATGGATCTGTCATTTGCCAAGCGCTGTGGTTTTGTTCTTGAGCCATTAGAAAATCCTATCCCTCTTAGGGGTATTGATGCTACACCGTTGGCAGACAATAAACCGCAGTTTTGGACACAGGTTACCATGTGTATGACTCCTGAACATCGGGAGGTTATACGTTTTCTTGTTTTGCATAAAATGCATGATTTGGTTGTTTTGGGGTTGCCATGGTTGCAGACCCATAATCCAGTCTTGGATTGGAAGGCCATGTCAGTGTCAAGTTGGGGATGCCGTGGAAATCATGGGGATTCCCTGCCCGTGTCTATTGCTTCTTCTACGCCTTCGGAAGTTCCGGAGTATTTGTCTGATTATCAGGATGTTTTCAGCGAGTCCAGGTCCAGTGCACTGCCTCCTCATAGGGAGTGTGACTGCGCAATAGAGTTGATTCCAGGCAGTAAGTTTCCTAAGGGAAGATTATTTAACCTGTCGGTACCTGAACATACCGCTATGCGTTCATATATTAGAGAGTCTCTGGAGAAGGGGCATATCCGTCCTTCTTCTTCCCCTCTTGGTGCGGGATTCTTTTTTGTGGCCAAAAAGGACGGATCTTTGAGGCCTTGTATTGACTATCGGCTCTTAAATAAGATCACTGTCAAATTTCAGTATCCTTTGCCGCTGTTGTCAGACTTGTTTGCCCGGATTAAAGGTGCCAAGTGGTTCACCAAGATAGATCTTCGTGGTGCGTACAACCTTGTGCGCATTAAGCAGGGAGATGAATGGAAAACCGTATTCAATACGCCCGAAGGTCATTTTGAGTACTTGGTGATGCCTTTTTGGCTCTCTAATGCGCCTTCAGTTTTTCAGTCCTTTATGCATGACATTTTCCGGAAGTATCTGGATAAATTTTTGATCGTTTATCTGGACGATATTCTGGTTTTTTCTGATGATTGGGACTCGCATGTAGAACAGGTCAGGATGGTTTTCAAGATTTTGCGTGAAAATTCTTTGTTTGTTAAAGGCTCAAAGTGTCTCTTTGGTGTACAGAAGGTTCCCTTTTTAGGGTTCATTTTTTCCCCTTCTGCTGTGGAGATGGACCCAGTCAAGGTCCGAGCTATTCATGATTGGACTCAGCCCTCG
The DNA here is from genome assembly GCF_051348905.1 of Ranitomeya variabilis. NCBI lineage: Eukaryota > Metazoa > Chordata > Amphibia > Anura > Dendrobatidae > Ranitomeya > Ranitomeya variabilis. The sequence goes on along the minus strand of NC_135232.1, from coordinate 1,078,037,603 downwards.
TCAGTTAAGAGTCTTCAGAAGTTCTTGGGTTTTGCTAACTTTTACCGTCGTTTTATTGCTAATTTTTCTAGCGTTGTTAAACCTTTGACGGATATGACCAAGAAAGGCTCTGATGTAGCTAACTGGGCTCCTGCTGCCGTGGAGGCTTTCCAGGAGTTGAAACGCCGGTTTACTTCGGCGCCTGTTTTGTGCCAGCCTGATGTCTCACTGCCCTTTCAGGTTGAGGTGGATGCTTCGGAGATTGGGGCAGGGGCTGTTTTGTCTCAGAGAGGTCCTGGTTGCTCTACTATGAGACCTTGTGCCTTTTTCTCTAGGAAGTTTTCGCCTGCAGAGCGAAATTATGATGTGGGCAATCGGGAGTTGTTGGCCATGAAGTGGGCATTTGAGGAGTGGCGTCATTGGCTTGAGGGTGCTAAGCATCGTGTGGTGGTTTTGACTGATCACAAAAATCTGATGTATCTCGAGTCTGCTAAACGCCTGAATCCTAGACAGGCCCGCTGGTCATTGTTTTTCTCCCGTTTTGACTTTGTGGTCTCGTATTTACCAGGTTCGAAGAATGTGAAGGCCGATGCTCTGTCTAGGAGCTTTGTGCCTGATGCTCCTGGAGTCGCTGAACCTGTGGGTATTCTTAAGGAAGGAGTTATCTTGTCAGCTATTTCTCCGGATCTGCGACGTGTGTTGCAGAGATTTCAGGCTGGTAGGCCTGACTCTTGTCCACCTGACAGATTGTTTGTACCTGCTAGGTGGACCAGTAGAGTCATTTCCGAGGTTCATTCCTCGGTGTTGGCAGGGCACCCGGGAATTTTTGGCACCAGGGATCTGGTGGCCAGGTCCTTTTGGTGGCCGTCCTTGTCAAGGGATGTGCGGTCTTTTGTGCAGTCCTGTGGGACTTGTGCTCGAGCTAAGCCTTGCTGTTCTCGTGCCAGCGGGTTGCTCTTGCCCTTGCCTGTCCCGAAGAGACCTTGGACACACATCTCTATGGATTTCATTTCTGATCTTCCGGTGTCTCGGGGCATGTCTGTCATCTGGGTGATATGTGATCGTTTCTCCAAGATGGTCCATTTGGTTCCTTTGCCTAAGCTGCCTTCCTCTTCCGATCTGGTTCCTGTGTTCTTCCAGAACGTGGTCCGTTTACACGGCATTCCTGAGAATATTGTGTCGGACAGAGGATCCCAGTTTGTTTCCAGGTTCTGGCGATCCTTTTGTGGTAGGATGGGCATTGATTTGTCGTTTTCGTCCGCTTTTCATCCACAGACTAATGGACAAACGGAGCGAACTAATCAGACTCTGGAGGCTTATTTGAGGTGTTTTGTCTCTTCTGATCAGGATGATTGGGTGACCTTCTTGCCGTTGGCTGAATTTGCCCTTAATAATCGGGCTAGTTCCGCCACCTTGGTTTCGCCATTTTTCTGCAACTCTGGTTTCCATCCTCATTTTTCCTCGGGACATGTGGAGCCTTCTGACTGTCCTGGGGTGGATTCTGTGGTAGATAGGTTGCAGCAGATCTGGAATCATGTGGTGGACAACTTGAAGTTGTCACAGGAGAAGGCTCAGCGTTTTGCCAACCGCCGCCGCGGTGTGGGTCCCCGACTTCGTGTTGGGGATTTGGTATGGCTGTCTTCTCGATTTGTTCCTATGAAGGTCTCCTCTCCCAAATTTAAGCCTCGCTTCATTGGTCCGTACAAGATATTGGAAATCCTTAATCCTGTGTCCTTTCGCCTGGATCTTCCGGTGTCGTTCGCCATTCACAACGTATTTCATAGGTCCTTGTTGCGGCGGTACGTTGTGCCTGTGGTTCCTTCTGCTGAGCCTCCTGCTCCGGTGTTGGTTTAGGGCGAGTTGGAGTACGTGGTGGAGAAGATCTTAGATTCTCGTCTCTCCAGGCGGAGGCTTCAGTACCTGGTCAAGTGGAAGGGCTATGGTCAGGAGGATAATTCCTGGGTGGTCGCCTCTGATGTGCATGCGGCCGATTTAGTTCGGGCCTTTCACGCCGCTCATCCTGATCGCCCTGGTGGTCTTGGTGAGGGTTCGGTGACCCCTCACTAAGGGGGGGGTACTGTTGTGAATTTGCTTTTTGGCTCCCTCTAGTGGTTACTTGTGATTTGACTCTGGGTATGTCAGTCATCCCTTGTATGCTCACCTGGGCCGTTAGTTCAGGGGTGTTGCTATATAAGCTCCCTGGACCTTCAGTTCAATGCCTGGCAACGTTGTAATCAGAGCTAATCTGTTGTGCTCTTGTCTACTGATCCTGGTTCCTGCTAGATTAAGCTAAGTCTGCTTTCTTGCTTTTTGCTATTTGTTTTTGTTTGCATTTTTGTCCAGCTTGTACTTAATCTGTATCCTGTCCTTGCTGGAAGCTCTAGGGAGCTGGTGTTCTCCCCCCGGGCCGTTAGACGGTTCGGGGGTTCTTGAATTTCCAGCGTGGATGTTTGATAGGGTTTTTGTTGACCATATAAGTTATCTTACTACATTCTGCTATTAGTAAGCGGGCCTCTCTTTGCTAAACCTAGTTCATTTCTATGTTTGTCATTTCCTCTTACCTCACCGTTATTATTTGTGGGGGGCTTGTATCCTACTTTTGGGGTCCTTTCTCTGGAGGCAAGAGAGGTCTTTGTTTTCCTCTTCTAGGGGTAGTTAGTTCTCCGGCTGGCGCGAGACATCTAGCGACCAACGTAGGCATGTTGCCCGGCTAATTCTAGTGTTGGCGTTAGGAGTAGATATATGGTCAACCCAGTTACCACTGCCCTATGAGCTGGATTTTTGTACTTCGCAGACTTACCTATTTCTCTGAGACCCTCGCCATTGGGGTCATAACACTGAGCGTCGTTATTTGCTGCACAGGAGTCTGCGCTGTCGTGTTATCCCTTGGCCTTGCGCTGTTAGCGCTGCCCATCTTCTGACATCATTTAATGTCGGCCGGTTCGGTTCGCGATGATGCGATGACCATGAATCCCAGCCCCGCAGTCTTTACATTGTTAAAACACTGCGGGGCTGGGATTCATGGCCTGGTGCAGTACATATGTTCGCCTCTCACTCGGGTCCTTACACCTGCTACAGACTGTGCGGCGTCAGCTGATCCCTTATCGCATGCCACGGCCATGAAGCCGCACAGTCTGAAGAAGGCGGAAGGAGATGAGGGACAGGCAAACATATGCACTGCTCATGCCCATCTATCACACCCTCGCAGTCAAAATAAATAAGACACCGAGGGGCGTTGTGTGGAGCAGGGCGGCCGCAGAGGCGCAGCCAGCCAAACAATGATGCCACAAGATGGGCAGCGCTACCAAGGGGGTTGCAGCGTGTCATTACAAAGGAAAGTCACACCTCAGGGACGGTTTAATGGTCACAGAGGACACATTTTAGACGTGTTCAGTTCCACATGTGCAAGGAGAATAAGTTTCAGAGCCACCTTGCACACATGTAGCATTACTGCTGTACAAGGTGGCTGTGAAACATACAAACGCCTGGGGAAGGGGGGACAGGTTCCCTTCAATTTCAGTTCTTGTGTCTGCGTGGCTTTTGCAGGACACGATGCCGGCTACACAGCAGGGGAACAGCTGGCGGTGCTGAACCCCACTGACACATTGGCGGGTGTTTTTCTCTGTGCAGCTAGCAGTACCGGGCCCCAACTGGCGTTGTTAGAGCCCAGGGTCAGCAGGAGGAGTAGAGGGAGCGGAGTGTAGGCCGAAGCCTGCACTGATGGCAGCTTTGTGTCTGCGTGGCTGTTGCAGGACACGATGTCGGCTACACAGCAGGGGAACAGCTGGCGGTGCTGAACCCCACTGACAGAGTGGCGGGTGTTTTGCTCTGTGCAGCCAGCACTTCCGGACAGCAACTAGTGGTGTTGGAGCCCGGGGTCAGCAGGAGGAGGAGAGGGAGCTTTGTGAAGGCCGAAGCCTGCACTGGAGTAAGTTGAAAGGGAACCTTTAACCCCCCCCCCCCAGGCGTTTGTAGCTGAAAGAGCCATATTGTACAGCACTAATGCTGGAAAAGGTAAACTTAGCTCTTTTAATTATGGTCCTTGCAAACGCTGAACCTAACACTTATGAAATGTGTCCCCTCACACCGTTAAACCGTCCGGTCGGTGGAACTTTCCTTTGTCATGTGACTCAGCACAGCTGTCATTCTTACCCCCTAGGCGCCATGCGCCGCCTCCTCAGCGTTGTTTGAATCTGTCCCGGAGCCTGCGCTGTTAGGTTAGCCCTTGGCCATGCACACATTTTGCGCTGCCCATCTTCTGACATCATTTGGTGTCAGGCTGGCTACGCCTGTGCGGCCGCGCTGGACAAGATCCCGCCTTGCTGTGTCATCTAATGTAATCACTCTGCAGACCTGGGATCCATGGGCATGAGCAGTGCAGATCCTCGCCTCTCATTCCCCTCCCTACGGCTTCTTCAGACTGTGCATCGTCACGGCCGTGGCATGCTATTAGGGATCAGCTGACGGCGCACAGTCTGAAGAAGGCGTACGGAGATGAGTGAGAGGCGGAGATTCAGATATGCACTGCGCATGTCCATGGATCCCAGGCCCGCAGTGTGATTAAATCAGAAGACACTGCGAGGCGGGATCTCGTCCTGCGCGGCTGCACAGGCACAGCCAGCCTGACACCAAATGATGTCAGAAGACGGGCAGCACAAAATGTGTGCATGGCCAAGGGCTAACCTAACAGCGCAGGCTCTGGGACAGATTCAAACAACGCTGAGGAGGCGGCGCACGGCGCATAGGGGGTAAGAATGACGGCTGTGCTGTGTCACATGACAAAGGAAAGTTCCACCGACCGGACAGTTTATCGGTGTGAGGGGACACATTTCATAAGTGTTAGGTTCAGCATTTGCAAGGAGCACCGCGAAAAGAGGCACTTTTTCCTTTTGCATCATTACTGCTGCAGAAGGTGGCTCTTTCAGTAACAAACGCCTGGGGGGGACAGGTTCCCTTAAATTTAAGTTGTTGTGCCTGCGTGGCGTTCGCATGACACGTTGCCGTATACACAGCAGGGGAGCAGCAGGCATCACTGAACCCCACTAACACATTGGCGAGGTGTTTGGCTCTGTGCGGACAGCACTTCTGGACAGCAAGTAGCGGTGTTGGAGCCCAGGGACAGCAGGAGGAGGAGGTGGAGGAGAGAGGAGGGATTGCCACACACACAGCTGGGGAACAGCTGACGTTACTGAACCCCAATAACAGAGGAGCGACTGTTGACTGTGCGGACAGCACTTCTGGACAGCAAGTAGCGGTGTTGGAGCCCAGGGACAGCAGGAGGAGGAGGTGGAGGAGAGAGGAGGGATTGCCACACACACAGCTGGGGAACAGCTGACGTTACTGAACCCCAATAACAGAGGAGCGACTGTTGACTGTGCGGACAGCACTTCTGGACAGCAAGTAGCGGTGTTGGAGCCCAGGGACAGCAGGAGGAGGAGGTGGAGGAGAGAGGAGGGATTGCCACACACACAGCTGGGGAACAGCTGACGTTACTGAACCCCAATAACAGAGGAGCGACTGTTGACTGTGTGGACAGCACTTCTGGACAGCAAGTAGCGGTGTTGGAGCCCAGGGACAGCAGGAGGAGGAGGTGGAGGAGAGAGGAGGGATTGCCACACACACAGCTGGGGAACAGCTGACGTTACTGAACCCCAATAACAGAGGAGCGACTGTTGACTGTGCGGACAGCACTTCTGGACAGCAAGTAGCGGTGTTGGAGCCCAGGGACAGCAGGAGGAGGAGGTGGAGGAGAGAGGAGGGATTGCCACACACACAGCTGGGGAACAGCTGACATTACTGAACCCCAATAACACGGCAGCAAGTGTTGACTGTGCGGACAGCACTTCCAGGCACCAACTAGCATTGTTGGAGCCCAGGGACAGCAGGAGGAGCAGAGGAACACAGTGTAGGCCGAAGCCTGATTGGAGAAAGTCGAAAGGGAACCTTTAACCCCCCCAAGGCGTTTGTAACTGAAAGAGCCAGCTTGTGTAGCACAAAGGATGCAAAAGGAAAAGGTGGCTCTTTTCATTATGCTCCTTGCAAACACAGAACTAAACACTTATAAAATGTGTCCCCTGATACCGTGAGACCGTCCCGGAGGTGGGACTTTCCTTCGTAATATGACGCAGCACAGCCGTCATTCCTACCCCCTTGGCGCCGTGCCCCGGCTCCTCAGCGTTGTTTAATTCCGTCCCGGAGCCTGCGCTGTTATGTTATCCCTTGGCCAGGCACACTTAGCGCTGCCCATCTTCTGACATCATTTGGTGTCAGTCTGGCTGCGCCTGTGCGTCCGCGCTGGCCGAGATCCCGCCTCGCAGTGTCGTCTAATGTAATCCCACCGCGGGCCTGGGATCCGTGGCCATGCGCAGTGCATATCCTCGCCTCTCACTCCCCTCCCTACGGCTTCTTCAGACTGTGCGGTGTCACGGCCGTGGCATGCTATTAGGGATCAGCTGACGGCGCACAGTCTGAAGAAGGTGAAGGGAAATGAGTGACAGGCGGAGGTGAAGATATGCACTGCGCATGCCCATGGATCCCAGGCCCGCAGTGTGATTAAATCAGAAGACACTGCGAGGCGGGATCTCGGCCAGCGCGGCCGCACAGGCGCAGTCTGCATGACACCAAATGATGTCAGAAGAGGGGCAGCGCTAAGTGTGCCTAGCCAAGGGATAACATAACAGCGCAGGCTTCGAGACAGAATCAAACAACGCAGAGGAGCCGGCGCACGGCACCGGGGGGGGGGTAAGAATGACGGCTGTGCTGCGTCACATTACGAAGGAAAGTCCCACCTCCGGGACGGTTTTACGGTATCAGTGAACACATTTTATAAGTGTTAAGTTCTGCGTGTGCAAGGAGCTAAACAAAAATAGCTACCTTTTCCTTGTGCAGCATTACTGCTGCACAAGGTGGCTCTTTCAGTAACAAATGCCTTGGGGGGGGGGGACAGGTTCCATTACATTTCAGTTGTTGTGTCAGCGTGGCGGTCGCAGGACACATTGCCGGCTACACAGCTGGGGATCAGCTGAAGTTATTGACACCCAATAACACTGGGTCATATGTTTTGACTGTGCAGACGGCACTTCTGAACCTCAACTGGCGGTGTTGGAGCCCAGGAATTAAAGTTCAGGTGGTAGAAAGATGAACACAACTGGAGACCTGGATACTGTAGACAGTCACCTAATTATTTAATCAGGAAGAGGAGTGGCAAAGTCCTGCGAGATCCAGGCCTGGTTCATTTTCAGGAAAGTAAGCCGGTCAACGTTATCGGAGGAGAGTCGCATGCGACGGTCAGTTAGTACACCACCTGCAGCACTAAAGACGCATTCCGATAGTACACTAGCTGCAGGGCAAGCCAGCACCCCCAATGCATACTGGCTTAGCTCCGGCCATGTATCCAGCTTTGAGACCCAAAACTTGAAAGGGGAAGAGCCGTCTGGGAGTACAGCAAGAGGGCAAGACATGTAGTCTGTCACCATTTGACGGAACCGTTGCCTCCTGCTGACTGGAGCCGTCTGTGATGGTGTAGACTTTTGTGTCGGGCACACAAAACTGTGCCACAGTTGGGCCATACTGGTCTTGCCTTGGGCAGAGGCACTGCTTCTGCTCCCTCTTTGTGCAGAACCTCCTCCACTGCCTGGACGCACTGAGCTGCTTTGTAATGCACTAGCAGCACTTCTCTCAGTTGGAATGGAGAAGATGATGGAATTCACCAGTGTCTCTTGGTACTCCCGCATTTTTCGCTCCCGGTTCAACGGTGTGATGAGGCTTTCTACGTTGTCCCAGTAGCGAGGATCGAGGAGGGTGAACACCCAATAATCAGACATGTTGAGAATGTGGGAGATGCGGCGGTCGTTTCTCAGGCACTGCAGCATGTAATCCACCATGTGCTGCAGACTGCCAACTGGCCAAGAAACGCTGTCCCCTGCTTGAGGCGTGATCTCTGCCCGCTCGTCATCACCCCACCCTCGCTGTACACACTGACTACTGGACAATTGTGTAACTCCCTCCTCTGGACGGATGTCTTCCTCCTCCATTGACTCCTCCTCATCCTCCTCACAAAGTGTCCCCCGCCTACGCGTTTGTGAGGAACCACGTGGCGCTGACTGTCCAGAAGATGATGGAAATGGTGAATCCTCATCCTCCACCTCTTCCACAACATCATCCCTTGCAACTGCGCTTGCAGTGATTTTTCAAGCAGGCAGATAAGGGGGACAGCCATGCTGACTAGTGCATCATCTGCACTCGCCATCCGCGTGGAATAATCGAAGGGACGCAAAACCTGGCAGACGTCCTTCATAGTGGCCCACTCTGTGGTTGTGAAGTCTGAACGGCGCAGAGTGCGACTTCTTTGCGCCTGATGCAGCTGGTACTCCATTACTGCTTGCTGCTGCTCACACAACCGCTCCAACATATGTAACGTGGAATTCCACCTGGTAGGTAGGTCACATATGATGCGATGTTCCGGAAGGCGGTATCGGCGCTGCAGAGCCGCAATGCGCGATTTTGCCGTCCTGGAACGCCGCAAGTGAGCACACTCTAGGCGGACCTTGTGCAGCAGTGCATCAAGATCCGGATAGTCCCTCAAAAAACTCTGCACGACCAAATTGAGCACATGTGCCAGACATGGGATGTGAGTGAGGTTGCCGAGGCCCAGAGCTGCCACCAGATTTCGGCCATTATCACACACTACCATGCTTGGCTGGAGATTCGCTGCCACAAACCACACATCGCTCTCCTGCTTGATGGCATTCCAGAGCTCCTGCGCTGTGTGGCTTCGATTCCCCAAAGAAATTAATTTCAAGACGGCCTGTTGACGTTTGGCCACGGCTGTGCTCATGTCGGTCGTAACAGGTAAACGTTCACGGGTCCATGTGGAGGTGGACTGTGACGGCTCCTGCAGCGATGATTCTGAAGAACTGGTGTAAGAGGGGGAGTCAATGCATACAGACTGGATTCCTGCAATCCTTGGAGTGGGCAGGACACTTCCTGCGCCACTCGCACGATCTGTACCCGGCTCAACAACATTAACCCAATGGGCTGTGAGGGAAAGGTATCGCCCCTGTCCATGTTGACTGGTCCACGCATCGGTGGTGAGGTGGACCTTGCTACTGACGGCGTTCAGTAGCGCGTGTTTTATGTGTCCCTCCACATGCTTGTGCAGGGCAGGGACAGCTTGCCTGCTGAAGTAAAAGCAGCTGGACACATTGTACTGTGGGACTGCCAATGACATCAAGTCACGGAAGCTGTCAGTCTCCACCAGCCTGAATGACAGCATTTCCAGTGACAGAAGTTTGGCAATGCCTGCAGTCAGAGCCTGTGCTCGTGGGTGGTTTGACGAGAAAGGCTGCCTTTTCTCCCATGCCTGTACTACCGATGGCTGTAGACTGGGCTGGGAGTGTGAGGATGCCTGGGAACGTGGTGCTGCGGGTGGAATTACAGTGGGTCTCTGGACAACAGGGCCAGAGGTTCTTCCACGGCGATCCTGGGAGGAAGCCGAACCAGCTGCGTGTGAGCTGGAGGAAGAGGCAACACGAGCTGAAGTGTGTGGTAGCTGCCGCTGTTGGTTGGCCTAGCTCTTCAGTGTGTTTTTCTAACAACGCCGCGTGCCTGGTCCGCACATGTTTCCACATGTTGGAGGTATTGAGGCTGCTGACATTTCGACCTCTTTTGACTTTGTGATGACACACCTTGCATTTGACATAGCAAATGTCATCTGCAACTGTGTCAAAAAAGGCCCAGGCACTGCAAGTCTTGGGAGCTCCCTTTTTGGCTTTTGAAAGAGACATGCTCCTAACGGGTGCCAAAGTGGAGGCTGCAGGATCCGCAGTCTTCCCCCTCCCTCTCCCTCTTTGGCCCGTTCGGTGAATCTCTTCCTCAGAGCTGCTCCCACCACCTTCCTGTCCCTCACGCCAAGATGGGTCAAGTACCTCATCATCTACACTACCCTCTGCCACCAACTGCTCCTCCTGGGTAGTCTCAGCAGCAGAGCACGCACCAGAAAGTGGCACCTGAGTGTCATCAGCGGATGCGTCCTGCGATGTGGTGACCGGAGGCACTGGCCCACCCGCCTCTTCAGACTCAGAGATAAAAAGCTGTTGGGCATCACTGCACCCTGCCTCTTCTTCCATTTCTCCAATGCTGCTTGGCTGGCCCCCTGTTTCCAAGCCAAGAGATTCAGAGAACAGAAGTAGAGACGGCTCCTGTCCTGGGCTCTCTGTCTGCCTGGGCAATTTGGCAGGTGGTGAAGAGACAGATGGCTGCTCTCCAGTGCTCTGTGTCTGAGAGGATGTGGCACTAATTGAAGTCGATGCATTAGCTGCCATCCATCCGACAACGGCTTCAATTGGGTCTTCACGCAGCAGCGGTGTACGGCGCTCTCCGACAAAGCTGCGCATGAATGACTGTTCCCTGCTGAAAGTGGGTGCTGCGGAGTCACCGGTGCCCGCAGCAGGCACAGAATCCCCACGTCCTCTCCCTGCTCCACGCCCACGCCCACGTGCCTTACTCCCTGCCTTCTTCATCTTGGTTGACTGATAAAGATAAGCAGAAAAGTACTAACGGCTTTGTGTGCTTATTCCTGAACAGCTCCTAACAGGTATAAGAAACACTAATTTTCTAAAGTGTGGACTAGACTTTAATAAGTGCTAATGTGGCCTACACAAATGTAAAGTGGTGTCACTGGTGTGTTTGGTGAACTTTATTATTTATTTATTTTTTGGGGGCTGAACTGACAACAGAGAGAGCTGCAGTCACACGGAGACCGTGCAGACAGCCGTAAACGGCGCTGCAAGGCCCAAAAAACCTCCTCTACTTTATCCTATGTAGTGTTTTTCCACAAGTTAGCTGGATACGGGTGGAAAGACACTAATAGGAATTTTTTGAAAAAATGTGCAGCAGCCTGCACTACTTAAAACAAAAGGAAAATTGATTTGATGGTATGACGCAGTGAAGAACCCTGAGCTGGATACAACCAGGCTATGGCTGCTCACAGACTACAGGGCGAGCTGCAGTCACACGGAGACCGTGCAGACAGCCGTAAACGGCGCTGCAAGGCCCAAAAACCCTCCTCTACGTTATCCTATGTAGCGTTTTTCCACAAGTTAGCTGGATACGGGTGGAAAGACACTAATAGGAATTTTTTGAAAAAATGTGCAGCAGCCTGCACTACTTAAAACAAAAGGAAAATTGATTTGACGGTATGACGCAGTGAAGAACCCTGAGCTGGATACAACCAGGCTATGGCTGCTCACAGACTACAGGGCGAGCTGCAGTCACACGGAGACCGTGCAGACAGCCGTAAACGGCGCTGCAAGGCCTAAAAACCCTCCTCTACGTTATCCTATGTAGTGTTTTTCCACAAGTTAGCTGGATACGGGTGGAAAGACACTAATAGGAATTTTTTGAAAAAATGTGCAGCAGCCTGCACTACTTAAAACAAAAGGAAAATTGATTTTACGGTATGACGCAGTGAAGAACCCTGAGCTAGATACAACCAGGCTATGGCTGCTCACAGACTACAGGGCGAGCTGCAGTCACACGGTGACCGTGCAGACAGCCGTAAACGGCGCTGCAAGGCCCAAAGACACTCCTCTACTTTATCCTATGTAGTGTTTTTCCACAAGTTAGCTGGATACGGGTGGAAAGTCACTAATAGGAATTATTAGAATAAATGAGCAGCAGACTACACTACTTGAAAAAAAAATAAAAATAGAACAGTATGAGGCAATGAACCACCCTCCCTGAAATGAATACAACCAGCTATGGCCTATGGCTGCACACAGACTAGAGAGTGGGCTGCACTCACACACACACACACACACAGACCTTGCAGATCGCTGTGAAAACAGCGCTGCAAGGCAAAAGCAAGATGATTAGTAGGTGAACACAGCGGTTGCTAAATTAGCCTTGGAAAAGAACAATGAAGCAAATCGCTATCTCTAAACTGGCCCTCAGTCAGCAAACAGCGTCCTGTCACTAACTGAATTCACAGCAGAGTGAGCGCAAAATGGCGCCAGCGACTTTTAAAATGCAGCATGACATCATTTCAGCAGCCAATCACAGCCTTGCCAGTAGTTTCATGCCTTTCATGCTGAACAGGATGTGCCCACACTTGGAATCATTCTCATTGGCTGAATTCGTGCAAATTTGTGCAGTTTGAATCCTGGGAACTTCCGATTCCGGTGTCCGATACGCGGCAAGTATCGGATCTCGGTATCGGAATTCCGATACAGCTAAGTATCGGCCGATACCGATACTTGCGGTATCGGAATGCTCAACACTAGTCAGGATGGTATTTCAGATCCTTCGTGATAATGCTTTGTTTGTGAATGGGTCTAAGTGTCTCTTTGGAGTGCAGAAGGTTTCTTTTTTGGGCTTCATTTTTTCTCCGTCATCTATAGAGATGGATCCAGTTAAGGTTCAGGCCATTCATGATTGGATTCAGCCCACATCCGTGAAGAGCCTTCAGAAATTTTTGGGCTTTGCTAATTTTTATAGCCGTTTCATTGCTAACTTCTCCAGTGTGGTTAAGCCCCTGACCGATTTGACTAAGAAGGGCGCTGATGTGACGAATTGGTCCTCTGAGGCTGTCTCTGCCTTTCAGGAGCTTAAACTCTGATTTACTTCTGCCCCTGTATTGCATCAGCCAGATGTTTCTCTTCCGTTTCAGGTTGAGGTTGACGCTTCTGAGATTGGGGCAGGGGCCGTTTTGTCTCAGAGGAATTCTGATGGTTCCTTGATGAAACCGTGTGCCTTCTTTTCCCATAAGTTTTTGCCTGCTGAACGCAATTATGATGTCGGCAATCGGGAGTTGTTGGCTATGAAGTGGGCATTCGAGGAATGGCGACATTGGCTTGAGGGAGCCAAGCACCGTATTGTGGTCTTGACGATCATAAAAATATGATTTACCTCGAATCTGCCAAACGGTTGAATCCTAGACAGACTCGATGGTCCCTGTTTTTCTCCCATTTTGATTTTGTGGTTTCGTATCTTCCGGGTTCTAAGAATATTAAGGCTGATGCCCTCTCTAGGAGTTTTTTGCCTGATTCTCCTGAGGTACTTGAGCCGGTCGGCATTCTGAAGGAAGTGGTGGTCCTTTCTGCCATTTCCCCTGATTTGCGACGGGTTCTGCAGGAATTTCAGGCTGACAAACCTGACCGCTGTCCAGTGGGGAAACTGTTTGTTCCTGATAGATGGACTAGTAGAGTGAGTTCTGAGGTTCATTGTTCTGTGTTGGCTGGCCATCCTGGTATTTTTGGTACCAGAGATTTGGTTGGTAGGTCCTTTTGGTGGCCTTCTTTGTCGCGTGATGTGCGTTCTTTTGTGCAGTCCTGTGGGACTTGTGCGCGGGCCAAGCCTTGTTGTTCCCGTGCTAGTGGGTTGCTTTTGCCTTTGCCGGTCCCTGAGAGGCACTGGACGCATATTTCTATGGATTTTATTTCAGATCTTCCGGTTTCCCAGAGGATGTCGGTTATCTGGGTGGTTTGTGACCGGTTTTCTAAGATGGTTCATTTGGTGCCTTTTCCTAAATTGCCTTCTTCTTCTGATTTGGTTCCGTTGTTTTTTCAGCATGTGGTTTGTTTGCATGGTATTCCGGAGAATATTGTGTCTGACAGAGGTTCCCAGTTTGTTTCTAGGTTGTGGCGGGCCTTTTGTGCTAGGCTGGGCATTGATTTGTCTTTTTCTTTCGCATTTCATCCTCAGACAATTGGCCAGACCGAGCGAACTAATCAGGCTTTGGAAACTTATTTGAGATGCTTTGTGTCTGCAGATCAGGATGATTGGGTGGCTTTCTTGCCATTGGCCGAGTTTGCCCTTAATAATCGGGCTAGTTCTGCGACCTTGGTTTCACCCTTCTTTCGTAATTTTGGTTTTCATCCTCGTTTTTCTTTGGGGCAAGTTGAACCTTCTGATTGTCCTGGTGTGGATTCTGTGGTTGATAGGTTGCAGAAGATTTGGGCTCATGTGGTGGACAATTTGGTGTTGTCTCAGGAGGAGGCTCAACGTTTTGCTAACCATCGTCGGTGTGTTGGTTCCCGGCTTCAGGTTGGGGATTTGGTCTGGTTATCTTCCCGTCATGTTCCTATGAAGGTTTCTTCCCCTAAGCTTAAGCCTCGGTTTATTGGTCCTTATAGGATTTCTGAGATTATCAATCCGGTGTCTTTTCGTTTGGCCCTTCCGGCCTCTTTTGCCATCCATAATGTTTTCCATAGATCTTTATTGCGGAAATATGTGGTGCCCGTTGTTCCCTCTGTTGATCCTCCTGCTCCTGTGTTGGTTGATGGGGAGCTGGAGTATGTGGTTGAGAAGATTTTGGACTCTCGCTTTTCGAGGCGGAGGCTTCAGTACCTTGTCAAATGGAAGGGTTATGGCCAGGAGGATAATTCTTGGGTTTTTGTCTCTGATGTCCATGCTGCTGATTTGGTCCGTGCCTTTCATCTGGCTCGTCCTGATCGGCCTGGGGGCTCTGGTGAGGGTTCGGTGACCCCTCTTCAAGGGGGGGTACTGTTGTGAATTCTGCCCTTGGGCTCCCTCCGGTGGTTGTTGGTGGTAGTGCAGTTGTCTTGGGGTTGTAATCCAGGCAGGTGTTTCTGCTGATTGCAGCTCTATTAGGTATTTAGGTGTGCAGGCTCCATGAGTCAGTGCCAGTTGTCCATTAAACTTGGAGGGACTGCATCTCTCTCTGGCTCCTCATGCCTTGCTGCCAAATTAAGCTAAAATAAGTGTCTGTTTTTTGTCTCTGTGCACACATGCAGTGTGCTTTGCAATTCAGTGCAATTTATTGTGTTTTTTGTCCAGCTTAGACTTTGTTTGGATTTTTCAGTCATGCTGGATTCTCAGGAGATGCAGATATACTTTCTATGTCTTTAGTTAGATGTGGAATATTAGTATTATCTGCTGTGGATATTTTTAGGATTTTAATACTGACCGCTTAGAATTCTGTCCTATCCTTTTCTATTTAGCTAGAAGTGCCTCTTTTGCTAAATCCTGTTTTTATACCTGTGTGTGTCTTTCCTCTTATACTCACAGTCAATATTTGTGGGGGGCTGCCTATCCTTTGGGGTTCTGCTCTGAGGCAAGATAGAATTCCCATTTCTATCTATAGGGGTATTTAGTTCTCCGGCTGTGTCGAGGTGTCTAGGACATGTTAGGTACATCCCACGGCTACTTCTAGTTGCGGTGTTAGTTTAGGGGTTGCGGTCAGTACAGGTACCACCTACTCCTGAGAAAGTCTTTCATGCGGCTCCAAGGTTACCAAATCACAACACAGCCCTTCTAAGGGTTAATCATATGCTTTGCTGTTTTTAACAGATACAATCTACATTTAGCCTAGGGAGGGAGAAAGAGTTGCAGGAAGCAAGGAGACTGGCTGAATACAGTCTCTAGGCAGAAATTAGGGATTTGCAGTCCATTGCTATATATATAGCTGCAGAAGTTTGCTACATTTTTCCTTTTTGAGTGAAAAAAGACTATTTGTCATTCATATAGCATTAGGGGCTTTGTGGAACATTTATGTGTTGAAACACTTTTCTGTATTCAATTACTCGTCCATATAATATTACTTTGCATGCGGTACATTTCGGTGTTAAATAACAGTTCAATAAAGCGTTGAAACATTTTTATATATTCAATTACTCATCAATTCAATATACTATTAGGTGGTCTGTGGTACATTTCGGTCTTAAATAACAGTCCAAAAAATATTAAAACATTTTTCTGTATTCAATTACTCATCCATATACTATTACGTGGTCTGTGGAACATTTCGCTGCTATATAACAATCCAAAAACACATTGAAACATCTTTTTGTATTCAATTATTCATCTATTATACACTGCTCAAAAAAATAAAGGGAACAATAAAATTCCACATCCTAGTTATCATTGAAAATTGTAAAGTTGTAAATCTTTATTAATTACATAGTGGAATGAGTTGAGAACAATAAAACCTAAAAATGATCAACGTAAATCACAACTAATATCCCACGGAGGTCTGGAGTTGGAATGATGCTCAAAATCAAAGTGGAAAATGAAGTTACAGGCTGATCCAACTTCAGTGGAAATGCCTCAAGACAAGGAAATGATGCTCAGTAGTGTGTGTGGCCTCCACGTGCCTGTATAATCTCCCTACAACACCTGAGCATGCTCCTGATGAGGTGGCAGATGGTCTCCTGAGGGATTTCCTCCCAGACCTGGACTAAAGCATCTGCAAACTCCTGGACAGTCTGTGGTGCAACAAGATGTTGGTGGATGATGCGAGACATTATGTCCCAGATGTGTTCAATTGGGTTCAGGTCTGGGAAATGGGCTGGCCAGTCCATAACTTCAATGCCTTTTTCTTGCATGAACTGCTGACACACACCAGCCACATGAGGTCTGGCATTGTCCTGCATTAGGAGGAAGCCAGGGCCAACTGTACCAGCATATGGTCTCACAAGTGGTCTGATGATCTCATTGGTACCTAATTGCAGTCAGGCTACCTGTGGCGAGCACATGGAGGGTTGTGCGACCCCCAAAGAAATGCCACCCCATACCATTTCTGACCCATTGCCAAACCGGTCATGCTGATGGATGTTGCAGCCAGCAGATCGCTCTCCACGGCATCTCAAGACTCTATCATGTCTGTCACATGTGCTCAGTGTGAATCTGCTTTCATCTGTGAAGAGCACAGGGTGCCAGTGGTGAATTTGCCAATCCTGGTGTTCTGTGGCAAATGCTAAGCGTCTTGCACTGTGATGGGCTGTGAGCACAACCCCCATCTGTGGATGTCGGGCACTCAAACCACCCTCATGGAGTCAGTTTCTAACCATTTGTGCAGACTCATGCACATTTGTGGCCTGCTGGAGGTCATTTTGCAGGGCTCTGGCAGTGCTACTCCTGTTCCTCCTTGTACAAAGGCTGAGATAGCGGTCCTGCTGCTGGGTTGTTGCCCTCCTATGACACCCTCCACATCTCCCGGTGTACTGGCCTGTCTCCTGGTAGCGCCTCCAGCCTCTGGACACTACGCTGACAGACAATGCAAACCCTCTTGCCACAGCTCACATAGATGTGCCATCCTGGATGAGCTGCACTACCTGAGCCACTTGTTTGGGTTGTAGAGTCCATCTCATGCTACCACCAGTGTGAAAGCACAACTAACATTCAATAGTGACCAAAACATCAGCCAGAAAGCATTGGTACTGAGATGTGGTATGTGGTTCCCACCTGCAGAACCACTACTTTATTGAGTGTGTCTTGATAATTGCCAATAAATTTCATCTGTTGTCTATTCAATTTGCACAACAGCATGTGAAATTGATTGTCAGTGTTGTTTCCTAAGTGGACAGTTTGATTTCACAGAAGTTTGATTTACTTGGAGTTATATGCTGTTGTTTAAGTGTTCCCTTTATTTTTTGAGCAGTATATATATATACATATATTTATATATATACATATATTTGCATATATATATATATATATATATATATATATAAAGTTCAGTTCTAAAAATGTGATGTTTCTACTAGTATGATATCACTGCAAAATCCGTATCAAGTTAGAATGAGCACTCTGTAATTACCTGCTTCATGAATGACCTAATTTAAAAAATATTAAACTCATCTTAATGTATATATTTTTTCAATATGTATCAGGAGTTAGATGAAGGCTGATCTATTTACTTGTTTTTCACACTGTAAGAGATTTCCAATGATGAAATAAAGGGTCAGGAGTATAAGCTACATGATCCTATAAGTTCTTACAGGTACAGTGTCCTTGGACATTAAACAGTTTGACCTCTTCATTGACTGTGTTTACTAATTGGGTAGACATTGTGGCACTTCTAGCTCTGGTCAGCGATGATGCTGGGTTGTTCAGCTACATCACTGAAATCAATCAAGTGGCCAAAGGGCATATTAAATCGTAAAGAGGAAGCAGAGTGACCCATTGCCCTGACATGTATTGATAGATACAGTTAGAACAAATCATGGTGCAGGATTAATACATATTTCAGATAATTAATAGAATGAAATTTGTGTAGAATAAGTCAAACAACACCAATGACGCATATATATTGAAATATGTTTAACCTTTTATGCCTCGAAGACACAGTAGCTTTTTGTTTAATTAATCTCTGACTTTCGAAGTCTATAACTTTTCAGTTTATCTGTAAATATAGCTGTATGGGTTTCTTTTTAGCACGATAAGTTGCATTTTTAATGGCCCCATTTTGACATACTGTACATGTAACATATTAACCCCTTAACCCCATTGGTGGTTTGCATGTTAATGACCGGGCCAATTTGTACAATTCTGACCACTGTCTTTTATGAGGTAATAACTCTGGAACGCTTGCATGGATCCTGGTGATTATGACATTCTTTACTCGTGACATATTGTAATTCATGACAGTGGTAAAATTTCTTTGATATGACTTGTATTTATTTGTGAAAAAATGGAAATTTTGCAAAAATTTAGAAAATTTCAAAATTATTCAACTTTGAATTTTCATGCCCTTAAGTAACAGAGATATTTCACACAAAATACTTAATAAGTATCATTTACCACATGTTTACGTTATATCAGCACAATTTTGGAATCAAAATTTCTTTTGCTAGGAAGTTATACCAGCGATTTCTCATTTTTACAAACACTATTTTTTTTTAGGGACCACATCACATTTGAAGTTACTTTGAGGCATCTATATGATAGAAAATACACAAAAGTGACACCATTCTAAAAACTGCACCCCTCAACGTACTCAAAAACACATTAAAGAAGGGTATGAACCCTTCAGGTGCTTCACAGGAATTTTTTGAATGTTTTAAAAAAAAATGAACATTAAACTTTGTTTCACAAAAAAGTTTAATTCAGATCCAATTTGTTGGATTGGACACCAAACGTTGTTGAGCCATTTGTCCTGAGTATGGTGATACCTCATATCAAACCACTTTTTGGGTGCATGGCAGAGCTCGGAAGGGAAGGAGCGCCGTTTGACTTTTCAATGCAAAATTGGCTGGAATTGAGATAGGATGCCATGTCGCGTTTGGAGAGCCCCTGATGTGCCTAAACAGTAAAAAAAACACGTGACATCATTTTGGAAAGTAACTTATCTAGATGTATAGTGAGCACTTTGAACCCTCAAGTGCTTCACAGAAGTTTATAATATAGAGCCGAAAAAATACAAAATCATATTTATTTCCCAAAAATGATATTTTTGCCCCCAATTTTTTATTTTCCCAAGGGTAACAGGAGATTTTGGACCCCAAAAGTTGTTGTGCAATTTGTCCTGAGAACGTGGGGGTAAACCACTGTTTAGGCGCACTGCAGAGCTCGGAAGGGAAGGAGCATGTTTTTACTTTTTTAACGCAGAATTGGATGGAATTGAAATCGGACGCCATGTCGTGTTTGGAGAGTCACTGATGTGCCTAAACAGTGGAAACCCCCTAATTCAAACTCATACCCTAACCCAAACTCCAACCCTAACCCTAATCCCAACCCTAACCACATCCATAACCCCAACACACCCCTAACCCTAATCCCAACCCAAACCATAACTCTAACCACACCCCTAACCCTGACACACCCCTAACTCTAATCCCAACCCTAATTCCAACCGTAAACATAAACCAAGCCCTAACCCCATCTCTAGTCCCAACCCTAACCCTAACTTTAGCCCCAGCCCTAACCCTAACTTTAGCCCTAGCCCTAACCCTAACCTTAGCCCAACCCTAACCCTAACTTTAGCCACAAATCTAACCCTAACTTTGGTTCCAACCCTAACTTTAGCCCTAACCCTAATGTGAAAATGGAAATAAACAAATTTTTTTTATTGTATTATTTTTCTCTAACTAAGGGGGTGATAAAGGGTTTTTTTATTTACTATTTATAGCGGGTTTTTGTTTGTCAGCTCTCACACACTAAAAGACGCTTTTCATTGCAAAAAATAGTTTTTGCATCACCACATTTTGAGAGCTATAATTTTTCCATATTTTGGCCCACAGAGTCATGTGAGGTCTTGCTTTTTGCGGGACGAGTTGATGTTTTTATTGGTACCGTTTTCGGGCACTTGGCATTTTTTGATCGCTTTTTATTACGAAGTTTGGGAGGCAAAATGAACAAAAACCAGCAATTCATGAAATTCCTTTGGATGGGGCGTTTAAACCGTTCCACGTGTGGTAAAATTGATAAAGCAGTTTTATTCTTCGGGTTAGTATGATTACAGAGACACCTCATTTTTATTATTTTTCTATGCTGTGGCACTTTATACAATAAAAACTATTTATATAACAAATAATTATTTTTGCATCGCTTTATTCTGATGGCTATAACTTTTTTATTTTTTTGGTGATGACGCTTTATGGTGACTCATTTTTTGTGGGACAACATGACATTATCAATGGTATCATGTTTATATATATCCATCTTTTTGATCGTGTGGTATTTCACTTTTTGTTCGGCGGTATGATGATAAAGCATTGTTTTTTGCCTCATTTTTTATTTATTTTTTTACCCGGAAGGACCCCGCGGCCATCTTGCATCTGGGGGCCTGCAGGGAGGAGACCCTCAGAACAACGAAATCACATCACATTGTTCTGAGGGTCTCAGGGAAGCAAGCAGGGATCACACTCCCTGTGCAATGCTTCCCTATGCCACTGGAACTCTGCGATCTTGTTTGATCACAGTATTCCGGGAGTTAAAGTGCCGGGAGTGGTCCATGACTGCTCCTGGCACATAGTGCCGGTTGTCAGCTGTGATGATCAGCTGACACCCGGCCACAATCGGCCATGCTCCCCCTGTGAGCGCGGCTGAACACTTATGATGTACTATTCTGTCCATGGGAAGTAAGGCCCAGGTCACATGGATGGAATGGAAGTACATCCAATGCCAGAAATAATCTGAATAATTTTTTGTAGTGAAATTGATTTTGTATGATTACAGGCATACTAAATTTATTATTATGCTTTCCTACTTTTATGCAATTTAATTAAAAAATAATTAGTTTTGTTTTTTTGTTGCCATCTTTTGAGAGTCATAAATCCAATTTCTCTTTAAACACTTAAGGACTGGAACCACTGCAGCTGGACATTGCTCCTAGCAAGCAGCAAAACAGCTGCTGTAGGAAGGAGGGAAATAGGAGTGCAGCAAAGGCCACACAGATGTTGGTGGCAGAAGACTCTAAAATTAGGTGAATAGACAGTGTCATCTGCCGACAAGACCATGAAAGACGAACAGTGTGTTATCTGCTGGGTGCTCGGATTCGACATATTGCAGATCGGATAGACAGATTGCTGGGTGGAGCTGGGGAAAACCCAGCGGTCATGATAAACATCGGTACCAGGGACAAAGTTAGAGGGTGATGAAAGGTCCTTAAGAATGATTACAGGGAAATAGGAGAGAAGCTGAAGGCCAAGACCTCCAAGGTGATGTTTTCAGAAGCACTGCCAGTACCCCAAATGTCACTAGATAGGCAGCTAGGGAGATAAATAAGTGGCTTAGAAACTGGTGCAGGAAAGAAAGGTTTGGGTTCATGGAGAACTGGGCCAACTTCTTTGTCGGCTACAGCCTCTACGTAGGGATGGGATGCACCTAAATGTGGAGGGAGCAGCTGTGCTTGGGGAAAAATGGTAAGAAGGATATACGAGCTTTTAAACTAGGAGGGGGAGGGAGGGTAGTTGTGCTAACAAAGAGATAGAGTAGACAGAGAGAGGGTGGCAGTAGGAGTAAATGAGGATTTAGACTGTCCTGGGATATGTAAGGAAAGCATGGAGCTTAGTAGGAGTAAAAAATGTGCTAATAATATTAAATGTCTGCTGGCAAATGCAAGAAGTATAGGAAGCAAAATAAATGAACTGGAGACTCTTATGACGGTCACAGAATACGATATAGTAGGCATTATGGAAAGCTGGCTTGATGAGAGCCATGACTGGGGAACAAACGTAGAGAGTTTTACTACATTTAGTGAAGACAGGAAAGATAAAAAAGGTGGAGGAGTGTGCATCTTCATAAAATCCACATTAAAACCTGTGTTCAATTAAGACATTGGGGGAGTCACAGCAATGTAGAGTCACTATGGGTAAAGGTACATGGGGATGGCAATAATTCAAAGCTGCAAATTGGAGTTTGCTACAAGCCTCCTAATAAAGCTGAACAGGTAGAGGATGAAATGCTGCAGCAAATTAAAAAGGCAGCAAACAGTGATAGAGTTCTTATCATGAAGGATTTTAACTATCCAGACATTCAATGGGATATAGAATCTTCTGGTTGTGCTAAAATCTACAATTTCTTATCCACAGTTCAGGACAATTACCTCTTTCAGCTGGTTGATGAACCGACCAGGGGAGGTAATCTGCTGGATCTGGTTCTATCAAATAGACCAGATACAATTTCAGATTTACAGGTCAGGGAGCATTTTGGAAGCAGTGACCATAACATGGTAAGTTTCAATATAATTTTCAATCAAACAATCAAAAGGGGAAATGCCAAAACTTGGAACTTTAAGAAAGCTTATTTCAACAAATGAAGAAAAGAGCTTAATCATGTAGACTGGGACAACGTCATGGCAACTTGGGATACGAACATAAATGGGGCATTTTTAAGGAAATACTACTAGAATCCGGCACAAAAGTTATACCCTCTGGCAATGTCAAGGAATAATAATAAAAACATTATGGATGAATAAGACAGTACAAAGTTCAATTAGACAAAAACAAAGGGCATTCAAAATCTCGAAAGCTGAGAATACTGAAATAGCATTTTAGGAGCATAAAGATCTAAATAACAAAATGTGAAAATGAATTCAAGCTAGCAAAGTTATCAGCAGAGAAACAAATCACCAACTACATTAAAATAAACCCAAATATTTTTTATAAATACATGAATGCCAAAAAGAAAAAAAAATGATGGTATCAGCAGCCTTAAAAGATGACAACAAGATAATCACAGAGGATAAAGAAAAGGCGGAGATATTAAACAGGCACTTTTTATCTGTGTTCACCAATCAACTGTCTGTTACAGGGATCATTCAACGAGTCAATAATCAAAATTCACCACCTGATATAACTAGTTTACTGCTGTGGAACCATGAAAAAAATCACTGATTTGGTACCATGGGGTCTATATGACCCCAGGCTCAAAATCGTCATATTTCATTAAAATGAACATGCTGGCTGTTCCAAATGATCAAGTTTTATTATGTCATCATTTGAGTACACAGTTATGAAATCAAACGTAACTTTGGCTACTTTCACACTAGCGTTAACTGCAATATGTCGCAAATGCGTGGTTTTGCCGAAACTACGCATCCAGCAAAAGTTCTTGCTGGATACGTTTTTTTGTCATAGACTAACATTAGCAACGCATTTGCGACGCATTGCCAAACGGTGCGTCCGTTTTGCGATGCTTTGGCGTGTGGTAGCGGACCGTCGGGAGAAAAAAACGTTACATGTAACGTTTTTTGCTCCCGACGGTCCGCTTTTTCCGACCGCGCATGCGCGGCCGGAACTCCGCCCCCACCTCCCCGCACTTCCCTGCACCTCACAATGGGGCAGCGGATGCGTGGGAAAAATGCATCCGCTGCCCCCGTTGTGCGGCGGAGACCACGCTAGCGTCGGGAACGTCAGCCCGACGCACAGCGACGGGTTGTTCCCGACGCTAGTGTGAAAGTAGCCTAAGAAGTGATTTATTTGTCATCATCAAACACAAACTGAGATTTATATCAAAATGCTTTACTAATAACTAAAAGTATTCAAATTCAATAAAAAAATGCACAATAACTGCAACTGTGTGGATTTTAGTAAAAACATAATGACAGCGAATGATCAGGCAATAAATTTAGCCCTTGCATTCACTGCACATCATACTGCCATGCCTTCACAAATGAACTTCTTGCAGTCATTGCAAACAAATCTCGTCTTTTTGTCCTTCAATTGAGGACAAACATAGCACCGTTTGCGCTGTCCTATAACACTGCTGGTGTCACTTGGAACTAGCCATTGTTTATTTACAATTATATTACAAAACCTGTGAATAAACAGAAAATATTTTAAAAAAAAGTCAGACAATAATGGTACTATGGGGTCAGGAGAGTCCCAAAATCAGAAAATTGGAAATAACTTTGAAACAAAATTGAAAAACAAATTCAAAATATCATCAACATAAGCAGAAATATGTTACTTGAAAATACATAGAAGGTCAATGTCTGAGATTGACCAGTTTTAGAAATATTTCAATTTATTCAGCGCTGGGGTCTATATGACCCCATGGTTCCATAGCAGGGTTAACACAAAAGGAAGTGCATCTACTTCTGGGCAATTTAAACATTGACAAATTGCCTCGACCAGATGGCATTCATCCACGGGTACTGAGGGAATTGAGCTCAATAATTGACAGACCACTGTATCTCATATTCTTAGACTCTCTTGTAACAGAGGGTGGTGCCACAAGATTGGATGATGGCTCACATGGTACTGATATTTAAGAAAGGTAAGAAGGTGGATCTAGGCAACTACCATCCGGAAAGCCTGACATCAGTAGTGTGGAAAATTTTTAAGGGAATTATAAGAGATGACCTGCAGAAATATATTGTAGATAATAGTGATGAGCGAATATACTCGTTACTCGAGATTTCCCAAGCACGCACGGGTGACCTCCGAGTATTTTTTAGTGCTTGGAGATTTAGTTTTCATCACCGCAGCTGGATGATTTACATCTGTTAGCCTGCTTGATTACATGTGGGGATTCCCTAGCAACCAGGCAACCCCCACATGTACTTAGCCTGGCTAATAGCTGTAAATCATTCAGCTGAGGCAATGAAAACTAAATTTCCGAGCACTAAAAAATACTCAGAGGACACCTGAGCGTGCTCAGGAAATCTCGAGTAACGAGTATATTCGCTAATCACTAATAATAATATAATAACTGAAAATCAGCATGCATATATGAAGAATAAGTCGTGTCTACAGTAGATAACATGGTGGTTTTCTGTCAGTAGGTAAATGCAAATCTGGATGTAGGTAATGTGGAGGATGTGATTTATCTGGACTTCACAAAGGCGCCTGATACAGTTCTACATAATAGCCTTATACTGAAGCTACAGATGCAAGGACTTAGGGAAACTATATGCAGATGGGAAAGGAATTGGCTAAATGTCAGGAAACAAAGACTTGTCATAAATGGTACAATGGTACATTCTCTAAATGTGATATAGTCACCAGTGGGGTGCCGCAGGGATCGGTACTGGGAGCAGTGGGGACCATAGAGATCTGTGCTAGCACCAATTCTTTTTAACCGCTTTATTAACCCCTTTCTGTCATTAGACGTACTATTCCGTCCATGTGGGGTGGGCCCTACTTCCCAAGGACGGAATAGTACGTCATACGCGATCGGCCGCGCTCACGGGGGGAGCGCGGCCGATCGCGGCCGGGTGTCAGCTGCATATCGCAGCTGACATCCGGCACTATGTGCCAGGAGCGGTCACGGACCGCCCCCGGCACATTAACCCCCGGCACACCGCGATCAAACATGATCGCGATGTGCCGGCGGTGCAGGGAAGCATCGCGCAGGGAGGGGGCTCCCTGCGGGCTTCCCTGAGCCCCCCGCAGCAACGCGATGTGATCGCGTTGCTGCGAGGGTCTTACCTCCCTCCCTGCCTGCTCCAGACCCGGATCCAAGATGGCCGCGGATCCGGGTCCTGCAGGGAGGGAGGTGGCTTCACAGAAGCCTGCTCAGAGCAGGCACTGTGAAGCAGCCTGCACTTCTCTCAGATCGGTGATCTGTCAGAGTGCTATGCAAACTGACAGATCACCGATCTGTATTGTCCCCCCCTGGGGCAAAGTAAAAAAGTAAAAAAAAAATTTTCCAAATGTGTAAAAAAAAAAAAAAAAAAAATATTCCAAAATAATGAAAAAAAAAAAAAAATATTATTCCCATAAATACATTTCTTTATCTAAATAAAATAAAAAAAACAATAAAAGTACACATATTTAGTATTGCCGCGTCCGTAACGACCCGACCTATAAAACTGGCCCACTAGTTAACCCCTTCAGTAAACACCGTAAGAAAAAAAAAAAAAAAACGAGGCAAAAAACAACGCTTTATTATCATACTGCCGAACAAAAAGTGGAATAACACGCGATCAAAAAGACTGATATAAATAACCATGGTACCGCTGAAAACGTCATCTTGTCCCGCAAAAAACGAGCCGCCATACAGCATCATCAGCAAAAAAATAAAAAAGTTATAGTCCTGAGAATAAAATAATTATTTTTTCTATAAAATAGTTTTTATCGTATAAAAGCGCCAAAACATTAAAAAAATGATATAAATGAGATATCGCTGTAATCGTACTGACCCGACGAATAAAACTGCTTTATCAATTTTACCAAACGCGGAACGGTATAAACGCCTCCCCAAAAAGAAATTCATGAATAGCTGGTTTTTGATCACTCTGCCTCACAAAAATCGGAATAAAAAGCGATCAAAAAATGTCACGTGTCCGAAAATGTTACCAATAAAAACGTCAACGCATCCCGCAAAAAACAAGATCTCACATGACTCTGTGGACTCAAATATGGAAAAATTACAGCTCTCAAAATGTGGTAACGCAAAAAATATTTTTTGCAATGAAAAGCGTCTTTCAGTGTGTGACGGCTGCCAATCATAAACATCCGCTAAAAAACCCGCTATAAAAGTAAATCAAACCCCCCTTCATCACCCCCTTAGTTAGGGAAAAATAAAAAAATTAAAAAATGTATTTATTTCCATTTTCCCATTAGGGTTAGGGTTAGGGCTAGAGTTAGGACTAGAGTTAGGGCTAGGGTTATTGCTAGGGTTAGGGCTAGGGTTGGGGCTAGGGTTGGGGCTACAGTTAGGGTTGGGGCTAAAGATAGGGTTAGGGTTTGGATTACATTTACGGTTGGGAATAGGGTTGGGTGTGTCTGGGTTAGAGGAGTGGTTAGGGTTAATGTTGGGATTAGGGTAAGGGGTGTGTTTGGATTAGGGTTTCAGTTATAATTGGGGGGTTTCCACTGTTCGGGCACATCAGGGGCTTTCCAAACGGGATATGGCATCCGATCTGAATTCCAGCCAATTCTGCGTTGAAAAAGGAAAACAGTGCTCCTTCCCTTCCGAGCTCTCCCGTGTGCCCAAACAGGGGTTTACCCCAACATATGGGGTATCAGCGTACTCAGGACAAATTGGACATCATCTTTTGGGGTCCAATTTCTCCTGCTACCCTTGGGAAAATACAAAACTGGGGGCCAAAAAATAAGTTTTGTGGGAAAAAAAGGATTTTTTATTTTCACGGCTCTGCGTTGTAAACTGTAGTGAAACACTTGGGGGTTCAAAGTTCTCACAACACATCTAGATAAGTTCCTTGGGGGGTCTAATTTCCGATATGGGGTCACTTGTGGGGGGTTTGTACTGTTTGCGTACATCAGGGGCTCTGCAAATGCAACGTGACGCCTGCAGACCAATCCATTTAAGTCTGCATTCCAAATGGCGCTCCTTCCCTTCCGAGCTCTGTCATGCGCCCAAACAGTGGTTCCCCCCCACATATGGGGTATCAGCATACTCAGGACAAATTAGACAACAACTTTTTGGGTCCAATTTATCCTGATACCCTTGTGAAAATACAAAACTGGGGGCTAAAAAAATCATTTTTGTGAAAAAAAAAAAGAATTTTTATTTTCACGGCTCTGCGTTATAAACTGTAGTGAAACACTTGGGGGTTCAAAGTTCTCACAACACATCTAGATAAGTTCCTTGGGGGGTTTAGTTTCCAATATGGGGTCACTTGTGGGGGGTTTGTACTGTTTGGGTACATCAGGGGCTCTGCAAATGCAACGTGACGCCTGCAGACCAATCCATTTAAGTCTGCATTCCAAATGGCGCTCCTTCCCTTCCGAGCTCTGTCATGCGCCCAAACAGTGGTTCCCCCCCACATATCGGGTATCAGCATACTCAGGACAAATTGGACAACAAATTTTGGGGTCCAATTTATCCTGTTACCCTTGTGAAAATACAAAACTGGGGGCTAAAAAATCATTTTTGTGAAAAAAAAAAAGAATTTATTTTCACGGCTCTGCGTTATAAACTGTAGTGAAACACTTGGGGGTTCAAAGTTCTCACAACACATCTAGATAAGTTCCTTGGGGGGTCTAGTTTCCAATATGGGGTCACGTGTGGGGGGTTTGTACTGTTTGGGTACATCAGGGGCTCTGCAAATGCAACGTGACGCCTGCAGACCAATCCATTTAAGTCTGCATTCCAAATGGCGCTCCTTCCCTTCCGAGCTCTGTCATGCGCCCAAACAGTGGTTCTTCCCCACATATCGGGTATCAGCATACTCAGGACAAATTGGACAACAAATTTTGGGGTCCAATTTATCCTGTTACCCTTGTGAAAATACAAAACTGGGGGCTAAAAAATCATTTTTGTGAAAAAAAAAAAGAATTTATTTTCACGGCTCTGCGTTATAAACTGTAGTGAAACACTTGGGGGTTCAAAGCTCTCAAAACACATCTAGATAAGTTCCTTAGGGGGTCTACTTTCCAAAATGGTGTCACTTGTGGGGGTTTTTAATGTTTAGGCACATCAGGGGCATCCCATCTTAATTCCAGTCAATTTTGCATTGAAAAGTAAAATAGCGCTCCTTCCCTTCCGAGCTCTGCTATGCGCCCAAACAGTGGTTTACCCCCACATATGGGGTATCGTCGTACTCAGGACAAATTGCACAACAACTTTTGTGCTCTAATTTCTTCTCTTACCCTTGGGGAAATAAAAAAATGGGGGCGAAAAGATCATTTTTGTGAAAAAATATGATTTTTTATTTTTACGGCTCTGCATTATAAACTTCTGTGAAGCACTTGTTGGGTCAAAGTGCTCACCACACATCTCGATAAGTTCCTTAGGGGGTCTACTTTCCAAAATGGTGTCACTTGTGGGGGGTTTCAATGTTTAGGCACATCAGGAGCTCTCCAAACGCAACATGACATCCCATCTCAATTCCAGTCAATTTTGCATTGAAAAGTCAAATGGCGCTCCTTCCCTTCCGAGCTCTGCTCTGCGCCCAAACAATGGTTTACACCCACATATGGGGTATCAGCGTACTCAGGACAAATTGCACAACAATTTTTGGGGTCCAATTTCTTCTCTTACCCTTGGGAAAATAAAAAATTGGGGGCGAAAAGATCATTTTTGTGAAAAAATATGATTTTTTATTTTTACGGCTCTGCATTATAAACTTCTGTGAAGCACTTGTTGGGTCAAAGTGCTCACCACACATCTAGATAAGTTCCTTAGGGGGTCTACTTTCCAAAATGGTGTCACTTGTGGGGGGTTTCAATGTTTAGGCACATCAGGGGCTCTCCAAATGCAACATGGCGTCCCATCTCAATTCCTGTCAATTTTGCATTGAAAAGTCAAATGGCGCTCCTTCCCTTCCGAGCTCTGCCCTGCGCCCAAACAATGGTTTACACCCACATATGGGGTATCAGCGTACTCAGGACAAATTGCACAACAATTTTTGGGGTCCAATTTCTTCTCTTACCCTTGGAAAAATAAAAAATTGGGGGCGAAAATATCATTTTTGTGAAAAAATATGATTTTTTATTTTTACCGCTCTGCATTATAAACTTCTGTGAAGCACTTGTTGGGTCAAAGTGCTCACCACACATCTAGATAAGTTCCTTAGGGGGTCTACTTTCCAAAATGGTGTCACTTGTGGGGGGTTTCAATGTTTAGGCACATCAGGGGCTCTCCAAATGCAACATGGCGTCCCATCTCAATTCCAGTCAATTTTGCATTGAAAAGTCAAATGGCGCTCCTTTCCTTCCGAGCTCTGCCATGCGCCCAAACAGTGGATTACCCCCACATATGGGGTATCAGCATACTCAGGACAAATTGTACAACAAATTTTGGGGTCTATTTTCTCCTGTTACCCTTGGTAAAATAAAACAAATTGGATCTGAAATACATTTTGTGTGAAAAAAAGTTAAATGCTCATTTTTATTTAAACATTCCAAAAATTCCTGTGAAACACCTGAAGGGTTAATAAACTTCTTGAAAGTGGTTTTGAGTACCTTGAGGGGTGCAGTTTTTAGAATGGTGTCACACTTGGGTATTTTCTATCATATAGACCCCTCAAAATGACTTCAAATGAGATGTGGTCCCTAAAAAAAAATGGTGTTGTAAAAATGAGAAATTGCTGGTCAACTTTTAACCCTTATAACTCCGTCACAAAAAAAAATGTTGGTTCCAAAATTGTGCTGATGTAAAGTAGACATGTGGTAAATGTTACTTATTAAGTATTTTGCGTGACATATGTCTGTGATTTAAGGGCATAAAAATTAAAAGTTGGAAAATTGCGAAATTTTCAAAATTTTCGCCAAATATTCGTTTTTTTCACAAATAAACGCAACTTACATCGAAGAAATTTTACCACTGTCATGAAGTACGATATGTCACGAGAAAACAATGTCAGAATCGCCAAGATCCGTTGAAGCGTTCCAGAGTTATAACCTCATAAAGGGACAGTGGTCAGAATTGTAAAAATTGGCCCGGTCATTAACGTGCAAACCACCCTTGGGGGTGAAGGGGTTAATGACCTTGTGGATGGGATTAAGGCCAGGTTCACATTAACATTTCTGCATATGATCATCATAGATCTGCATGCATCATGCGTGCATATTTTAATATGGTGTGCGCAGTGACATGCATTTGCATGTGGATGCGTACGCATGCGTCATTTTGTGGCGTGCGGCGGTTTCTGGCAAACGCAACATGTTGCATTTTTTGAGGCGTCACATATTGCACAATCATGCGCATGAGGATGATTGCAAATGAGTGCATCAAAAAATGCATTACTGCCTAGGTAAACGCATTGGTACACAAGGAGGTGCGTACGCATGCGTTCAATACACATGTATACTTTACACTGTGCATGTCCAGGAAATGATGTCACCAACTCAACCATGTGCATAAAAAATGCAAATGCATGCCAAAATGCATTTAAATGCATGCACACGCAGCTTTTTTTGGTGTCATGCGTAAGATGATGTGGAGGCATTTGCATGCGTTTTGGCATGTGTTTGCGCATGCAGATGATACACTGCGCTCACAAACGCTAATGTGAACCCATCCTACTAGTCAAATGTCAGTCTTTGCTGACTATGTAGGATATTAAAATCTGACCTTGACACTACAATATTGCAAAACGATCTGAATAAGATGACTGAATGGGCAAACACTTGGTAAATGAGGTTTAATGTAGATAAATGTAAAGTAATGCACCTAGGATGGAGTAATCCTATTGCTGCATATACAATAAATTGGAGTATACTTGGGACTACAGAACAGGAGAAGGACTTGAATATTTTCGTTACAAGTAAGCTGAGCAGCAGTACTCAATGTCAAGCAGCAGCTGCAAAAGCAAGCAAGATTTTACGATGTATAAAACCAGAGATAAAGTCCCGCAATCCCAATGTATTATTAACCTTATAAATCACTAGTGAGGCCACATCTAGAATATCAGATCAAGTTTTGGGCTCCACATTATAAAAAGGATATTCAGTAGTTAGAATCAGTTCAAAGACGGGTAACTAGATTATTACAAGGGATGGAAGGTCTCTCATGTAAAGAGAGGTTGGTAAAGTTGGGCTTATTTAGCTTAGAAAAAAGATGCCTCAGAGGGAATCTTAATTACATGTATAAAAATATGTGTAAAAACACTGACACAGGACTTATTTATTCCAAAGGCTGTGCTGAGGACTATGGGGGCACTCATTATGGGTGGAAGAAAGGCAATTCCGGCAGCTAAACAGGAAAGGGTTCTTTACAGTTAGAGCAGTCTCTCTGTGGAATGCCCGACCACAAGAGGTAGTAATGGCAGACACTATAACAGCTTTTAATAAATGGCTGGACAATTTTCTTAATACACATAACATTGCGAGTTATTAAATTAGTGGAAAAATGTTTATTTGGTGGAGAAAGGTTGAACTTGATGGACCTAGGTCTTTTCAGCCTACATAACTATGTAACTATATATAGAAACTGTAAGATGGCACAAAAAGCCATATTAAGGCTCAACTCTGTTAAACAACATTCACAGTCATTATGTTACAGGACCCATACCATTAGACTACCAATAAACAGATAGCTGGGAGATTGACAAAAAGGTACACAGAAAATATATAAATAATCAAGAACCTTAAACCCACCAATATAGGATAAAGATAATAACTGGCGTGGTCTATCTCAACAATTACAACCTGTCATTGTTAACTGTGCAATGGGATAGATAGTCAACACTTATCATATGTAGCTAGTGAGGCTGAGCCTGGGAACCTTTTGAGATATTACCCCTTTTCCCAGATTAACTTCAGCCTCCAGCCATTTTTTTATGTGATTCTTTATTTTACATAGCAGGGACACAGCTGCTGCTGAATACAACTCCCATCATTGTCACCTGGTCACACTGATCTCAGAGACACTAAGCAGCAATGAGGAGGGCACAGGGAAACAGCGCATACTGTAGCACTTCTTCCCATGTGCCAGTAAGTATCACACTGATGACACACAGATGTCATCCGTGTGTTATCAGTGTTCACGTATGCGGCACACATTTTGTTTATGCTACTGATAAAATACTGACATGTCTGCAGGTTTTTCACATGAATACGGTCCTTCTGAAAAACCTGGCATATGAAAAACCTTACAATGAGTGAGAGAGGGAGTCTTCTTCTTCTTTCTAACCACTTAAATGTTGCAAATACAGTTGACTTTGGTATGCACAGGCTTAATAGTCTAGATTAGCGTTATCTCCAATCTACTGCAGAGCACCCCTGTTAAAATACTGCAGACATCAACTTCAGATGGCCATCACCGTGTCATACATGTGTGACAGATTTTTTAATATGCATGGTTTATGTCTTCAAAGAGTTAAGGATTTCTCTATCTACCATATGAAGTATAAAAATGGTTTTGCTATTAATTAAACAATATTAGAAATTTACAGATGTTGTTTTACGCAAGAATAGCTACTCTAGCTATAGTGACTGGCATCAGACCAGCGAAAGTGCAGTCACAGACACACTTTGTGTAAGCAACCACTGCTAAACAAATCCTTAAGGACCAGGATATTCTTCGCTCAATCCCGAAGGGGATGAGGACTTTACAGAGCCCTTCCCATACTGTTGTCGCAGGGTAGCTGGAATCTGGTGACACTGACTATGTGATGTGAGGTACAAAACTAAAAAAAAAGATAGCAAAATACCCAAATGGAAACCTAAGGGAAACACCAGGACAATAGCTAATAAAGAAGAACCAATAAAGACCTTTAGCAACTACTGAGAAGCAACCAGAACTCCAGGAAGCACTCACCATAAAACCTGCAAAAGGGAACTCAATAAACAGCAGTGAAATGGAATAGAAGCAAGCCTTATTAAGCAAGCTCTAATCCTAGGGTAATAATGAGGAGATGCATTCCTCCCAGTCATAGGCTAATACCAGGCAATATAGCTTCCAATGGGAAGCTCTGCATCACATGTTCCCAGTTCGCTCACCACTTCCACACAAAAGACACCACAGTGTGAAGCTCCTCCTCCCAGCACGGACCGACCGGTGGAACAGTCTGGAAGCTAGAGGAGGATGACTGTGATGCAGGTGACTGGCTGCAAAACACAGAGGACACAAAACAAGAACAATAGTAAACGGTGTAATTTTCAGTAGTTAAAAAACAATTTCTGCTATTAAACAATGCATATCAACAATGAACCATATAACGATACAATTGTAACACCAATGATAGCTCTTCACTATATAACGCTAATGTTCTCTTGAGGAGGTTACACCCATTCACGAGAGTTAGCATGTAAGTACTATCAAAGCGAGTTGAGTCTCCCATACACCTACTGGCTCCCTCCCCAATCTGATGTCCTAGCCCAGGAGTCCCGGTAGCATATATCATAGCTGGAAGTGGTGGCCCTGCTCACTCGCGCTTTTCCTCTGCAACCTCAGGTGTGCTCCTCTGGTCGCCATCTCCTCACTGGTCTTTGGTGCTTTACCATTGGCAGATGTCTCCTTGGGTGGGAAAGACGGCCCCAACTTTTGACAAATTTAATTTGATTCCTGTAACTTGACTGGTGTAGGGTGCAGGTCCTGGTCTTGACCAAGGCAGTCTGGACTCTGGATATTCACCAGCGCAGTTTGGGACTCTGGGTCTTGACTTGTGCAGTCTGGACAATGGGTCCCACCGGGCGTCATCTGAACCTTGTCAGATGATGATCGGCACCTAAGTGCAATAGGCTTTCTGCTGAAGCCTCAGTGCCATCCCTGTTATGCATCTCCTCCACTCTCCTTCTTGGTGCCAAATCCTCCTTGAGCAGGTCTTTTATATCCAGGAATTCTGTCATGCGAGTCACCTGACCAGATCCAGCACAAGAACTTGCTCCTCCTGCAATTCCTCTGGTACAAATTGGTTCCATCTGGTTTTGCCTGGCCAACAGATGGTGGTTTGTGTTGAGCATTCCGATACCGCAAGTATCAGGTATCGGCCGATATTTGCGGTATCGGAATTCAGATACCGAGTGCCGATACTTTTGCAATATCAAGAATCGGGATCGGAATGCATATTCATGTGTAAAATAAAGAGTAAAAATAAAGGATAAAGTAAAAATAGGGATATACTCACCCTCTGACGCGCCCTGGTTGTAACCACTGCAACCGGCAGCCTCCGTTCCTAAGAATGATTGAGTGAAGGACCTGCGATGACGTCGCGGTCTTGTGATTGGTCACGTGAGCGGTTACATGAGCGGTCACGCGACCAATCACAAGCCGCCATGTCATTGAAGGTCCTTCACTCGCTCATTCTTAGGAACGGAGGCTGCCAGTTAACACCGCTAGGTCCAGGGTCCACCGGTGGGGTGAGTATATCCATATTTTTTATTTTTATTCTTTATTTTTTACATGAATATGGATCCCAGGGCCTGAAGGAGAGTTTCCTCTCCTTCAGACCCTGGGAACCATCCAGGATAGCTTCCGATACTTGTGTCCCATTGACTTGTATTGGTATCGGGTATCGGTATCGGCGATATCCGATATTTTTCGGATATCGGCCGATACTATCCGATACCGATACTTTCAAGTATCGGAAGGTATCGCTCAACACTAATGGTGGTTTTTCCTCACTAATGTCACATCGCGCAAGGACTCTTCAGGGGTATCACTGATTCCTCTTTCGTGTGCACGGCAAGTGTTCCTAACAGTTACATATTGTATCTACCATCAGAATGAATTAAAAGGAAGGAAAATGCATCAAATGATTTGAAGTCTTCACCATTTTCACACCTCCATTGACAGCTAGTGGATCTCAATATAATCCATCACTGTATCTTTTTGTGAAAAACAATTAAATAAAAATATGAATAAATTTAGAAAAATTAATATTTATTGCAAAAATATAGTGGTACTTACAAGCTGCTGCATTGTAGAAGCCTTTATTGTTCCTATAGTATCAGCTTTCAGCATTGAAGATTTTTTTTTCTTTTCTTTTGTTTCAGTATGAACATTTTCTTCCTGATATGTAAGTCTTGTGAGGCTTAAAGTTCAAAATAAGCAAAAGCAGTTCTCAAGTCTGCAAGAACCGGATAAAAAGTCACAAGGACCCTTAGTTGGCTGCTTCCACAAATTACATTTCAAGATGTTTCAGAATATTTTAATACAAGAGGGTACGAAATGTTATGCAGATTTGTAAGAATAAAACCCATAAATGGGATTCTAGGAGAAATGTACACAGATAGCATAAAACCTGACAAA
Organism: Ranitomeya variabilis; assembly: GCF_051348905.1. NCBI lineage: Eukaryota > Metazoa > Chordata > Amphibia > Anura > Dendrobatidae > Ranitomeya > Ranitomeya variabilis. Next base: position 1,078,001,837 of record NC_135232.1, on the reverse strand, counting down.
ATAATAGGTGAGCAACAATGAACATGTCAAAGTGTTTTACATTCCAAGAAAAAGAAAACTATGAAAAAACTGAAGATTTATCATTTTCATACTTTTAAAATATCAACTGAACTGAAAATGTTAGGCACTGTATATACACGTAATGTACACTGCTCAAAAAAATAAAGGGCACACTCAAATAACACATCCTAGATCTGAATGAATGAAATATTCTCATTGAATACTTTGTTCTGTACAATGTTGTATGTGCTGACAACAAAATCACACCAAAATCATCACTGTGCCATGATCTTAGGAGAGCCTGGAGAGGTGTGACTAGGTGAGCACCTGATTCTTTACTAAAGTCCCTGATGGTGGGGTTAGGATTGGCTCCCAATGGACACCAGGTGCTACTCCAAGACAGATCTTGGGCAAATGGAAGCTGACCCTCAAAGTACAGGTAGCTGAAACGGCTCAGTAGGGCAGTACAGCTGAAAGAAGCAAGCATGGCAGGAACCCAAAAACCACAGATTCAGATGGGTATGGCTGATATACTGGAAGGCACAGGTAAGTGCATGCTTGTCCAGATGATATGCAGAATGGCTCTGCTGATACAGGCAGGTCTGGCTGAAATAGAGATTAGCATGGCAGGAGCAGGCAGGTCCTGCTGATATCCAGACTGGCATGGTAAGTGCAGGTGGATCTGGCTAATAAACAAAAAGGCACTGCAGGTTCAGGCGAGTCCGGCTAAAATACAGACTGACAAGGCAGGTACTGGCATGGAGGTTAGAGATGGAAAGAAACTAGCAGAACTAGTGGGAACCAATGGACACGGACCTGAAAACTAACAGGTGCCTCCATGCAGGTGGGAGTGCCTTAAGTAATAAGTGTCTCCCAGCCATTGGCTGCTGACATTTTAGGATGGTGAGCGCAGACCATTTAATAATGAGCTAGAGTGTGTGCCCTAAGTACAGTGCCTGGGGATCTGCACACAGTGCATGGGACCCAGGCAACAGCCAGAGAGGAAGGCGGAGGAAGTGCAGGATGCGGGCCGTGGCAGTGAGTGAGTCAGACACCCTGCATGGGGAGAGGAGTGGCGTTCAAGGATGTCAGAACTACAATCAGAGCTCTTTATAAGGCGCCTAAAAATACACAGGTCTGCAAAGATGTTTGAAAAGTAAGAGGTGATTTTTATATACATTCGATTTATGAAGTCAGTAAAAATATTGAAAACATTCCATCACAAACACTGACTCCATAGGCTTTTTCTTACACCATGCTTTGATGCTTTTGCATAAACTTTGGTGGATGAATTTAAAGTCATTATATTCGTTAGAATTTAATGGATGCTATGCTGCGATTAGCTGTTGTGGGCAGAGAAGATTTTCTAATCCCATCTTCCAAAGACTGGTGGTGTCAATAGCATCCAATCATAGCATTTCTTTCATTTTACCTCAGGAGTATAAGAAATAAAATCTGGGCTGTGATTGCTTGTTATGGGCAGTAAAAACAGGTTTTTTTCTAGTCACAGTTTTTAACAGTATGGTGGTGTCCTTAACAATCAATCAAAGCACAGCTTTTATTTTACCTCAGTAGCATAAGAACTGAAAGCTGCACTGTGATTGGTTGCTATAGGGGGGCAAAAGCAGATATTCATTTAGACAGAGTTCATAAGAATATGGGTGGTGTTGCTTACCATGATTCCTTTCCATATTTAATGGTTATGGTGGATTAAGCTTCTGTTTCTAACAACCTGATCAAAATGGCTATAAGAGGGTGTTGAAATTCACCCAACAAATTTTGCTACATTTGCAATTGTATTCTAGTAAAGAAACAATGATGGAACATTATGGACTTCATTAGAAAAGTGTATTATGCTTACTTTATTAAACTAGGTGATCAGGACATGGACTCCATATGTAGTATGTTCTGCATGTATAGAATAACTACGGCAGTGGTCTAAAAGGGAAGAAAGGGAGCTTTAGTTTTGGCATGCCTACAATCTCGAGGGATCAGCAAAATTATAATGATGACTGCTACTTATGATATTGCAACTTGGAGGGATTCAAGCTGAAAAATAAGGAGGAAATTATTTACCTGGAATTTCTGTCAGCGATTCACCCTGTGCCTCATGGTCCAGCAATACCTGACCTTTACCTCCTGAGAAACTTGAAGATGCAACTCATTCAGAAGATTCAGAACATGGAGCTTAGGATTCTGATGAACACATTCACATTAGTCCCAATGAGCCACAGGTTTTTTCACAGGTCGAATTAAATGATTTAGTCAGGAATTTTGACCTTCCTAAACAATCTGCATAACCTTTACACTCTAGACTAAGGAAAAAAATCCCGCTGGCTCCTGGTACCTGTTTTTCATAATACAAAAGCAGAGAAAACAAATTCCTTCCATACTTTTTTCAAGATGGTGCTCTGGTGTATTGCAGAGCTGTTTCTGGGCTGATGGAAAAATTTAACAGTGAATACAATGTGAGTGAGTGGAAACTCTTTATTGATTAATCAAAAAAAGTCTGAAAGCTGTGCTACTGCACAATGGGAGCAGGTATGCTCAGTGCATGTTGAGTTTTATGAGAACTTGAATAAAAGCTATGAGAATTTAGAATTTATTCTCAAGAAACTTAACTATGAGGATCAATGATGGTCGATATGTGGTGATATGTAAGCTTTCTCTTTGCTACTTGGTAAGCAAGGAGGATACATGAAGCTCCAATGCTTTTTTGTGAATAGGACAACCAGGATAGGACTCATAACTGGAACCAAAGTTAGCCAATGAGAACATCTTTGCAACCTGGACTCGAGAACATAGTAGTGGAAAGTTTGGTTGTTCTCACTACACTTCTGCCACCACTCCACATTTAGCTTGGACTGATGAAGCACTTTGTTAAAGTTCTACCAAAAGAATGAGAGGCTTTTAATGCTTCTCCTTTCAAATAGTCTGTAAAAAATAGACAACACACAGGTGGCATTAGAGTGCTGCTCAATCTTTTCATGGACTCATAAACTTCCACTGGGGAGATTATTCTGACTTGGATCAAAATTGGACATGTCTCTCTGATTTTTGTGTGGATCCATCAGTCCAAGAAAATACTTGAACATGAGAACAGCCTCATTGACCATAATAGGTAGAAGTGGGCATCATGTTGTGTAATTGGCAATGGGTTCAAATCCCAACAAGTACAAGATCTGAAAGGAGATTGTATATTATCCTCATGTTTGTATGACTTTCTGCCTGGTTTTCCGGTTTACTCCCTCACTCCAAAGACATACTGAGGAATTAATGGTGCAATATAAAAGAGTAATATAAATAAGGTTGCATTTGCTTAAAACATGGATAGAACTCATTTTCAAAAAACTGATTTTAGAATGAGGCTTTACTGGTAGGGCAGACTGTGAAAAATAATGTTCATTCCTTGCCCTTTTGTATCAGGCGGCCATAATTGACAAACCAATGTTTGCTGTGAAATGGGTCATGGCATTCTGAGACTAATCTGCATTTTGTTAAAAAAAATAAAATAAAATAAAATAACTTGTAATAAATGGGTGACTAAAAATGTTATTAGGAGACAGATACAGAATAGAAGGGTAATAAATTCCCTTATGGCTGGTTCCTTTCATTACTCAGAACTTACACCAGTAACACATACAATTATTTCCAATCAACGACTTTACTTTTCTGGAATGATGAAACCTGCTGACAGAAAACGTGTTCTCAATTAAACAAATGAATACTAAAAAATTGATAAATATTGTTTCAGATGGTTCTGTCCAAATATCAAGACTAACATGCTAAATGGGAAATATGCGAATAGTGCAAAGAATAAAGATAAACAAAGTTTCGATACTTTATTTCGTACCAAGGACCTGTAAATCTATTCTGTGCTTTAGTGAATATTTAAATACATGCTCAGAATACATTGTGGTAGACAGGGTTCATTATATCGTCAAATAACTGGAAACACTTATTTCAAGGGAGCATTATAGGCTTGCACCAGAAATATAACGAGACGGTGGTATTAATCTGCATGCTTCATTTTATTGTATTTTCCATGCAGCTCAGCAAACATAATGTGTCCCCCTTCTGTCGAATCTTTAATGTCACCTTATTATCACTTCTCCGCATATTATTAGACCTTCCACTTTCCTCCAAGCATAATGATTTTTTTTTTCATGTCAACACTGATACAGTTCATAAAACTTTGCAAAATGCTGGCATGTGATTATATTGTGCAAATTAATCTTCACATTGTTTTTTTTTATCACCGAGAAGAAATTTAGTATGTGTTTATGATTATTATTTCTTTATGGAGAAATAAACATAATTGCTTAATATCCATAAATATCTCACACTTATTATTTGTGTCCTGTTTACAATGTAACATTATATTTTGCAAGAAAAGTAATTGCCCTGATGCCGTAATAATTACTTCTTTTAGTTGCTATGTGGCTAAAAATGTTATAATTACAGCAAAGACAATGTAGTAGCTGGAGCGCCATGTATATATAATATAATGAAACTAATTGCCAGGAATGAGATCTAAACCATTACCTGATTAGTATATTCCAACAATTTTACAATTTATTTTTCAATGTTTCAGATATTTAATACATCATAGTCTCCCTAACAGATTGTGTAGATCGCATTGTTTGTGTTCCCCATTATTATAATTGGTTTATCAGAACAGAATGTGATAATGTTGGGTTTCCTTTACACCTAGAGATATGGAAGCAAATTCTGTCCAGCTATATCTATATCAGTTTAAACTGATGTGTATAAATGGCCGACTGATGTAATTCAAATTAATCTCATTTTATAGAAAAGTGATCTGAAATTATTATCATTTTTGTGTCAATCATGCTGATATCAGGGTGTAAACAGCACAGAACTCTGGAATAATAATCTCCCTTATATGATATACATGGTCAGCGATCCAAACTAACATTTGTCTGCCAGCTGATCATATCTTTTATGAAGGCAAAAAATGATGGCCGTCAGCAGCATGTCACCTTATATAAACAGGAATGTACTGCCTTACATTATAAAAATGGGGGTGAATGATCAACCATTTATGGAAACTCCCTCAATATCTTCGTTAAAAAAAATACATTAATATGAACACCAAACTTTATTATTGCTGCGTGTAAAAAAGACGGCCTTTGAAATTAGGTGCTCGGCATCCATCACTATTTTGGGCTTCACTGTTCAACTCTCTTAGACCGGGGTGACACTAGCGTAGAATACAGACAAGTGCTATGTGAGAAAACATCGCATAGCACTAGGACCAGCGTTAATTTATGGGGCAAATCACATCTACGATTATTTTCTCATTCCAAATCGGCATGCGAGAGCAATCGCAGCATGCTACGATTGGCACCGAGACTCTGCCGAGTTTCGGCTCTCTCGCACCCATGGGTCCGAGAGGCTCAGAGCACAATAACATGACACCTGGCTCCCGCTCGCAGCAGGGCAGGAGCCGGGGGTCATTAGCATCGGATGCCATGCGCTAGTGTGACCCCGGCCTTACGCTGTGCCTCAATACATACTCAACACTGCTACATTGCTCCTGTGAGACTCTTGACACACTCAGTTTTCTCTGTGGTTCCTGACAAACTTAGCTCTGCCACGAAGCTACTGTGTGCCAATTGACTTTGCTCTGCTACACTGCTGGATTCTGCTACATTGTTACCAAATGTGTTCTGCTAAAGTCAGCTCTGCATTGCCCCTCGATCTGCTATATTAACTCTGTGGGCCTTCTGATATACAGTGGGAATGAAAAGTATTCAGACCCCTTTTATTTTTCACTCTTTGTTTCATTGCAGCCACTTGGTAAATTCAAAATGTTCATTTTTTTCTCATTAATGTACACTCTAATGCAAGGTTGGACTGGGGTGTCTGGGGCCCACCTGGGGAATGGACTCTAGGGGCCCACCCTACAGCTATAAGCAAATATCTGTCAGTCGTTATCCCCATTATAGTGGAGCATCGACTGTAAAACACAGGCAGCTCCTTCACATCTACTGTGCACCAAAATAGCTGGGATGTATAATTATGGTAGTTTACTTTAATGAGGTTCTTTGGTTAAAACAAGTTATCACCAATCCATGGGCTCCACAGGATAGGTGATCACTTTGGCCCGAACATTAGAAACTGAACAGAAGAATGAGGAAAGTTTATCATTGATAGGACACTTATCCCCATATTAAAATGGAGCAGGAGGTGAGATGTACGACCGTGGCTCCATTAATTCTCTATGGGGCTTCCAGAAGAAAATAAGTGCAGCCGCTGAGGGAATGAATGGATCAGTGATTGAGTTGTACATGCCTCTCGAGTCTAATGGGGATAAAAAGTTCCACATTCTGCCGATTGGATTCAAATAGTCAGACCCCCACCAATCAATACGCTATCACTTATCCTGTGGAGAGGTGATTACTTTCTTTTCAAAGTGCATTTCCGCCGCTGTGTACAAACTACTTAATCTCTAATGGAAATAAAGAATCTTCTCCTAATTAATATCAGAGAGAACAAATGACCGCCATACACAACACAATCCACTATAACAAGACCAATACTACCACATACAGGGAAGAAATACCACCACAACATGATTAGACTACATAGTGCCCGAATAATACCACATACAAGGGACAAATACTGCCACACCATGACAGGACCACATAGTGACCAAATAATATCACATACAAGGAACAAATACACTACACCATGATCAGACCATATAGTGACCGAATAATATGATATATTACCAACATATAGGGATGAAATATTATCACATACAAAGAGAAATACTGCCACACAGTGACCAGACCACAAATTTCACCACATAGTGACCGAATGCTACAATACTGATCATGAATACAAACCACAATACTAACACTGTTATTACCACCAGTGACATTATACACAGGAGCTCAGTATATAGTGTCAGTGTGCAGGTAACACAGAGATCACCAGTGACATTATACACAGGAGCTCTGTATATAGTGTATAGTGTACCGATAAAACAGGGATCACCAGTGACATTATACACAGGAGCTCTGTATATATTGTCAGTATACAGGTAATACAGGGATCAACAGTGACATTATACACAGGAGCACTGTAAATAGTGTCAGTGCACAGATAATACAGTGATCACCAGTGACATTATACACAGGAACTCAGTATATAGTGTCAGTGTACAGATAATACCGTGATCACCAGTGACATTATACACAGGAGCTCAGTATATAGTGTCAGTGTACAGATAATACCGTGATCACCAGTGACATACACAGGAGCTCTGTATATAATGTCAGTGTACATACAGGTAATACAGTGATCACCAGTGACATTATACACTGGAGCTCTGTATACAGTGTACCGGTAATACAGTGATCACCAGTGACATTATACACAGGAGCTCTGTACACAGTATATAGTGTATAGTGTGCATGTACATGTAATACACTGATCCACCGGTGATGTCTGTAGTTGAAGACTGCATGTGCATGCGTTTAAATGCATTTTGGCATGTGTTTGCATTGTTTATGTGCATGGCGGAGGTGGTCACATCATTTCCTGGACATGCGCAGTCTGAAGTATGCATATGTATCGAACGCATCCTTATGCATGTCCTTGCGTACCAATGGATGCACTCATCCACAATCATCCGCATATGCATGATTGCGCAATATTTGACCCCTCAAAAAATGTAACACAGACTAGCGCATAGTGGAAGGCTCCCAAACTGACCTGTCAAGGGGATTTCCACCTTTCTTTGGGCTGCCTGGAATTCATCTATACTTGTTGCTGGTACCCTGGACTGAGGCTGCTTAACGCCAGTAAACCAGGTAAAGACTGCAAACCTGTGTCCTCCAATTATTTGCGGCATTCACCATCTCTGACAAGCACACCGGGAGCCCTGGGGACACCGCTTCATCTGTGGGAAGTGACACCATCTTTGCTGCAGCACCATCGCCCCCAGAGGACCCCTTTAAGCAGCGTCGATCACCTCTGACCGAGGACCACAGGTGGCGTCACAAACTTTCCTTATTTCCACAACCCCTTTAAATACCGTCCCTTTTACTTGGGCGCCCAGGGCCATGGACCGGGTCGCTGCCATCGTGACCACCCCTTTAACCCTAGAACGCATACCCATAGAAATCTACACATTCACGCACCTGGGGCCTTTTAGGCCTGTTTACAATTATCATGGAATAACTCAAATAAAAATACTTTTCAAAGTTTATTGCAAAGTTAGGATGCATTCCCACTAGCGCAGGGGTCCGCTAGGACGGGATTCCGTAATGGATCTGACCTCCTGGTGACCCCCGCTAAGGCTGGCGGACGCATACCTGGGGCCTCGCAGGCCTGCCAGGTTACTTGTTTTCTATTTTCTGTAAAATTACTTTAGTTAGAATTTTGAAACTCTAGGTAATCCTCAGGTATATAGTTGTTAGTAATTTCCAGTTGTTCATATATTTTTATGTTATAGGCATTTCGGTATAACAACCTTTTTTTGGGACTACCCCATATTCACGCACCTGGGGCCTTTTAGGCCTGTGTGCAAATAACACGGAATAACTCAAATAAAAATACTTTTCAAAATTTATTTTACAATTGCAAGGTAAGGATGCATTCCAACTAGCGCTGGGGTCCGCCAGGAGGGGATCCGTAATGGATCTGACCTCCTGGTGACCCCAGCTAAGGCTGGCAGAATCCCGCCATTCCATCAGCCTTAGCTGGAGTTACCAGGAGGTCAGATGCATTATGGATCCCCTTCTGGCGAACCCCAGCGCTACTGGGAACACAGCCTAAGATGTGTATATTTCAAAACATAATTATGTGCATAAAACAACAAAAAAGTAAGTAAACGGGCACGCCAAATATAGGCATTCTATATGCAATTTTTTTATGAAAACATTTTTTGGTTGTAGCAAACTTGGTGCAGGAATATTTATTTGTAACTTTACATATTCCCCCGACAATTCTCGCATATTATTTTTTCGGCTGAATGTTCCTTGCATACATTTTGTCCGCAAGTAGAACAGAAACGCTCCAATTTTCTTTCCTTCTTTGCTGGACAAATATAGCAGCGCTTTCTTTTTTTTTCTCTTTGCTCTGGATGTTCCAGAAAGCGTATTCCACATCGGATCATTGCCTCCGTAATTTGCCTTGATAAGCAAATCTGTGTATCAAATGTAAACCTAGTACAGGCCTAAAAGGCCCCAGGTGTGTGAATATGGGGTAGTCCCAAAAAAAGGTTGTTATACCGAAATGTCTGTAACATAAAAATATATGAATAACTGGAAATTACTAACAACTACTGTATATACCTGAGGATTACCTAGATTTTCAAAATTCTAACTAAAGTACTTTTACAGAAAATAGAAAACAAGTAACCTGGCAGGCCTGCGAGGCCCCAGGTATGCGTTCTAGGGTTTATTGGGACCGGACCCGGCACCAAGTACCCCACGGCCCTGATGGGCGACTCAACTCACTTGACTTCTAGATCACTAAAGTGTGACTTAGGACCTACTCAACTTAGCTACATTGGTGAATTGTGAAAATACTCAACTCTGCTACATCACTGGACTTTGCTACTCCACTATAATGTAATTTTAGACCTAGTCAACTTTGCAACATCACTTTTCTACTGCCTTATTAGTTCCAACTGGACTTCCCTACTGCAACCAGATCATCCATCTTTTGCATTTGAATTGTTCTTCTGGAATGGAGGCTTTGGGAATCAACCTCAACTTCAGGTGAGAAATATTATTATTATTATTATTATTTATTGTTATAGCGCCATTTATTCCATGGCGCTTTACATGTGAGGAGGGGTATGCATAATAAAAACAAGTACAATAATCTTGAACAATACAAGTCATAACTAGTGTTGAGCATTCCGATACCGCAAGTATTGGGTATCGGCCGATACTTGCGGGTATCGGAATTCCGATACCGAGATCCGATACTTTTGTGGTATCGGGAATCGGTATCGGGATTAATATCAATGTGTAAAAGAAAGAATTAAAATAAAAAATAGGGATATACTCACCTCTCCGACGCAGCCTGGACTTTACCGCCGTAACCGGGAGCCGTTGTACCTAAAAATGCGCGCTTGAAGGGCCTTAGATGACGTCATGGCGCTCTGATTGGACCGTAGCGGTCGCGTGACCGCTATGCGACCAATCACAAAGCAGTGACGTCACCTAAGGTCTTTCAAGCGCTTGAAAGACCTTAGGTGACGTCACTGCTTTGTGATTGGTCGCGTAGCGGTAACGCGACCGCTACGCGACCAATCAGAAGCTGCGGACGTCTTCTAAGGTATTTCAAGCGCTTGAAAGACCTTAGGTGACGTCACTGCTTTGTGATTGGTCGCGTAGCGGTCACGCGACCGCTACGGACCAATCAGAGCGCCGTGACGTCATCTAAGCCCCTTCAAGCGCGCATTCTTAGGTACAACGGCTCCCGGTTACGGCGGTAAAGTCCAGGCTGCGTCGGAGGGTGAGTATATCCCTATTTTTTATTTTAATTCTTTCTTTTACACATTGATATGGATCCCAGGGTCTGAAGGAGAGTTTCCTCTCCTTCAGACCCTGGGAACCATACAGGATACCGTCCGATACTTGGTGTCCCATTGACTTGTATTGGTATTGGGTATCGGTATCGGATTAGATCCGATGCTTTGCCGGTATCGGCCGATACTTTCCGATACCGATACTTTCAAGTATCGGACGGTATCGCTCAACACTAGTCATAACTGGTACAGGAGGAGAGAGGACCCTGCCCGCGAGGGCTCACAATCTACAAGGGATGGGTGAGGATACAGTAGGTGAGGGTAGAGCTGGTCATGCAGCAGTTTGGTCGATCGGTGGTTACTGCAGGTTGTAGGCTTGTCGGAAGAGGTGGGTCTTCAGGCTCTTTTTGAAGGTTTTGATGGTAGCAGGGTCCACCAATGCTGAAGCTGCTCTCTCCTGGTACGTAACAGGGATCCATTCTATATTGTGCCTACTTTGCCTTTTTCTTCTGATGACAGTTGAGAACTTCAAAACATGTTGAGAATAAACCACGCTGTCCCCTCAGACAGCATATTGGAATTAATGTACGGTAGTATAGACACACTACCAGCAGTGTCATGAATCCCCAATGGCTAGGGATAGCACAGGACAAGCAAAGTACAAATAAATAGCGGACGAGCCCTAGGGTGATGGAACCTGGGCTGACCGCTGCCCTACGCCTGACAAACGCAACTAGAGATAGCCAGGGAGCGTGCCTACGTTGGTTCTAGACGCCACGCACCAGCCTAAGAGCTAACTAGTACTGCAGAGAAAATAAAGACCTCACTTGCCTCCAGAGGAATGAACCCCAAAAGATATAGTTGCCCCCTCACATGTATTGACGGTGAAATGAGAGGAAGGCACACACATAGAGATGATATATATAGATTTAGCAAATTGAGGCCCGCTGTAAACTAGAAAGCAGAACGATACAAAAGGGGACTGAGCGGTCAGCAAAAAACCCTAATCAAAAAACCATCCTGAGATTACAAGAACCCATGTGCCAACTCATGGCACATGGGGAGAACCTCAGTCCACTAGAGCTACCAGCTAGCATAGAGACATAATAAGCAAGCTGGACAAAAAAACAAACAACTGAAAATCAGCACTTAGCTTATCCTGAAAGATCTGGGAGCAGGTAGGCAGGAACCAAACAGAGCACATCTGAATACATTGATAGCCGGCAAGGGAATGACAGAAAGGCCAGGTAAAATAGGAAACACCCAGCCTCTGATGGACAGGTGGAAACCAAAGGCCGCAACCCACCAAAGTCACCCAGTACCAGCAGTAACCACCAGAGGGAGCCCACAAACAGAATCCACAACAGTACCCCCCCCTTGAGGAGGGGTCACCGAACCCTCACGAGAACCCCCAGGGCGATCAGGGTGAGCTCTATGGAAGGCGCGGACCAAATCAGTCGCATGAACATCGGAGGCGACCACCCAGGAATTATCCTCCTGACCATAACCCTTCCACTTAACCAAATACTGGAGTTTGCGTCTGGAAACACGAGAATCCAAGATCTTCTCAACAACATACTCCAATTCTCCCTCCACCAGCACCGGAGCAGGAGGCTCAACCGAAGGAACAACGGGCACCTCATACCTCCGCAACAACGACCGATGGAACACATTATGAATAGCAAACGATGCTGGGAGATCCAAATGAAAAGATACAGGGTTAAGAATCTCCGAGATCCTATAAGGACCGATGAACCGAGGCTTGAACTTAGGAGAAGAGACCTTCATAGGGACAAAACGAGAAGACAACCACACCAAATCCCCAACAAGAAGTCGGGGACCCACGCGGCGACGGCGATTAGCAAACTGCTGAGTCTTCTCCTGAGATAACTTCAAATTGTCCACCACCTGATTCCAAATCTGATGTAGCCTGTCCACCACCATGTCCACTCCAGGACAATCCGAAGACTCCACCTGACCAGAGGAAAAACGAGGATGAAACCCAGAATTACAAAAAAAAGGAGAGACCAACGTGGCAGAACTAGCCCGATTATTAAGAGCAAATTCGGCCAGTGGCAAAAAAGCAACCCAGTCATCTTGGTCAGCAGAAACAAAACACCTCAAATAAGTTTCCAAGGTCTGATTAGTTCACTCCGTCTGGCCATTCGTCTGAGGATGGAATGCAGACGAGAAAGACAAATCAATGCCCATCTTGGCACAAAACGTCCGCCAAAATCTAGACACAAACTGGGATCCCCTGTCAGAAACGATATTCTCCGGAATCCCATGCAAACGAACCACGTTCTGAAAAAATAAAGGGACCAACTCAGAGGAGGAAGGCAACTTAGGCAAGGGCACCAAATGAACCATCTTAGAAAAGCGGTCACACACAACCCAGATAACGGACATCTTCTGTGAAACCGGGAGATCAGAAATAAAATCCATGGAAATGTGCGTCCAAGGCCTCTTCGGGATGGGCAAGGATAACAACAACCCACTGGCCCGAGAACAGCAAGGCTTAGCTCGAGCACACACTTCACAAGACTGCACAAAGGTACGCACATCCATAGACAAGGAAGGCCACCAAAAAGACCTGGCCACCAAGTCTCTAGTGCCAAATATTCCAGGATGACCAGCCAACACAGAAGAATGGACCTCGGAGATGACTCTACTGGTCCAATCATCCGGAACAAACAGTCTTTCTGGTGGACAACGATCCGGTTTATCCACCTGAAACTCCTGCAATGCACGTCGCAAGTCTGGGGATACGGCGGACAATATTACCCCATCCCTAAGGATACCAGTAGGCCCAGAGTCTCCAGGAGAGTCAGGCACAAAACTCCTGGAAAGAGCATCTGCCTTCACATTCTTTGAACCTGGCAGGTATGAAACCACGAAATTGAAACGAGAAAAAAACAACGACCAACGAGCCTGTCTAGGATTCAAACGCCTGGCAGACTCAAGGTAAATGAGATTCTTGTGATCAGTCAAGACCACCACACGATGTTTAGCACCCTCAAGCCAATGACACCACTCCTCAAATGCCCACTTCATGGCCAAAAGCTCCCGATTACCCACATCATAATTGCGCTCGGCGGGCGAGAATTTTCTAGAGAAGAATGCACATGGCTTCATCACCGAGCCATCAGAACTTCTCTGTGACAAAACCGCCCCCGCTCCAATCTCGGAAGCATCAACCTCAACCTGAAAAGGAAGTGAAACATCTGGTTGACACAACACAGGAGCAGAAGAAAACCGGCGCTTAAGTTCCTGAAAGGCCCCCACAGCCGCAGGAGACCAATTAGCAACATCAGCACCCTTTTTAGTTAAATCAGTCAAAGGTTTAACAATACTGGAAAAATTTGCAATGAACCGACGATAAAAATTAGCAAACCCCAAGAACTTCTGTAGGCTCTTAACAGATGTAGGTTGTGTCCAGTCACAAATTGCCTGAACCTTAATGGGATCCATCTCAATAGTAGAAGGAGAAAAAATGTACCCCAAAAAAGAAATCTTCTGGACTCCGAAGAGACACTTTGAGCCCTTCACAAACAGAGAATTGGCCCGCAGAACCTGAAACACCTTCCTGACCTGTAGAACATGAGACTCCCAGTCATCAGAAAACACCAAAATATCATCCAAATACACAATCATAAACTTATCCAGATATTCACGGAAAATATTGTGCATAAAGGACTGAAAGACTGACGGAGCATTGGAGAGTCCAAAAGGCATTACCAAATACTCAAAATGGCCCTCAGGCGTATTAAATGCGGTTTTCCACTCATCACCTTGTTTTATCCGCACCAGATTATACGCACCGCGAAGATCTATCTTAGTGAACCACCTAGCCCCCTTAATGCGAGCAAACAAGTCAGTCAATAATGGCAATGGATACTGATATTTGACTGTAATCTTATTCAGAAGGCGATAATCTATACAAGGCCTCAGGGAACCATCTTTTTTTGCCACAAAAAAAAACCCTGCTCCCAGAGGGGACGAAGATGGATGAATATGTCCCTTTTCCAAGGACTCCTTAATATAATTCCGCATAGCAGTATGCTCTGGCAGTGACAGATTAAATAAACGACCCTTAGGGAACTTACTGCCAGGAATCAATTCTATAGCACAGTCACAATCTCTATGAGGAGGGAGCGAATTGAGCTTAGGCTCCTCAAAAACATCCCTATAGTCAGACAAAAACTCAGGGATCTCAGAAGGAGTAGATGAAGCGATAGAAATCGGAGGTGCATCATCATGAACCCCCTGACATCCCCAGCTTAACACAGACATTGTTTTCCAGTCCAGGACAGGATTATGAGTTTGTAACCATGGCAGACCCAGCACTAGTACATCATGTAAATTATACAGTACAAGGAAGAGAATCACCTCCTGATGAACGGGAGTCATGCGCATGGTCACTTGTGTCCAATACTGCGGTTTATTCATAGCCAATGGTGTAGAGTCAATTCCCTTCAGAGGAATAGGGACTTTCAGAGGCTCCAGACTAAAACCGCAGCGTTTAGCAAATGACCAATCCATAAGACTCAGGGCAGCGCCCGAATCCACATAGGCATCAACGGAAATGGAAGACAGTGAAAAAATCAGAGTCACAGACAAAATGAACTTAGGCTGCAGAGTACCAATGGCAAAAGATTTATCAAGCTTTTTTGTGCGTTTAGAGCATGCTGATATAACATGAGCTGAATCACCACAATAAAAACACAATCCATTTTTCCGCCTATAATTTTGCCGTTCACTTCTGGACTGAATTCTATCACATTGCATAGTCTCAGGTGCCTGTTCAGAAGACACCGCCAACTGGTGCACGGGTTTGCGCTCCCGCAAACGCCGATCAATCTGAATGGCCATAGCCATAGACTCATTCAGACCTGTAGGCGTAGGGAACCCCACCATAATATCCTTAATGGCCTCAGAAAGACCATTTCTGAAGTTTGCAGCCAGGGCGCACTCATTCCACTGAGTAAGCACCGACCATTTCCGAAATTTTTGACAATATATTTCCGCTTCATCATGCCCCTGAGAGAGGGCTAATAAAACCTTTTCAGCCTGAATCTCCAGGTTGGGTTCCTCATAGAGCAATCCCAATGCCAGAAAAAACGCATCCACACTGAGCAATGCAGGATCCCCTGGTGCCAATGCAAATGCCCAATTCTGAGGGTCGCCCCGCAGGAAAGATATTACAATCCTGACCTGTTGAGCAGGGTCTCCAGAGGAGCGAGATTTTAAAGAAAGAAACAATTTACAATTGTTCCTGAAATTCAGGAAGGTAGATCTATCTCCAGAGAAGAACTCCGGAATAGGAATTCTAGGTTCAGACATGGGAGTGTGAACAACAAAATCCTGTATGTTTTGAACTTTTGCCGCGAGATTACTCAGGCTGGAAGCCAAACTCTGGACATCCATGTTAAACAGCTAAGATCAGAGCCATTCAAGGGTTAAGAGGAGGTAAGAAGCAGCTAGACAGCAATTAATGGCTAGGCAGCAAAACTCTGAAGGGAAAAAAAAAAAAAAAATTTCCCTTAAACACTTCTTTTTCTCCTGCTTCAGCCCAAACAATTAACACTTTGTGGGCCGGCTATACTGTCATGAATCCCCAATGGCTAGGGATAGCACAGGACAAGCAAAGTACAAATAAATAACGGACGAGCTCTAGGGTGATGGAACCTGGGCTGACCGCTGCCCTACGCCTGACAAACGCAACTAGAGATAGCCAGGGAGCATGCCTACGTTGGTTCTAGACGCCACGCACCAGCCTAAGAGCTAACTAGTACTGCAGAGAAAATAAAGACCTCACTTGCCTCCAGAGGAATGAACCCCAAAAGATATAGTTGCCCCCTCACATGTATTGACGGTGAAATGAGAGGAAGGCACACACATAGAGATGATATATATAGATTTAGCAAATTGAGGCCCGCTGTAAACTAGAAAGCAGAACGATACAAAAGGGGACTGAGCGGTCAGCAAAAAACCCTAATCAAAAAACCATCCTGAGATTACAAGAACCCATGTGCCAACTCATGGCACATGGGGAGAACCTCAGTCCACTAGAGCTACCAGCTAGCATAGAGACATAATAAGCAAGCTGGACAAAAAAACAAACAACTGAAAATCAGCACTTAGCTTATCCTGAAAGATCTGGGAGCAGGTAGGCAGGAACCAAACAGAGCACATCTGAATACATTGATAGCCGGCAAGGGAATGACAGAAAGGCCAGGTAAAATAGGAAACACCCAGCCTCTGATGGACAGGTGGAAACCAAAGGCCGCAACCCACCAAAGTCACCCAGTACCAGCAGTAACCACCAGAGGGAGCCCACAAACAGAATCCACAACACAGCAGTGCAGGTTACCCACATCTGCGATTGCCTGACTGTGCCTAAAAGGGCATACACTTTTAAGTTTTCCTAAAAATCATTAATAAAAATATTAAGACTATGTTCACAGATTGCATTCTTTTCTGCTTTTTTTCCCACAAGCAAAACTTGCTCTCTTGGCAGTAAAGAAGCAACTTCAAAAATACAGGGTTTTTTGTGTTTTATGCTGCAGTTTTTTATCAGTTTTTGCTGCATTTTTTTTGTTTGGTTTTTGTCTCTCGTGCATGCTGATTAAGTTTAGTGCCCCCATAAAAAAAGCATGATGCAACTTTCTGTTGAACCACCCATAATTTTTCTCAGTAATTTGGACCATGGAAAGCTGTACATTCCTTGCTACTAAAAAGACCATATAAGAGGTTATTTCTGCTGACAATTATACATATTTTACAGCTTGAGTGATACATATACATGACAGTGACATATATGGGTCTCTCCTTCTATACTTCAATACTTTTACCTTACTCAACAGTGTGCACCTTATTTATTTTTATCTTTCAGCGTTCTACACCATGTCAGAGAATGTGGGTACAATTGTCAGGGATTCGCACACAGAAAAGACATTTTACAAATTTGTACCAAGGTTTAAGATAGAAAACTCACATTTCTTTATAATTGCAGAACAAAATTATTTATTTTGTAGTAAAAAAAAATGTTCCCCTGCTCCCAAGTTTCCTAATGAATTTTTAATTTTGTTTTTATTTAATTTTTTTAGATACCCAGCCAGGTTTGTCTCATTTTGCCTACTCTCTATACCAGCATTTGACCTGCTGTTTAACTTATTTCAGGCCAATCTCACATTTTAGAACACAATGATGAGAAAGGCAATTTCAGCTGAGGAAAGGCTGCTCATCACCTTGCGGTAAGTTCTGAAACTGAGACCAGTTTTTAGTTAAAGTTAATCTGTCCATTTGCTCATATACACTCACCGGCCACTTTATTAGGTACACCATGCTAGTAACGGGTTGGACCCCCTTTTGCCTTCAGAACTGCCTCAATTCTTCGTGGCATAGATTCAACAAGGTGCTGGAAGCATTCCTCAGAGATTTTGGTCCATATTGACATGATGGCATCACACAGTTGCCGCAGATTTGTCGGCTGCACATCTCAAAGATGCTCCATACAAGGCAGGATGGATCCATGCTTTCATGTTGTTTATGCCAAATTCTGACCCTACCATCCGAATGTCGCAGCAGAAATCGAGACTCATCAGACCAAGCAACGTTTTTCCAATCTTCTACTGTCCAATTTCGATGAGCTTGTACAAATTGTAGCCTCAGTTTCCTGTTCTTAGCTGAAAGGAGTGGTACCCGGTGTGGTCTTCTGCTTCTGTAGCCCATCTGCCTCAAAGTTCGACGCACTGTGCGTTCAGAGATGCTCTTAGGCCTACCTTGGTTGTAACGGGTGGCGATTTGAGTCACTGTTGCCTTTCTATCAGCTCGAACCAGTCTGCCCATTCTCCTCTGACCTCTGGCATCAACAAGGCATTTCCGCTCACAGAACTGCCGCTCACTGGATTTTTTTTCTTTTTCGGACCATTCTCTGTAAACCCTAGAGATGGTTGTGCGTGAAAATCCCAGTAGATCAGCAGTTTCTGAAATACTCAGACCAGCCCTTCTGGCACCAACAACCATGCCACGTTCAAAGGCACTCAAATCACCTTTCTTCCCCATACTGATGCTCGGTTTGAACTGCAGGAGATTGTCTTGACCATGTCTACATGCCTAAATGCACTGAGTTGCCGCCATGTGATTGGCTGATTAGAAATTAAGTGTTAACAAGAAGTTGGACAGGTGTACCTAATAAAGTGGCCAGTGAGTGTAGGTTAAAAGGGGTTATGTTAGCTTGCATATGAGTCTAAGAACTTACAGGTAGATAGTTGCTAACTACCTGCTTGTTCTGCACTGCGCCAATCTCTTTCCCCTAAGAGCAGTCACGGGGTGCTCCTGCCAGCGATTGTGCTGCTTCCAAAAATGTTGCTCCGTGGGTATTGCCGTTAACGGCTGCTGCACACTCAATTTTTAAATTTGTCCGAGGTTCATGCCTTTGGGTGAACCATGGACAAATGGAAGCAGTGAGTGCTGAGCAGCCTAAAAGTGACCACTGATTGGCTGCAGGGCTCACGTGGCAAAATAATGGCAAGTGGCAAGCCCTGAGAGACGAAGCAACAACATTGATTATACGGGACTGGTGCTTGATGTGGATATAAAGTGTTTTTATTTTATAAGGGGGAATACTTTACTTGAAAATGGGTGTAAAGGTAGTAAACAATCTCTTGCATAAACAATGTAATTGATGTGATTCTACTACATTTTTCCAGCTTTTTGGCTAAGGGAGAGAGCTTTTCATCACTGCACCTCTAGATTCATGTCGGAAAATCCACAATTTCCAATATTGTTAAGTGTACATGCAACGTAATCTGGGAGATATTGCAGCCCATCGTGATGCCTTCT
The DNA here is from genome assembly GCF_051348905.1 of Ranitomeya variabilis. Lineage (NCBI taxonomy): Eukaryota > Metazoa > Chordata > Amphibia > Anura > Dendrobatidae > Ranitomeya > Ranitomeya variabilis. The sequence goes on along the minus strand of NC_135232.1, from coordinate 1,077,982,474 downwards.
TTATCAAAGCAGTTCTCCAAGTGGAACACTAACAACCAACAAGCCTTTGCTGGGTTCCACATGTCCAGTCTCCTTTGTGATGGTATTGGATCAGGCTTGTCCATTAATGCCAAACCTGCTGCGCCTATACCCATGAAGGGGACTGAATGCCCAGGGCAGAGTTTTTAATTAACGGTTAAGTAGGGCAAGCAGGTACATGGAGTGAACCAGAATCATTATTAGTCAGTGGAGAGACTTGCACACCGCCATCCATTTGGAGCAAATCATAATTGATGCAGTGATAAAGGTATGCTGTGTACTTCACAAGTATGCACATGACTATGATCAAGATCAGGTTAATGAGTCTCAATTGTCAACACAGCTATCAACTAGTGTTTCGGCTGTCCTTCCAGTTCTGGTGTCTGGGTACGATATACCTTTGCTGACTATATTATGAGTCCACAAGGTGCCGTGCCTTGCCAATACTTTTGTGTTCCTGGTGTGCAGACCAACAGCAGACATCCTCCACAAAGAACCTATCACTAATGCATGACATATTTTCTTGTCTCTGTGAATATAGGTGTGTACTGCCGTATACTTATTTTTAACTTTTAATAAAGATGCGTTTAGACCTTTGACAGTATCTACTTATATCAAAATAAAACAAATTAATAAAAAAGGTTGAAAAATAAAACTTAAGCATTATTTGTGCAATGACAAACATGTTATAGTCCCGCACTTTTTTTTTTTTTTTTTGGGGGGGGGGTAAATTAAAACCCCCCAAACAATTATTAAAAATAATAATATTTATTTTATATATAACTTCACAACAAAGCAGGTAAACTAAAGAAGTAAACATATTTTTACCTTCTGTACCTAAATTTATTTTAATATGGGATATTGCCGAGTGGGAAAATCACATTCACAACAAAACTGGATATGCTGGCACTCTGGCTGGGGTTAAAGCTTTGGGTATTGTGTGTAGGGTTGGGACTGAATTGTGCCATAAACAAAGGACCTGAATGGAAAGTAATAGGATTGTCTTGATCAAAGGGGTGTACATTAGATTTGGCTATTTGTGGCATTTGCTTGTGTGACAAAATTGCAGGAGCCACAAACTGCCTGTACCTAGGATGAAAGTTGTCTCCAGGGTGGACTATGTTATGTCTCCCTGCAATTATTTGAGCAACATTGGGAAGGGGGGTTGGGAGACTCATAATCATCTATTAGTGAAAACAGCTGAGAGCTGTTATTAATAGACTGGGAACCTTTATAGCTATTGGCCCCTTCCCAGATCATTAACATCAGCCCCCCGCTGTTGGCTTTCCTTAAGATGGTTAAGAAAATGAAGGGGGAGCCAACGCATGTTTTTTTTAATTTATTTATTTCATATGCACACAGCGGGTGCTGACTCCAACTCCCATCATTGTTGCTTCATCGTGCTGATTGCATGGATACCAGGCAACAATAATGAGAACAGGCTTCAGCACCCGGCACATGGGAGCAGCGCTGACTGTGCTACTATTTTTTCCCAGGTCCTGGTACGTGTCATACTGATGCAGATTATGCAAATTGTCTCTTCAGAGAGGAAGAGAGCTAGAACTTTAGTACCATCTATTGGAAGGTAGCAATCCAACAAGTCAATGTTGACCCTCTAACGAGCCTTGTCACATGACTTAGGATAATAGCCAAACCAGAATCTCATTTTGCAGACACTGTTTCGGGGTGCTGCCCCTCGTCAGTGCAAAGTGGAGATCTGGTTTGGCTGTGTGAGAGGCATCAGACCGTTATCCAAGAAGTATCGATTCTCCTTGCAGAGATCGACATGCTTAGCATGACGATCTCCGCAAGGAGAAATTATACTTCTTGAATACTGATGCAGAACACAGATGTTGCACACAAACATGGATAGCACTAATACTTGTTTTTCCAGTAACGGAAATATTAGGATGTGTGAAGGAGGCCTAAGGACATTGAAACTGCAATCATCTGGATGTGCAGCCAATTACGACCACTCTTTGGGTCCGAACACTAAGCCAGTTATGAATCCACCTAACAGTTGTCTTGTCCATTCCATACTTAGTCCTTTTTTCAATAAGGATGGTGTGAGATACTTTGTCAAATGCTTTGCTGAAGTAAAGATATACTATATCTACAACATTTCCCTGATCCACCCAGTCAGTGATTCTGTCATAGAACAAAATTCAGTTAGTCTGACCATGCTGACTCTGGTTAAGCACTTCACCTCACTGTACCTTACTACAGATCAGTGCAGATCACTGCAGATCACAATGCCTAACTACAGATCACTACAGATCGCTACAGATCACTAAAGATCACTATACCTTACTACAGATCATGACGGATCACTGCAGATCACTTTTTCCCTAATACAGATCACTACAGCTCAGTACAACTCACTACAGCTAACTACAGATTACTCTAGATCACTATGCCTCACTACAGATCACTACAGCAAACAACAAATCACTACAACTCACTACAGATCAATGTGCCTCACTACAGCTAACTGCAGATCACAACTCACTACAGATCACTATGCCTCTCTACAGCTCACTACAGCTCACTACAGCTTGCTACAGATCACTGCAGTGCACTACAGATCACTGCAGATCACTACAGAACACTACAGAACACTACAGCACACTTCAGATCACCATACCTGACTACAGCTCACTACAGAACACTACAGCACAGTACAGATCACCATACCTCACTACAGCTCACTGCAGAACACTATGCCTGGCTACAGATCATTAAATCTCATTACACCACACTGAAAGCTCTCTGCTTATTTCTTTTTCCTTTGAGGTCACATCTCGTTGTTACTGAGTTTTCTGCACCAAAACGCAGCAAAATTTTATACCTGCGTTTTTGCACTTACTCGTTGCTTTCTTTGGGTAAAAAAAAAGCTGAAAAAATGCTGAAAGAAGTGACATGCTGCAGTTTGCAAAAACACAGCAGTTTTCCAACTCAGTCAGGAAAAAAAATAACAATGTGTGCATGAGTTTCTGATATCTCACAGCTTTTGCAGGTACTGTAAAATACAGCCTAAATTTTGCATAAAAAATGCAGCAGAAACACAACGTATGAACATAGGCTTATTCATATCTAAACTGGTTTTATTTGTGTTTAAGAAATAAATAATACATAGTAATATTTGTTTCAAAGTTACAGATAGACTAGAAATAATAGAAGTAGTTGCTGTAACTTTTTTTTGTGCTTTCTATCATTCTTAAATTCTGTTCTATGAGGATTTTAATAAATCACAGGTCAGATGAGGCTGGTGTGATAAAGCCATAACCTGCAAATCTCTTTATGTTTGTTCCACACTTCAGTGATTATTAACGATGGCTTTTTAATGTATTCGTGTAATAAACTCCTAATTTACGTCTAGCTGGGAGCATCTTTCTTTTTCGCAAATTACCTTGTAAAGATAGTGATTGTCGATTGTTTATTATAGGGATTATTGCTCTGATATACAGTACATTAGCGCTACGCCATATTTGACACTGACCTTCCTGCAAATTACATGAAAGATACCGCAACGCACAGAGGTCAGACTGGCGCTTTCATGAGAAGACAATAAAACATTTATGTTTTGCAGTGCAGTAGATTCTGCATGCTCGTTATTATGATGATATAATTGTGGTTTATATTGGGTCTAAAATTAACTAACCATCCTATACCTACTATGACAAGCCAAAAACGTTCTATGCGGGAGGCTACCCTGCATAATGATAAATAGTCATTAGTTAGTGACATCAATGCTATTGGATCACATTGGCTATGCAGCATCTTCTACGCGTCCTGCACAAAGCACTTTCTCCACCTCTACCTCCAGCATCTCGAGGTTAAACTGCGTTGTATAAAAATCGAGAGTGAAATGTATAGAAAAGAATCATTCTTTTCACACGTCCCACCCCGACACTTCCCAAAACTGCTTCAGCTCATGAAAACGCCAAGGCTCACTAAATTTTTGAGCAAATCTGACTCCAAGTTGAGCTGTTTTTTAGAATGAAAATGTTAATGTGTTGGATCCTTAGGCAACGTTCACACTTTCAGTAGTTGGTGAGTTTTTACCTCAATATTTGTATGCCAAAACGAGGAGTTGGTGATAAATGCAAAACTGGTTCCTGATTTTAGATTACAAATACTGATGTAAAATACTGACCAAATACTGAACGTGGGAACATGGCTTATTGTATGTAACAAAAATGTACAAATGTTAACCATAAATTTTATTTTGTCATCTTTTGGACTATTTGCTGTTTTATAACATTTCTCTTGTGTTGAGTCTGCTCTCCTCAGATGCTCATACATTTCAGGAACTTCCTGTTTCTTTTAAACAGCTGTTGAGAGTGGTTAATTGGAAAGTGACACATGGCCCGTTAGCATTTAGGCAGGACTGAATTTCACACTAGTTCTCAAACTATCATTGCCATTTGCCAAGTTTTCTAAGCTTTTAATCAGTTCAGTAATCATTTCTAAAGTTTGAGGAGATGATTTTATAGTTATGGAAATATTCAAGGAGTAAGCAATGAAAACATTGTTGCTATATGATCTGCTTCAATTGCTCAGTATGTATAGTATATATACTGAGTATATATATATTGTATATATATATATATATATAGTATATAGCATATATATATATATATATATATATATATATATAGAGTAAAAAAGTAATAGCCCATGTAAATAACATATGGTGCTAAGCTAGCACTATTTTGATAAAAAAAACGTAAAAGTCATCCCACCGCGACAAGGTGTTCCCAATCAGGACAGTCTTATACTATCTCTAGTATTAAAACTTTACCTTGTGTCAGCCGACCTCAATGTAGATTAAAACATTTGGCATCATGTATGAATGCTAATAAAGTTAATTCTTTATTGCTTTTCTATGAAGAGTATAATACAAAACTTAGAGAGATCATGAAAATATCAAAGAAAGAAACTGAACGAAAAAAATGAGAAAGACATTGAAATCTATACATTTCTTACATTTTACTTTGCTAATGTGGAGAAGATTAAAGCAAGACTACTAAGCTTTAAAATCTGGTAACTGACTAATATACTGGTTTTAATATTATATTTAGTGGAACTTTCACTGGATTTCAAAATTCCAAAAGCATTTATTATTAAACGGATTTTTGAGACTTCATTGTACTTATAGTATAAACCTGATATTGAAATTAGCATTCTATGAGTCCCGCCAAAGAGAGAGGGAGCTCATGAATCCTAGCTTATTCATTCTCTACTGACAGAGCCTGAGAGCTGCAGCTTGTACTGAGCTTACTTGCAATCAGTTTCCATAAAAAATTCAGTGAAAGGTCCTCTTTAAATATTACAACATTGTGTTTGTGAAAATTCATTGCACACCCCTTGCCTAATTCTCAGATCATAAGCATCAGCAATACTACTATGCCTGGTGTGTGATGGAGAAATATGGCTCAAGGATCTTCTCATAGTCCTTGTAATATACTCCTCACGGTTTGACGTCATAGGAGAGAGCGGCAGTAGATGGGTATATTAATACATTATTATTGTTATTATTATTTATTTATATAGCGCAATTAATTCCATGGTGCTGTACATGAGAAGGGGTTACATACAAAGTTATAGATATTGTTTACAGTAAGCAAATTTACAGTGACAGACTGTTACAGAGGGGAGAGGACCCTGTCCTTGCGGACTTACATTCTACGGGATAATGGGGAAGAGACAGGAGGTCGGTATGCTGCAGCTCTGGTGATGGTGAGGCGGCAGATCGGGTGGTGTTGAGGCAGCAGAATGGTTATTGCTGGCTGTAAGCTTTCCTGAAGAGATGGGTTTTCAGATTCCGTTTGAAGGATCTGAGGGTGGTGGATAATCTGATGTGTTGAGGCGTGGAATTCCTGAGGATGAGGGATATTTGGGAAAAAACTTGGAGGCGGTTGTGTGAGGAATGAATAAGTGTGGAGGAAAGTAGGAGGTCTTGGGAGGATCAAAGATTCCCTGAGGGAAGATAGTGGGAGATTAGTTCAGAGATATAGGTAGAGGACAGGATGTGGGTGGCTTTGTAGATCAGTGTTAGTAGTTTTAACTGGATTTGTTGGGGAATTGGGAGCCAGTGGAGGGATTTGCAGAGAGGAAAAACAGGGGATAGCGAGAAGAGAGGTTGATTAGTCGGGCAGCAGAGTTGAGGACAGACTGGAGTGGTGCAAAAGAGTTAGTGGGGAGGCCACAGAGGATGGTGTTGCAACAATCGAGGCAGGAGATGAGGGCATGCACAAGAGTTTTAGTAGATTGAGGTCTGAGGAAGGGAGGGATTCTGGAAATATTTTTGAGTTGGAGGCGACAGGAGGTGGCAAGAGTTTGGACGTGCGGTTTGAAGGACAGGGCAGAGTCAATGGTTACTCCGAGGCAGCGGATTTCAGGTGCGGGAGAGAGCGTGATGCCATTTACCATAATAGATAGATCGGGCAGGGAAGATACGTGAGATGGAGGATAGATGATGAGTTCATTTTTTCCTACATTGAGTTTTAGGAAGCAAGAGGGGAAGAAGGAGGATATGGCTGATAGACACTCTGGGATTCAGGACAGCAGAGAGGTGACAACTGGGCTAGAGAGGTAGATCTGAGTGTCATCTGCATACAGGTGGTACTGGAAGCAATGGGACTTTATGAGTTGTCCTAGGCCAAGTGTCATGATCTCAATGGCAAGAGATCATAGCATCAGCATATAAAGGAACTAGCTCTTGGAAGATGGGAACTGAGCTGACCATGAACTAAACCTAACGCACAACTAGCAGTGGCCGGGTAGCATGCCTACGTTGATTCTAGATGCCCAGCACCAGCCGGAGGACTAAATAATGCTAGCAGAGGAAAATATTAGTCCTAGCTCACCTCTAGAGAAATACCCCGAAAGGAGACAGAGGCCCCCCACATGTATTGGCGGTGAATTAAGATGAAATAACAAACGTAGTATGAAAATAGGTTTAGCAAATTTGAGGTCCACTTACTACATAGCAGAAGACAGAAAGGACACTTTCATGGTCAGCTGAAAACCCTATCAAAACACCATCCAGAAATTACTTTAAAACTCTGGCATTAACTCATAACACCAGAGTGGCAATTCCTGTTCACAAGAGCTTTCCAGACACAGTAACGAAACTACAGCTGTGAACTGGAACAAAAATGCAAAAACAAACATGGACAAGAGTCCAACTTATCTAGTAGTTGTCTAGGAGCAGGAACAAGCACAGAGAGGCTTCTGATAACATTGTTGACCGGCAAGCAACTAACAGAGCAGCAAGGTTATATAGCGACTCCCACATCTTGATGGGAACAGGTGAACAGAGAAGATGAAGACACCAGTTCAATTCCACCAGTAGCCACCGGGGGAGCCCAGAATCCAAATTCACAACAGTACCCCCCCCTCAAGGAGGGGGCACCGAACCCTCACCAGAACCACCAGGGCGATCAGGATGGGCCCTATGAAAGGCACGAACCAGATCAGAGGCATGAACATCAGATGCATTCACCCAAGAATTATCCTCCTGGCCGTATCCCTTCCACTTGACCAGATACTGGAGTCTCCGTCTGGAAACACGAGAGTCTAAGATTTTCTCCACAACGTACTCCAACTCACCCTCAACCAACACCGGAGCAGGAGGCTCAACGGAAGGCACAACCGGTACCTCATACCTGCGCAATAATGACCGATGAAAAACGTTATGAATAGAAAAGGATGCAGGGAGGTCCAAACGGAAGGAAACAGGGTTAAGAATCTCCAATATCTTATACGGGCCAATGAACCGAGGCTTAAACTTAGGAGAAGAGACCCTCATAGGGACAAAACGAGAAGACAACCACACCAAATCCCCAACACAAAGCCGAGGACCAACACGACGGTGGCGGTTGGCAAAAAGCTGAGTCTTCTCCTGGGACAACCTCAAATTGTCCACCACCTGCCCCCAGATCTGATGCAATCTCTCCACCACAGCATCCACTCCAGGACAATCCAAAGATTCCACCTGACCAGAGGAAAATCGAGGATGAAACCCCGAATTACAGAAAAACGGGGACACCAAAGTGGCAGAGCTGGCCCGATTATTGAGAGCGAACTCCGCCAATGGCAAAAAAGCAACCCAATCATCCTGGTCAGCAGACACAAAACACCTCAGATATGTCTCCAGGGTCTGATTAATCCGCTCGGTCTGGCAATTCGTCTGAGGATGGAAAGCGGACGAAAAAGATAAATCTATGCCCATCCTAGCACAGAATGCCCGCCAAAATCTAGACACGAATTGGGTCCCTCTGTCAGAAACGATATTCTCAGGAATACCATGCAAACGAACAACATTTTGAAAGAACAGAGGAACCAACTCGGAAGAAGAAGGCAACTTGGGCAGAGGAACCAAATGGACCATCTTAGAGAAACGGTCACACACCACCCAGATGACAGACATCTTCTGAGAAACAGGCAGATCTGAAATAAAATCCATCGAGATGTGCGTCCAAGGCCTCTTAGGAATAGGCAAGGGCAATAACAATCCACTAGCCCGAGAACAACAAGGCTTGGCCCGAGCACAAACGTCACAAGACTGCACAAAGCCTCGCACATCTCGTGACAGGGAAGGCCACCAGAAGGACCTTGCCACCAAATCCCTGGTACCAAAAATGCCAGGATGACCTGCCAACGCAGAAGAATGAACCTCAGAGATGACTCTACTGGTCCAATCATCAGGAACAAATAGTTTATCAGGTGGGCAACGATCAGGTCTATCCGCCTGAAACTCCTGCAAGGCCCGCCACAGGTCTGGAGAAACGGCTGACAATACCACTCCATCCTTAAGGATACCTGTGGGCTCAGAGTTACCAGGCGAGTCAGGCTCAAAACTCCTAGAAAGGGCATCCGCCTTAACATTCTTAGAACCCGGTAGGTATGACACCACAAAATTAAACCGAGAGAAAAATAATGACCAGCGCGCCTGTCTAGGATTCAGGCGCCTGGCGGTCTCAAGATAAATCAAATTTTTGTGGTCAGTCAATACCACCACCTGATGTCTGGCCCCCTCAAGCCAATGGCGCCACTCCTCAAAAGCCCACTTCATGGCCAAAAGCTCCCGATTCCCAACATCATAATTCCGCTCAGTGGGCGAAAATTTACGGGAAAAGAAGGCACAAGGCCTCATCACGGAGCAGTCAGAACTTTTCTGCGACAACACTGCCCCAGCTCCGATCTCAGAAGCGTCGACCTCAACCTGAAAAGGTAGAGCAACATCAGGCTGACGCAACACAGGGGCAGAGGAAAAACGGCGCTTGAGCTCCCGAAAGGCCTCCACAGCATCAGGGGACCAATCGGCAACATCAGCACCCTTCTTAGTCAAATCGGTCAATGGCTTAGCAATATCCGAAAAACCAGCAATAAATCGACGATAAAAGTTAGCAAAGCCCAAAAATTTCTGAAGACTCTTAAGAGAAGAGGGCTGCGTCCAATCACAAATAGCTTGTACCTTGACAGGATCCATTTCAGTGGAAGAGGGGGAAAAAATATATCCCAAAAAGGAAATCCTCTGTACCCCAAAAACACACTTAGAACCCTTCACACACAAAGAATTAGACCGCAAAACCTGAAAAACCCTCTTGACTTGCTGGACATGAGAGTCCCAGTCATCCGAAAAAATCAGAATATCATCCAGATACACAATCATAAATTTATCCAAATAATCGCGAAAAATATCATGCATAAAGGACTGGAAAACTGACGGAGCATTTGAAAGACCAAAAGGCATCACTAAATACTCAAAATGGCCCTCGGGCGTATTAAATGCGGTTTTCCACTCATCCCCCTGCCTGATTCGCACCAAATTATACGCCCCACGAAGGTCAATCTTAGAGAACCACTTGGCCCCCTTTATGCGAGCAAACAAATCAGTCAGCAACGGCAATGGGTATTGATATTTAACAGTGATTTTATTCAAAAGCCGATAATCAATACATGGTCTCAAAGAGCCGTCTTTTTTTGACACAAAGAAAAAACCGGCTCCTAAGGGAGATGACGATGGACGAATATGTCCCTTTTCCAAGGACTCCTTTATATATTCTCGCATAGCAGCATGTTCAGGCACAGACAGATTAAATAAACGACCCTTTGGGTATTTACTACCCGGGATTAAATCTATGGCACAATCGCACTCTCGGTGCGGAGGTAACGAACCAAGCTTGGATTCTTCAAAGACGTCACGATAGTCAGACAGGAACTCAGGAATTTCAGAGGGAATAGATGATGAAATGGAAACCACAGGTACATCCCCATGAGCCCCCTTACATCCCCAGCTCAACACAGACATAGCTCTCCAGTCGAGGACTGGGTTGTGAGATTGCAGCCAAGGCAATCCTAGCACCAAATCATCATGTAGATTACACAGCACCAGAAAGCGAATAATCTCCTGGTGATCCGGATTAATACGCATAGTTACTTGTGTCCAGTATTGTGGTTTATTATTAGCCAATGGGGTGGAGTCTATCCCCTTCAGAGGAATAGGAGTCTCCAAAGGCTCTAAATCATACCCACAGCGTTTGGCAAAGGACCAATCCATAAGACTCAATGCGGCGCCAGAGTCGACATAGGCGTCCGTGGTAATAGATGACAAAGAGCAAATCAGGGTCACAGATAGAATAAACTTAGACGGTAAGGTGCAAATGGAAACAGATTTACCAAGCTTTTTAGTGCGCTTAGAGCATGCTGATATAACATGAGTAGAATCACCACAATAGAAACACAACCCATTTTTCCGTCTAAAATTCTGCCGCTCGCTTCGGGACAGAATTCTATCACACTGCATACTCTCTGGCGATTTCTCAGTGGACACCTCCAGATGGTGCACTGGTTTGCGCTCCCGCAAACGCCTAGCGATCTGAATAGCCATTGTCATGGACTCATTCAGACCCGCAGGCACAGGGAACCCCACCATAACATCCTTAATGGCATCAGAGAGACCCTCTCTGAAAGTCGCCGCCAGGGCGCACTCATTCCACTGAGTAAGCACAGACCATTTACGGAATCTTTGGCAGTAAATTTCCGCTTCATCTTGCCCCTGAGATAGGGACATCAAAGTTTTTTCTGCCTGAAGCTCCAAATGAGGTTCGTCATAAAGCAACCCCAAGGCCAGAAAAAACGCATCCACATTGAGCAACGCAGGATCCCCTGGTGTCAATGAAAAAGCCCAGTCTTGAGGGTCGCCCCGGAGCAAGGAAATCACAATCCTGACCTGCTGTGCAGGGTCTCCGGCAGAGCGAGATTTCAGGGACAAAAATAATTTGCAATTATTTCGAAAATTCTGAAACCCAGATCTATTCCCCGAGAAAAATTCCGGCAAAGGAATTCTCGGCTCAGATACAGGTGCATGACAAACAAAATCTTGCAAATTTTGTACCTTCGTGGCGAGATTATTCAAACCTGCAGTTACACTCTGAAGATCCATTACAAACAGGTGGACACAGAACCATTCAAAGATTAGAAGGAGAGAAAAAAAAAAAAATTTCAGCAGACTACTTATTTCTCTCCTTTCTCAGCCAAGGATTTTAACCCTTTAGTGGGCCGGTCAAACTGTCATGATCTCAATGGCAAGAGATCATAGCATCAGCATATAAAGGAACTAGCTCTTGGAAGATGGGAACTGAGCTGACCATGAACTAAACCTAACGCACAACTAGCAGTGGCCGGGTAGCATGCCTACGTTGATTCTAGATGCCCAGCACCAGCCGGAGGACTAAATAATGCTAGCAGAGGAAAATATTAGTCCTAGCTCACCTCTAGAGAAATACCCCGAAAGGAGACAGAGGCCCCCCACATGTATTGGCGGTGAATTAAGATGAAATAACAAACGTAGTATGAAAATAGGTTTAGCAAATTTGAGGTCCACTTACTACATAGCAGAAGACAGAAAGGACACTTTCATGGTCAGCTGAAAACCCTATCAAAACACCATCCAGAAATTACTTTAAAACTCTGGCATTAACTCATAACACCAGAGTGGCAATTCCTGTTCACAAGAGCTTTCCAGACACAGTAACGAAACTACAGCTGTGAACTGGAACAAAAATGCAAAAACAAACATGGACAAGAGTCCAACTTATCTAGTAGTTGTCTAGGAGCAGGAACAAGCACAGAGAGGCTTCTGATAACATTGTTGACCGGCAAGCAACTAACAGAGCAGCAAGGTTATATAGCGACTCCCACATCTTGATGGGAACAGGTGAACAGAGAAGATGAAGACACCAGTTCAATTCCACCAGTAGCCACCGGGGGAGCCCAGAATCCAAATTCACAACAGCCAAGGGTGTAGATCGAAAAAAGTAGGGGCCCCAGGACAGAGCCTTGAGGGACTCCAACAGAAAGAGGGTGGGAGTGAGAAATGCGAAGTGTGCTGTCAGAAAGGTATGAGGCAATCCAGGACAGGACAAGGTCTTTGATGCCAAGGGAAGAAAAAATCTGTAGCAGTAGGCAGTAGTTGACTGTGTTAAAGGCAGAGAACAGGTCAAGAAGGAGGAGGATGGAGAAGTGTTTGTTAGCTTTGGCTATGAGTAAGTCATCACTAGTAATTTTGGTCAAGGCAGTTTCAGTGGAGTGGTGGGGGGTATACACTAACACTACATTACATCAATGTACACACACTTAAACAATAAAAATGTTAGTGGGAGTGCTTCTCTAATTTTGTCACATTTTTTCTCAGAGTGAACTCTTGGCAGCATTGTCATGTAATGATTTTGCCTGGCATTTTGCAGACTATTGAACTACAGTATTTCAGTTACATCTATAACAAGCAGCAGTTACAATCTTTTCTCTTGCTCTCATTGCCGGCAGTACTCTCATGAAGGTTGGCCCATGCTTACTAACAGGAATAAAGTACATCTTCAGAGAGCTCAGACTGGAGTTCTTGATATGCTTCTTTGAGGACATCTCTAAAGCTATGGGGCAGTAAACCTCAATAGAAAATCTCAGCCCCACTTGCTATTTAGTTGCTAACACTTTTAACATGCGCCTGCACAGGAGTGCGTTATTCCACAAGCTCATTGGAGCGTACGTGACGTGATCATGGGATGACGATAGATTGTCACGACAGCTGTGATTTGCTGAAGACTTCTATGCTTGTCATGATGATTATCCTATGAAAGCCAATCTGTAGCTGACGTTCATAGGAGATCAGGATTTTCACGATACCAGCACTGCTATATATAGTATGTGCAGATGACCGCTGCTTCAAGTCCCCTAAGGGGACCAGCAAATACAGTAAAAAGTAAAATAAAATGTTTTTAAAAATGTGAAAAAAACACAAAAGTTCAAAACACCCCCCTTTTGCCCCATTAAAGATAAAACAATTTAAAAAAATAAAAACAAACATACATGGTATCACTGAGATTGTAAAAGTCCGAGCTATCAATATATAAAATAAATTAATCTGATGGGTAAATAGATTAATGAGAAAAAAAAATCAAAAAGCCAGAAATACATTTTAAGTCCACCACAAAATTACAAAACAATGCAAAAAGGGGCTACCAAATCATTGTATCTCTCCCTAAATGGTATCAGTTAAATTGTCAGCTCAGGGTGCAAAAATTAAGCCATCGAATCCTGGAAATCCAAAATTCTACAGGTTTCAGAAAATGGCAACACAAGCAAAGTTAGGGTTATTTTTTTTCTCTGAAGAGGCAATTTGATATTAGGTTATTTTTTTTACAAATTTTAAAAATTGTAATCACCATTTAAATTAAAAAAAACTAAATCTGCATACTCATACTGACCTGGAGAATCATATTGCCATGTCAGATTAACCATGTAGTGAACATGGTAAATAAACCCCCCAAAAATATAATTGCAGTTTGTTTGCAAGTTTAACACACGTGGATGTTTTTCCCTCTTTCCAGTGCATCATATGATAAAATGAATTGTGTTATTCAAAAGTACAACTTATTCCATGTCATGAAGGGTTAATATGCTTCTCATATTTGATTAAGATAGTACTTACTGAAGAAATGAGCAAATAATAACTATGCAATAAAATAAAATCTGTCATTGTCTTTCAGACTGTGGAGACACGTGTGTCTCAAACAGTGCCTTCCCCCCTCCCACCAGTCTTGTAATGAAAACACAGGCATAGATGGGTTGAAACAAGTCGGTCACAGTTTATTAATTACATAAGCAGAGAAAGGCACTTACATTTCAAAACGGGCTCTTTGTCGAAAGCCCTGTCTGCAACAGACAAGTGAGTAGGCCTATGAGCAGTTACGAACCCTTGCCCTTCTCCACATCTTCCGCCACAGAGGATCATGTGTATAACCTACACAGGACTCCATCCCCCCATGCACGAGACTGCTGGCATCTGTCATGTGCCCGAGCCTGCCTATTGAGACTCTCAGATGTGTTGGGCCATTTTGATGTGGATGGGGAACGCCATCTAGAGGACCGAGATCTGTTGCAGCTCCTATATGAGTTGTGTCTGTGGTGGTAAAAGGAGGAATGTCTTTTAGAGGGACAGCAAGAATGATATCGGGAATCATCAGAGGAGGATGGGAAGGACCTGTGGCATCTGTAACTGGGTCTGTTGCAGCTATGGGGTGTGTTGGGGGCATATACATCCTTAAAAAGGGGTGGGTTATGGGCCATAACTGGCAATGTTGTGCTGTTTAACATGAGGGGTGTTATAACGTTACCATATTCAATATTATGGGTGGTATTTGGGATGGCGGGGGTTAATGTACATCATTTAGCTATTTGGGAAGTTATAGGGGGTGTTGTGGGTGCATCAATAGTGCTTGGTGCAATTACACTTGTATTAATGCTGCATGTTTTCTGTAGCTGGAGGGCGAGCTGATTGGTCGGGTTGGACCGATCAGCATGCTCTGCAGCTGTGTTGAGGGATCTCAGCCCATTCTCCATGTCCCCCCCATGCAGGCAGTGTGGCTGCACCTGCAGGAGGAACATTACAGACCGGGCCTGGGCTGACCCGGAAGCGGTTTTGAAGGGAACGGAAGTGATGGGATGAAGTGGGCAGAGCCTGGCCATGACACACCAGAAGCAGACAGCAGGAGCCCAGGCCCAGCACGTCCTGGCCTTCACCCGGGAGCTGGGCGGATGTGGAGCCGAGAATGCAGATTCGTTGCCAACTCAGAGCCGCTCTGTTGGGTTGGGGCACCATGCGGACCGTTTGCCCCCCAGCATGAGAGGAAGAGCATATGGAGAGCCGTCTGAAGACGGGGGTTGGCGGGCTGCCCTGTTGAGGAGTACGGCATTTCAATACCGGAGAAAGAATCAGGTGGGCCAGCGCGTGAGTTCACCGTAGAGGAGGTGTGGGGGTATACGGACGCAAGGGATCCAAACGTAGGTGAGGCCATTTCAGGGGAGGCAATTGGGGCAGCACGGCCAAGGGTGAGATCAGGGGGGAGTGGATGGTGACCTGGGGGAGGAAGGCGACATCATAGGCACTGACAAAGGCACAAACTGTGGGTCAGGAGAGGGCAAAGGGAGGTGAACGCCAAAGCCGATAATAAGGGCTTGAAGCCAGTGCACACCTTCCTGGGCTGCTCTCCACTGCTGGGCTTCCATCAGGGCCTCAGACATGGCTGCAGTGGGTTCCAGGGTCCTCGGGGCACAAAATCTTCCAGGGATCAGCCAGAAGAGAAAGGAAATCTCTGACCCTGGGCACCTGAATTTTACCCCGGTAGGTGGGGCTGGAGGACCCTTCCCCTTTAATCCCATTGGACATTTGGGCACCCCAATAAGTGAATCACCCGGGGAATAGTGGGAAGGGGGAATTGGGCACTGAACCGTATTTTTCTAGCTTTAGCCATCTGAGCCCCCCAGTTAGAGGCACATTCCTTATTTAGTACCGTGCCTACCTTTAGAAGAAAAAGTACTCTAAAATATTTAACAAAAGTTTATGTAGAAGTTATATTATATGTCTGAATAACAAATATAGCAAAATGTACTTTATTTCCCAGATGTCAACATAACATGTCAACCACTTCACAACTTGAGGAATAAAGAAAAAAGTTTAATAAGGGAAAAATCCCTCAGACAACTTTTATTAAATAGTTCTTCAATAAAGTGTCTTAAAACAGGTTATTGTAAATTCTGACAGTTTCTTATATTTCTGAAATATCTTGGCTGTTTTTGCAAAAGTTCTGTGGTTGTTAAACCTTTCAAGAATTTATTTATTTTCCAGTTGGAGTAAAAGGATAGTTTAAGAAGATTCGGAATCACAGACGTGTAGTGCATTTGTCATTTCTCTTCTTTCCGTGACTCCCTTTTATACAGAATCATCCTGTTTGTACTGGAAGACTCAGATTAGCATGTCAAAATGCCACTGACTTCAACATTTCTCTGATGGAAAAAGCAAGGAAGACTTTACAATTTTCTTTACCTTCCTTTCTTTCCATGGTTTTGTATGGCCAAATTATTGTGAAATGTTTCCTAAGCTCCTCTGTGTCAGATAATAGTAAGTATGTAATGTAAGAATGTTATAAACACATTCTATACATCTAGATCTATGCATTCATTTAATTTAGGTGATTGACACAAATATTACCTGCATTTTTTTTATTTTGTTACCTCATTAATTACTCTGCTTAATAAAAATAAGCTGTCATCAGGATTGTGCATGTTAAAATACAAGAAAAAACACAAAAATTGAGCTTGGTTTGAGTTGGTACACATGCAACACATAAACGCATGTTCACATTGGCAATAAAACATACAAAACCTACAAGAGATAAAATGAGCAAAAACCCTGCTGTAACTAAATAAGTAAAAAGCAAAGGTGCATTTAAATAACTGGGGGATCTTAGTAACACTGCTTTTGATCAAAAATAGCATAAAAGCCATCATTCCTTTGACAAGATGACTCTGATCGCAACTGTCCCACACTGTTTAATATTAAAAACCTTACCATGTGTTGACCTCAGTGTGTGAATATCAGCAGACAAAAGGACCGATTCCCAACCAGTGGACACCATCCTTTGTTAAAATAAAAGTATGACAAGAATGGTGATGTTATCATGATTCAGTAGATGCCTTCAATGAAGAAATCCGCAGCCTGGTAATTGGTTACCAATCATTTGAAGTTTGAGCTTACTAAGCTTTCCAAGCATTGGGCGGGACTTTTGGGCAGGATTGTGTCTTTATCTTCCTCCTGTTTTAAATTTTGTGCCAGTGTTGTCCCAACTGCAGGAGGCGCTCGAGCATATTGATTGTGCAGCGGACTTCAGAAAGATGATGAAAGTGGCAGCATATGTGCAGATTTTGATCTCTGCTCAATGACAAGCCGAGATCTCAACCTGTGCATGTACCTCCACTTGCAACATTTTCCACCCCGGAATCCTGATGCTTGGAGGTGTTTGAGGGTCCTGAGCACAGCTTGACTGGTGATCGTAATCAAATGTTGGCCCTGCACAAAGCCCAGCAAACGCCTACATTTATTTACTGTTGGCACTTTGGAAGCTGTGAAACTCCATTCTAAGACCTTATTCAGATGTTCGTTTTTTGCGTACGAGTGCTATCAGTGTTTTTTTATGGATAGCACTTGGACCCGTAATAATCTTTGGGGTGGTTATCTGTCAGACTTTGGTCTGCAGAAAGTATCGGAGACTTGTCTGGATGACAGTCAAATAATACTCTGATTTTCTTATTTCTGAAAAAAAAAAACGGATGTCTGAATGAGGCCTTACAGTGAAGAAAGTGTTAGCGTAGGCTTGTTTCAAGTGCATTTTGAGCCTTTCTGTTGACTTGTGTTGTAAAGTATAGAGCATCTTCAGAGTAGAAATTGCCTGAAGAATGTACAGTTCACTTATTTTAACCACCTGGCGTCTTTGTAAACTTGATGTCGTTAAGAGACACTCAAAAGCAAAAAC
The DNA here is from genome assembly GCF_051348905.1 of Ranitomeya variabilis. Classification (NCBI taxonomy): domain Eukaryota; kingdom Metazoa; phylum Chordata; class Amphibia; order Anura; family Dendrobatidae; genus Ranitomeya; species Ranitomeya variabilis. Next base: position 1,077,964,577 of record NC_135232.1, on the reverse strand, counting down.
ATATAAATAAGTCACTTTTACATTTCAATGCAAATGTTTATTCCTTTGAGTGTTAACATTGCACTTTTGGAGCTAACCCACCTGAAAAAAAATGTTGTGATCACACATCCTTACTATTCTATCCTTGCTTTAACTTTAAAGCCTGAGTACCAGTGATGAGCGAGCCTGCTCTCCACTGCTCGACACTCGATAGAGCATCAAGGTGCTCAAGTATGCTTGTTAATTAATTGAGCATCACAGGTGCTTAAGCGCCATATTTGAGTTACTGCCCTGCAGGGTTTGCTGCTGACAGTACTGTGATTGGCTGGCCGCTTCGTGTCATCAAGCCTTATAAAAGACAGTCACGCTATGCTCGGCACACTCTCCTCTGGAAGCATTTCAGGGAGAGTTGATCTAGGAGGGAGAGTTTAGATTAGAGCAGACATATGGGTAGTGTTTAAATGCTATTGCAGTACTTCTACACCACTGCTTCAGCACTAAATTGAAAGTCCTTATAGGGCTACATACTGTCTTTTCTCTAGTAAAAGCACTGTTACTTGCATTCAGTGTAGGGATAGCTGGTGGAGAAGGGATAGTTTTGGATTAGCAGCATATAGGCTCGGTTTATTGCCTTACAGTCCTTTTATATGTATACTGCTACTTCAACCTAAAAACAAAAGTACTTTTCAGGGCTATACATTTTCTTTTCCCTATTAATATCAAAAAGTCTGCTGGCATATATTATATACCAAATTTAAAATGCATAAGGCATGCTGTAAGGGATGGGGAAGTGATGATGGTGCACACAGAAGCCAAGGCCTTGAACCCAGACTTCTCAACCCCAACAGATGAAAGCAGATGAACATGAAACCAATACAAATGTTAATTTTTTTCTGGAGAATTCCCCTGCACCCATTCCCACTCAAAAAATGGTATATGGTTCATTACTTCTTTTTCGTATCCTCCTCCTCCTTCACATGTCAACCGGGTCATCATGCGGCCTTCGCTGCTAATATTTAGAGGGCCATCATGTGACCCTCACTCCATCATTTTTAGATGGTCACACATAATGTTTAGAGGCTCATCAGGCAGCCCTTGCTCATAATTTTTGGATGGTCATCAGGTGGCCCTTACTCATAATTTTCAGGGGGTAAACAGATGGCTCTTGCTCATAATTTTTAAAGGGCTGTCAGGCAGCCCTCATTTATAATCTTTGAAGGGTCGTCATACGACTCTCACTTAATTTTTCCAGGGTGTGTATGATGCCCTCCTTCAAAATTTTTACATTATATGTATGAGCCCTACCTTTACAATTCTCTTACAAATATATGTATGCCCCTGGGGTAAATGTTTTTCAGAAGTTGCACTTGTTCCATAGATTTTACCAGTCAAGGAGTCCCAGTTCTTAAAAATGGGAAAAAATGTTTTCTGATGTCCTCCTATACGTGTCTTCCAGGGAATGTTGCAGTTCCTCCTAATTTTTGGCAGCCTTTGCGCTTAGACCCTATGATATTTACGTTTACTATTTTAATTTACTTATTTAATTTTCTACAGAGTATTTGCCCATTTTGTTTTTTACTTAGATTTTATCTATTAAATGTAAACACAGTGGAAATGTGTACAAACACACCGCACTTATACCTACATGTATTCTGGCTCATATCTTTGGTTACGTATCTTTTTAGGTTCTTTTTAGTATTGAGCATCTTCCTAGTAGAAAACACCGGAAGAATATACATGGTACATTTTTTTTAACCGCTTTGCATTTTTGAAAGCCTGAAGATTAGGTCATTATTATTATTATTTATTGTTATAGCGCCATTTATTCCATGGTGCTTTACATGTGAGGAGGTGTATACATAATAAAACAAGTACAATAATCTTAAACAATACAAGTCATAACTGGTACAGGAGGAGAGAGGACCCTGCCTGCGAAGGCTCACAATCTACAAGGGATGGGTGAGAATACAGTAGGTGAGGATAGAGCTGGTCAAGCAGCGGTTTGGTTGATCGGTGGTTACTGCAGGTTGTAGGCTTGTCGGAAGAGGTGGGTCTTCAGGCTCTTTTTGAAGGTTTCGATGGTAGGCGAGAGTCTGATGTGTTGTGGTAGAGGGTTCCAGAGTAGGGGTGATACGTGAGAGAAATCTTGTATACAATTGTGGGAAGAGGAGATAAGAGGGGAGTAGAGAAGGAGATCTTGTGAGGATCAGAGGTTGCGTGTAGGTAAGTACCAGGAGACGAGGTCACAGATGTATGGAGGAGACAGGTTGTGGATGGCTTTGTACATCATGGTTAGGGTTTTGTATTGGAGTCTTTGGGCAATGGGGAGCCAGTGAAGGGATTGACAGAGGGGAGAGGCCATGGAATAGCGGGGGACAGGTGGATTAGTTGTGCAGCAGAGTTTAGAATAGATTGGAGGGGTGCGAGAGTGTTAGAGGGGAGGCCACAGAGCAGGAGGTTGCAGTAGTCAAGGCGAGAGATGATGAGGGCATGGACTAGGGTTTTTGCAGATTCTCGGTTGAGGAATGTACGGATTCATGAAATATTTTTGAGTTGAAGTCGGCAGGAAGTGGAAAGGGCTTGGATATGTGGTTTGAAGGAGAGATCAGCGTCAAGAATCACCCCGAGGCAGCGAGCTTGTGGGACTGGGGAGAGTGGGAAGCCATGTACTGTAATGGATAGGTTCGTTGGGGGGGTTGCGTGAGATGGGGGAAAGATGATGAATTCTGTTTTGTCTATGTTAAGTTTCAGAAATCTAGAGGAGAAGAAGGATGAAATAGTGGACTGACATTGAGGGATTCTGGTTAGTAGGGAGGTGATATCTGGTCCAGAGATGTAGATCTGTGTGTCATCAGCATAGAGGTGATACTGAAAGCCATGAGATTCTATGAGCTGTCCCAGGCCAAAGGTGTAAATGGAGAAGAGCAGGGGCCCAAGGACTGAACCTTGTGGGACTCCGACAGATAGGGGGCGAGGTGAGGAGGTGGTGTGTGAGTGGGAGACGCTGAATGTCCGGTCTGTTAGGTATGATGAGATCCAGGATAGGGCCAAGTCTGTGATGCCAAGGGATGAGAGGGTCTGTAATAATAGGGAATGGTCCACTGTGTCAAAGGCAGCCGACAGGTCGAGGAGGAAGAGGATAGAGTAGTGTCGCTTGCTCTTGGCAGTTAAGAGATCATTGGTGACCTTAGTTAGGGCAGTTTCAGTGGAATGGTGTGACCGGAAGCCAGATTGTAAGCGGTCAAAGAGGGAGCAAGAAGAGAGATGGGAGGACAGTTCAAGGTAGACGTGTTGTTCCAGTAGTTTGGAAGCATAAGGGAGAAGTGATATAGGGCGATAGCTAGATACAGAGGATGGGTCAAGAGAGGGCTTTTTGAGGATAGGTATAATGGAGGCATGTTTAAAGCTTGAGGGGAAAACACCAGTTGTTAGTGATAGGTTGAAGAGATGGGTTAGGGTTGGGATGAAGACTGTGGTGAGGTTTGGGATGAAGTGGGATGGGAGCGGGTCAAGGGCACAGGTGGTGAAATGCGATCTTGAGAGTAGAGTGGAGAGTTGATCTGTAATGGTGGAGAAGTTGATTTTGGAGGTGGAGGGCTGGGAAGTCGGGAGGAAGGGCTCTGGGGGTTGTTGACAAAAACTGTCTCTGATGCTCTCAATCTTCTGCTTGAAAAATGAGGCAAAGTCTTCAGCTGAGATAAGTGGGGAGGGAGGAGGTGCTGGGGGACAGAGGAGAGAATTGAAGGTGTTGAATAACTGTTTAATGTTGTGAGACAGGGAGGATATGAGAGATGAGAAGTAGGTTTGTTTAGCTGTGGCGAGTGTGGTCTTGAAAGTAGTGAGGGACTGTTTGAATGCGATGAAGTGCTCGTTGGAGTGGGATCTTTTCCATCTGCGCTCAGCAGCCCTGGAAGCACGCCTCAGTTCTTTGGTCAGGCTGGTGTGCCAGGGCTGTCTGTTGATTTTGCGAGCTTTGGTATGTGTAAGTGGGGCAGCAGATTCCAAAGCTACACCTATTGTGGTGTTATATAGAGCGGCAGCGTCATCCGCATTGTGTAAGGAACTAATGTCTGTGAGAGGGAGGAGGGATTCAGAGAATGAATGTAGGTCAAGATGTTTAAGATTTCTGCGAGGGTGTGAAAGTTTGTTGGGGTGGGGATTGTAGACATGTAGTGGAGAGGGAAGAGAATGTGAAAAGGTTGTGGTCAGAGAGAGGAAGAGGTGAGTTAGAGAGGTTAGATAGGGAGCAGAGTCGGGTGAAGATGAGGTCCAGTGTGTGACCATCTTTGTGAGTGGCTGCAGAAGACCATTGAGTGAGGCCGAAGGAGGAAGTGAGAGATAGAAGTTTAGTGGCAGCTGAGAGCGAAGTGTCAATGGGGATGTTGAAGTCGCCCATGATGATAGTGGGGATGTCCGCGGAAAGCAAATGAAGTAGCCAGGTGGTGAAGTGGTCAAAGAAGGTGGTGGCTGGCCCTGGGGGGCGGTAAATGACAGACAGTTGGAGGTTGGAGGGGGAGTAGATGCGCATAGAGTGCACCTCAAAGGAAGGGAGGGTAACAGAGGGTGGCAGTGGGATTGGCATGAAGGAGCAGTTATCTGACAGGAGAAAACCAACTCCTCCACCAAGTTTGCTGCTGGGGCGGGGTGTGTGAGAAAGGTGGAAGCCACCGTAAGAGAGTACAGCAGGGGAGGCTGTGTCAGAAGGGGTGAGCCAGGTTTCGGTGATGGCAAGGAATGAAAGTTTGGTAGTAACAAAAAGATCATGGAGAGCTTGTTGCAGACAGAGCGAGCGTTCCACAGAGCTCCTGTTAGTGGGACTGGGGAAGCGGGGGCTTGGTGAATGGGTATAAGGTTAGAGAGGTTATGGAAGTCTGTGATAGAGCGTGGATGGGAGGTAGAAATGACTGTGGGAATGTGGTGAGGAGGACCAGGATTTGGAGAGATATCACCAGCAGTGAGAAGGAGCAGAGAAAGTGTTAGCAGGTGGGAGCAGGAGAGGGCATGAGGGGGCTGTCTGTGTTTGGAGGCAGAGGATTGTAGGTTAAGTGTTATGATCTGGTGGCCTAAGAGCGGCATGAGACATACTCTGGAGAATGTGGTAACTGTACTGACCGCAGACCCTGGACTTAACACCGCAACTAGAAGTAGCCGTGGGATGTACCTACCAATCCTAGACACCTCGTCACAGCCGGAGGACTAATTAACCCTATAGATAGAAAAGGGAAAACTATCTTGCCTCAGAGAAAATTCCCAAAGGATAGGCAGCCCCCCACAAATATTGACTGTGAGAGGAGAGGAAGGAACATACACAGGCTGAAAACAGCATTTAGCAAAGGAGGCCAATCTAGCTAGCTAGATAGAAAAGATAGGACAGAGAACTATGCGGTCAGTATTAAAAATACTAAGAAATGTCCACCACAGATAATACAAAAAAAACTCCAAATCTAACTAAAGACTTGGAGGGTAAATCTGCCTCTCCAGAGATTCCAGCTCGGCTGCATAAATCCTTACACAGATTAAGCTGGACAAGAAAAAACATGCAATGCACTGAACAATGAGGCCCACAACATGTGGGCAGAAAAACAAGCAGAACTTATCTTGAAGAAATGAACTGCAAGCAGGGGCGACCAGGAAGGAATGTGAATAGTGTTGAGCGATACCGTCCGATACTTGAAAGTATCGGTATCGGAAAGTATCGGCCGATACCGGCAAAGTATCGGATCTGATCCGATACCAATACCCGATACCAATACAAGTGAATGGGACTCAAGTATCGGAAGGTATCCCTGATGGTTCCCAGGGTCTGAAGGAGAGGAAACTCTCCTTCAGGCCCTGGGATCCATTTTAATGTGTAAAATAAAGAATTAAAATAAAAAATATTGATATACTCGCCTCTCCGACGCAGCCTGGACCTTACCGCTGTGAACCGGCAGCCTTCTTTGCTTAAAATGAGCGCGTTCAGTACCTTCCATGACGTCACGGCTTCTGATTGGTCGCGTGCCGCTCATGTGACCGCCACGCGACCAATCACAAGCCGTGACGTCATCCCTCAGGTCCTAAATTCCTAGAAGGGAATTTAGGACCTGAGGGATGACGTCGCGGCTTGTGATTGGTCGCGTGGCGGTCACATGAGCAGCACGCGACCAATCAGAAGCCGTGACGTCATGGAAGGTGCTGAACGCGCTCATTTTAAGCAAAGAAGGCTGCCGGTTACTACCAGGGCGCGTCCGAGGGTGAGTATATCCCTATTTTTTATTTTAATTCTTTATTTTTTACATGGATATGGATCCCAGGGCCTGAAG